>NW_024423897.1:61665081-61762190 GCF_017311325.1 Ursus maritimus
TTCAGGGCTCCCCGCTTCGTACCTCAATACTCAGCGCTGGAGATGTTCATTTGTAGAGATCCAGATGTGTCTTCCTGCGTCTCAGGCTGGTTCCGTGGTTGTTTAGGCTGGTCTGGTACCTATCCAGCTCGACTCGGAGGACCGGCTGAAAACGGTTTCTCCTACTCCTCCGCCATCTTAACTCCCGAGCTCCAATTTCATTCTTCTGCATGTTGTCTCTTAATATACTTAAAGAAATGCAGGAATACACAGTCCCTGGGAAATAGGAGAGCATTCCTTAAGAAAATGCAGAGATTAAAAGAACAAGAAGAACTCAAGCCCATGAAGGACACTTAAGATTGGCATTAAGAGAAGTAGACGAGTTAGAAATATTAAAATTTTTATACGAAACACATCTACTGCATTTGATAAAACCAGAAGTAGTTTTATACCATGAAACATTAAATCATTGTTCTGAAAGACAGATTTGAGAATGTCTGTAAGAAGGCAGAGAAATGGATGAAAATAAAATAATAAAAAGTAAAGAACATACTGTATCTGCAGAGCAGAGTCCAAACTAAGGGCCTGAGCTTTCTTAAGGAAGAGATTAAAAAAAAAAAAAAAAAGCAGTAGCAATTAAGACCACAGTGGGGAAAAAAAAAACTTTCTGAATTGGAACGAGAAAGTCACATGGATTCCATGGCTTACAATGTTCTAGGCAAAATGGCAAAAGCAGTCTGTGTAGAAACAGTCACACCTACATAGACCCCAGTGATTTTTTTTTTTTTTGAAGTCCAAATATTTAAAACTCTATCTGCAAGCATTTATGAGAAAGAGAGTAGGAAGTTGAGTTAGCTGTATACGTCCTTTGAGTCACCCCAGCTGATGGGAGATAATGAAGCCACTTGACACAGGAGCAAAACTACTTGCTTGTCTAAAATTTCTTTCTCCTACAAGTTATCTTTCAAGTTGGAAAATGTCCTAAGTGGAAAGCCTCCGAAAGTGTGCCACCCACATACCCTTCATAAGAAGAAGAATGTACTCGAAGATAGTTTGTAGCCATCAGACACAGAGGCCACATGTAAAAGTTAGAATAAGGACGTCGTGCTACAGAATAGCACTGGCTGAGGCCGAAGTCAGGGAAGCTAGAGACGACTGACGTCGCCCGCTGGTCTCGAGAACCAAGTGCCTATTGCACGTTACAAAGCATAGCAGGGAAAAGATTTTTGGTTCTTTGTTGTTTGCTCACTAGTTCGTTTACATACTGCTGATATTTTTGCTTTCCTTGATGTTAAATGGGAGGGTTTAACATAAGTTTTCTAAGTTATAAGTAAGAAAAAGAAGAGACATTGACTAATTTTGTGCTTAGGCAGTGAGTGAAGATACTTATCACGCAGGAATACTGCGCAACAGTGCGGTTTTGTTTCTCCATGCAGTAAAAATTTATCTGGAAAGCTGTGTCTGTCCATCTGTCTGTCTATCTATGTTTTTAATATGCTGTTAATATGCTTTAATAGTTGATCCCAAATGTACTACTTAAACATGGTATTTACAAGTATATTTTAGAGCCGGGAATGCAAAAAGGACTGACCAGTGGTGATACTTGCTGAGTCCTACTCCATGAAATAGCACATGCATCACATCCCAGGAAAGCTCTGCAGGCAGAAATAAGACCTGCTACCTCGTCCCACTTTCTAGCAAATCATCAGATAACTGTGAATCGGTAGATCTATTGATTATCGGTGAGGCATTATGAGGGGTATGATATTTTTAAGGACAGTCCTTCTACCTTCACGCACTTCTAACACAGTTGGGGAAGCACGTGCTCTTCGTAGGAAATTTTATATAAACTATTATCTGGAGACAGCTGTGTCAATGAGACACAAGATAGTCTGGGCTTAATTGTCAAAGGAAACACCTAGATAAGCATTTCTGTGTTTTCCGAGGAGGCAGAAAGCAGGCCGGGGTGTCAACATAGTCTGAGAAGAAGGTGAGTGCTTGAGTGGCAGGAAGGGCTGGCTTCGCCAGGTGAAGGGCGGGAGCAAGCGAGGGCGCAGGCAGAGAGGACCAGGCCTGGGCGGTCAGCTGGGCTGCGCGGCAGGCGCGTGAGCCGCCGCAAACACCGCTGGGGAGGCAGACAGAAGCCAGATGCTGAGGCCCTTGCTTGACATGCTGTGCGTGTTTGATCGAATTCTATGGCTGGGGGCCACTGATGGTGTTCAGATGGTAAGTGGCTCGATTACAGTGCATTTTATTTGCTTCTAGATTTATTTTACTTTATTTTTAAAGTCCCACAAACAGAAGTCTTCATGGTAACAAACTGAAACTGCTTGAATACAGGAAAAGGAAGCTTTCCGCCTCCCCCACCCACCCAGGCCCCTGCCAGCAGCCCATCGTGCCCACCCTGTCACACCTCCTGTCTATTCGTCTCAACTTTGGGGCGTCTTCACCAGTGGAGATGTTTTCCCCCCATAACTGGAATATAACTGCACGACTCTGAAAGTCCTCCTTTTTTCACACAAAATATCTGCATGCCAATATGTACAGACTTGAGATTGTTCTAACAAGGCTGTATTAAAATTCATAATATCTAGATGCCATTATTGCTTAACACTTGAGTTGTTCTCCACAAGCATCTCTGGATATGTATCATTGCAGAGCTGTGCTTTCATTTAAAAAAAGTAAACTTTCCTAAATGGGAATGCTGGATAACAGGGAAGGTAGATTTTAATTGTACCCTCAAAAGTCTACAGGAGTTTGAAGACAGAAGTTGCGGTGACTTATAGGGGAAAGGCATGGGGGCAGCCTCAGACTTCTCCGCGGAACTGGAAGCCGGAGGCAGAGGGGATCGGAGCAGAGGATGGCGAGATAAGAATTTTGTAACCTCAGCTGAGATATTGTTCATCTTTCAGAACAAATGACAATGATTTTGAACATGTGAGACTATCAGGAGAACATCACCATGTTTGCTATGTAAGGAAATAATCAAGAAGTCATTGGCCAAATGACAATTGAATCAGGAATTTCAAGATAGGAAAAGACAGAGGTGGGGAGAGAGTGTCAGACAGTCAATCCACCCTGTGTGAAATGACATCGGAGGGCACAGCGGCCACAGCGAGGCATTTGTAATACACACATTAGCTAAGGATGCTGGGAAAATACAAACTTCATGGAAGAGCAAATTACGGAGTGAAATTAAATTTTACGATGTCTCAGCAGAACCAGGAGTGCAGGAGATGGGTGGCTTTGGAGAAGTAAAACCTTCCTAAATTATTCATTTAGATGGCAAGAAGGAGAGGGTAGGCAAGTTAACCAGGTGTGGTCTTCACTCTCTTGTGGGGTTACAAACTTAAGGTAGGTTGTTACAGTAGAGCTACTCAAGGAACAGGAACTCCACCCAAACAGCAACGCAGGGAGACAGAAGAGCAGCAGGGGAACCTCAGGCTGCAGGTAGGAAGCATGGCCTGCGATGGGTAAAGACCATCCCTTCAACTATCACGCACGCTACCTCTGAATTCAGGAAGGGTGGGGGTCAGATTGTTAACAAAACCCAGATCTCTTCTTGGCAAGAAAGTCCTCCAAGTCAAGTGACAAGGGAAGATTGAAAATAAAGATATGGATGGTTCTATGTTTAACTTTTTGAGGCACCTCCACACCGTTCTACAACCCAACAATTGCACTACTAGGTTTTTACCCAAACATACAAATGGAGTGATCTGAAAGGGCACCTGTACCCCAGTGTTTAGAGCAGCAATGTCCACAGCAGCCAAACTATGGAAAGAGCCCGGATGTCCGTCGACAGATATGGATAAAGAAGGTGTGGTGTATATACACAATGGAATATCGTGCAGCCATCACAAAGAATGAAATCTTGCCATTTGCCAGGACGTGGAGGGAACTAGAGGGTGTTATGCTGAGTGAATTAAGTCAATCAGAGAAAGATAATTGTCATATGATCTCACTCGTATGTGGAAATTAAGAAACAAAACAGAGGATCATGGGGAAAGGGAGGGGAAAATAAGATGAAATCAGAGAAGGAGGCAAACCATGAGAGACTCTTAATCATAGGAAACAAACTGACGGTTGCTGGAGGGGAGGGCAGTGGGGAGATGGGGTGACTGGGGGATGGGCATTAAGGAGGGCACGTGATGTGATGAGCACTGGGTATCGTATGCAACTGATGAATCACTAAACTCTACCTCTGAAACTAATGATACATTGTATGTTAACTACAATGAATTTAAATAAAACATTTTAAAAAATAAGGAAAAGAAAAAGAAAGATATGGGCCAGTATCTATCACTGAAATCAAACCAAATCAAATCAAAGTAGAAATACTGCTACTAAATGTAAAATACAACATTCCAGACAGTTTGAAGACCAGCGTTGCGTGCTGATAAAATGCGCACCCAGTGAGGAAGTTATGCATTTGGTTTGGTTTTTTTAGAGCTGTGGGGAGGGGCAGAGGGAGAGAGAGTCTTAAACAGGCTCCACACTCAGCGCAGAGCCCATTGCGGGGCTCGATCTCACAACCCTGAGATCATGACCTGCGCCGAGATCATGACCTGCGCCGAAATCAAGAGTTGGATGCTTAACTGACTGAGCCACCCAGGTTCTCCAAAATTTATGGCATTCTTAAAATTCAACGAACAATATAGGAGCTAAATATAAAAAAGCATGTGTACGTGTGTGTGCGTGTGTGTGTGTGGTGGGGTACATACACACCAAGCATACAGGATGGAATTACAATGGGAGACTCAAATATACTTGCCTCATAATTTGACAAATCAAATACAGCAGTGGTTCTCTTTCAGTTTTCATTATCATTCTCCTAATGAGCCTTTTCCCACCACGTAAATTGTAATACTGAAGTCATACAATATATCTGTTGTGTTGCAGGTATATCTGTGTTTTATATGTAAAAAGAGTAAGAATGTTTTGCCCCCCTAAAAAACAGTTTCTGCCCCTTTTTGGGCAACACCATTCCCATTGAAAATGCATAGATTTTAAAAATAAATGAAAATACAGGGATATGAGCATAACAGAACAGGTACGATCCTTTACAGAGGCACTAGGAAGACCAGATCCCCAAGGCCAGCATGCACAGCGGTGGAAGGGAGATGGTCCCCAGCTACGGGGTCCTCAGCACCTAAGGAGGGAAGTGTGCATGGGACGGCACAGCACTCGGCTGAGTGGACGTATGTGGTCATGTCTCCCTGAGCCTCTCCTCCAGGAAGGACTCCATGGTTAACACATTTGAGAAACTAGGTTAAATCCAATTAAACTGGTCACTACAGGAAGGCTCTCAACTTTAATGTGCTAATTTGCTCATGAAGCCAAAGAGGAGATGGGAGAAGCACAGTGTTCTAAACTTACCAGAGTCCCACCAGCAGA
The DNA here is from genome assembly GCF_017311325.1 of Ursus maritimus. Taxonomy (NCBI): domain Eukaryota; kingdom Metazoa; phylum Chordata; class Mammalia; order Carnivora; family Ursidae; genus Ursus; species Ursus maritimus. The sequence goes on from NW_024423897.1 coordinate 61,670,455, forward strand.
GCCACGAGCTTGGGGCTCCTATCGCTCTCTCAGGAACACCCGGTAGAACAGCATACATGGGAAACGCTGCCTTCCTGGGGGAACGTCCTCATTGCAACAGAACCAGGTAAAGCAAGAATGAAATCCTACAAGACAGAGTCCCTGTCTTTGACCTTGACCTCCTTCCCTCCCTTCTTCCTTACTCTTTTTCTCCTGAGCCAGATTTTAAAAATAAGAAAATTAGCAACAAAAAGGCAACATTTAAAGAAATCACCTCTGAGGTCATTGGCCTTTGTCATCTCAGTACTCCCAGAGCCTTTATGTAATGCAGCGCCGTGTCTGCCGCGTGCTGGACATCTGACCCTGAGCACCACGTGGCCGGCAGGCAGAGACCAGCGTGGCCTCTGCTCTTGGCTCCAGGAGCCCGTTCTGGAATACAGCACTGACCGTGAAGTGGCATAGGTGATGGGAGAATGTCACGGAGGGAGCACCGTGTTCCATAATTTGCAGAAGTGAGCAAGTCATCCCTAATCCTATAGATTTGTCTACGCCATAAACTCACACAAAGAATGGTGCATGTTCCAGATGTGATGGAAAGAATCTGTTAGGGCTGTTCAGCGTGTTCTAAGGTCTCCTATCTTGTTATCTTTTACAGGAAAATGGTGCCATCTCCTTGCAGCCTGATGGTGGTGACTTGGAGTCAGGGAGAGCTGGAGGAGCTCATGCTGACCTGCCTTATGTCACCATGGGCGCAGCGACGGCCTTCCACCAGCCGCTGTGAGGGAATCAGGACGGCCAAGTCAAAGCCAGCTGTGCTGCTGGCCCCTATCCGAGTGTGGCCGGGCATGACCAAAGGTTCTGGATCCAGAGAGCCCCTTCGCACCTGGAAAGCAGTTTCAGGAGTTTGGGAGAGCAAATGGGAAGGTTCCAGCAATTCTTTCAACCTGGGGTGCTCGAAGGAGTCATCTCTGCTGTGTGAATGTCTGTGGGTCTGAGCTCGAGGACCTTCTGCATAAATGCCAGGTCAATGCCCTTTGGTTCTTCGCAGTCTGGACCCCCAGGTGGAGTCTAAAACACAAGTCAGGTGGGACAGAGTGTGCTTGATGCCTTTACGAGAGGCTGTATTGACTCCTAGAGGAAACTAATGTGGCAGGGGTGCAGAGGGCCACACACGGACGCTCTCACTGGGACTTTGTGGTTCCCAGTCGTGCTGTATGATCCTGAAAACAAATGATACCATGAGGAAGGGCTTCCCGTGGGCCCCGCTGGTTAGGCCTCCAGGGAAGTTCAGAAACCAAACAGGTGGGCATTTTCAACTCACTTTAAAAAAACTGGTTGGGAGTCATGGACAAATCCAAGATGTGTGCGGAATTTGCATTCGTATCATTTGGTGTTTGGATTTCTTTGGTCCTGCTGGGTCCTATTCCAACATTGTATCAGAGTTGGCGTTTGCTTTAAAAACATAAAGCAAAGTACATGATAAAGCCACTGGGATTGTCATCCAAATACGAACTTTTCTTCAGCTTTACGAAGACCTGTTTTCCTACGTAAAGGTGGTGTCTATACCGGTGTATGGTTTTAACAGAGATGAGCTGAAGTTAGCTTGAAACTTCTTTCCTAAGCAGCTGCCATGGTGTATTCCAAAGTCGGTGAGGGCTCATCTCACCACTAGGTCGATGTCTCGGGAGCGTCTTGCCTGGGCATTCTTAAAATATGCTTCAGTCCCCAAACCGAGGAACCTGTGCGGGAGCCCCTCACAGCCTGCATCCTGCATGATGAATGTGGAGGCGTCGCTGGAAGGACACGCGGCAGGACATTCTGCTCCCGCGGTGTGGACCATCGGGGGATCCTGGAAGGTGGTGGCATTCCTCCCGAAAAACTTGAAGGAACTTTTGGGAGCTTTCCCCCGCTTCCTGCTCCTCCCACCTGCCTCCTCCCCGGGCATGTCTCTGCCATCACTCACTGCCCACCAGGCCGGGCAGAACCCCACCACTTTGCAGGTGGGGCGGCTGCTGCCCGTGGCAGAGACGGATGACATATTTATTAGCTTGTCAAAACCTCCCCTGTTTATGGAAGTCTCACCCGGCTAAACAAAACAGTCTGCTTCCCATTGGCTCATCGAGAGGCCCCTGTTGAGAGCTTCAGCAAAGTGCTTGATGAGGCATAAAATGATGATTAATTAATTTACTGCTCGGTTCATCCTCACACCGCGTGGCTGATGGCTCTCCCAGCGGTCAGCCCTCGCTCGGCGGCGCGCGCCCGGCCTGCCTTTGCTTTGACCCGAGCTCGGGGCTCTCGGAGACTCTGGGCAGGAAGGAGAGGAAGGCGGGCACAGAGTCTCTGGGGAGGGGTGGGTGGGGGACCCCCAGGAAACAGGTGCGGACCACAGAGCAGCCTTGGCGCACCTGCCCTGGGACCAGCGCTGGAGTCCAGGAGGGATTTCGGAGTCTGGGAGGGATTTCAGCGCCCGAGGGTGTGGTGGGGGCGGGGACCTGGCCTCCATCTTCACCGGACCAGCAGCTTGCGCCCATGGTCACTGCGGGAGATGGACGCCGTCCCCCAGTGCCTGGCGCCAGGATGGCCGGAGACCTGCCTGCCTGCCTGTCTGCCCTTCACGTGGGATCTGTGTGTGAGGAGGCGCCACCTGGGTCAGGAGATCCAGCGCGGCTGCCAATGGGTCAGGACTGAAGTTCAAGGAAAGGGAGGCTTTAAGGGATGGGGTTTCCTTTTCCCTTCTTAATTCAACTCTACATGGTACCCAAGTGGTTCCATTTGTTGGGTTTTAAGAGCTTAGGCAGTGTAATCTTTTTGAAAGTTAGAGAAATGTTTCAGATGGGAGGTCTTGGTTGATTATGCACTTCCCACTGGCCAAGAAGAACAGGCTTGCCGATGGAACCCAGGTATACCGCAAAATGACAGACTGACGCGCTCACAGTCCCGAGGGACTCCAGTGAAGAGTCATCACCTTGTCTCCAAGCACATGGTCCTCACGTGCAGGTTCTGTGAAGTGAAGGAGACTCGGCCCCAGGTCAGGTGACCAGCTCGCAGTCAAGGGACGTATCTGAGCCCCCGAGAGCATGTGGGAGTACTGAGGGCTGCGAGCTCGGGGCAGCAGGAGCCCTACACTCTCCTTTCCATCTGAACTGCCATAGCAGAGGGGCTGGTGGTGCATGGGGGGCACTGTAATCCCCCCATGGGTGACCAGAGGACCACAGACCCTGCGGGACAGCCGTGTCTGCCCTTCCCCTGTCCCTTCGCAGCTGAGCGGCAAAGAAAAGGGGCTCACAGACCATCTGCTATGGCCGAGCAGGAGCTGGACGAGCCAACCTTCACCAAGCTAGGCTCTCCAAGAACCCCTGACCCAGTCTGGCTGTTCCCCAAGACAGAGCTGGGGACATTGACAGTGACTGTGACACATTTGGGGGGCCACATCAGGCCACGGGGACAGATGGTCGACCTGTTGGCAAGGGGCTACTGCTCCATTGGGTCAGGTCCTGGGCAGCAGGGTCCAGAGAAGCTCCAGATGGGCAGGAGGCCTGCATGGACCGGGCACCCCTCCAGGCTCCCGTCTGATGAGGAACGCTGCCCTTGCGGAATGCAGTCTCACATGGGACAGGTGCACCTGCAGCCCGGTGTCCCCCACAGGCCTGACCCTGTGCCAGCCACTCACCCCGAAGGGCACAGAGCAGAGGGCACCACCCGTGCTGGGTCACGGCTGCTGGTCTTTGCTTATAAACGGGGTCATCTTACCTTGAGATGGTATTGGGTGTGGAGTGAGCTAGAAGGTCTTCTAGAAACGTAAAATCCAGAGCAAGAGCTCCCGCCTTGTCAGGGTTTCCTCGAAGAGGAGTCTGTAGAGACACAACCCGGTCATATGTGAAAAGTGCTAAAAAGCCCGTCAGCCAAGAAGCCAGTTTACCTGCACTCCTCTCCACATTGTCCAAACTCTCCGCACAACAGAACACGACATTAAAGAATCACGTGCTTAATCCCTCCGGGAAAGGGGACTGCACGTTCCTTAGGATACAACACAATAACACAATCTTGGCCCTCTTAATTTAAGGTATTCTTAGTAATTCAAGGGATCTCTGTTGAGCACCCACGTGGGGGGCATCCCAGCCCCGTGTGCTGTCCCTGGGCCGACGATGAGCCCAGGACAGAGGCATGGAAGGTGGGCGGGGGCGTTGGTGGGCTGCCATGGGGAACGTCTGCCCTTCGGGGGGTTGAGGCAGCTTCAGGAGGAGGGTTCACTGAGTAAAGACTGTGAGCTGGGTTCAAGGGGATCTCTCAGTCCATGGCCCTGGGTGGGTCGGCGTTCCCACAGACGGGGAGCAGCATGGCGCCCAGAGGCCAGGCCTGGCGTTTGATGTTAGGGACAATGGGGCATCATGGAGGCCAGGGGACAGGACATACAGTTAACAAGAGTGCGGGGGTTGGGGCGTCTGGCCCTGTCTCAAAAGTACATGGGATGGGCTGGGCTGGCAGTGGGGACGAGGACATCACCTTACCCAGGAAAGCCTGGGAGTTAAGAAACTGTGTGTGCAGAAGGCTACTGGAGGTCAGAATTGAAATCTGGTGTAAACACACGTAGGGCGATGCCTGCACGCATGGGTGCTTCCTCAGGACAACCCAAGGCTCGGTTTCCCGGTGTAGGAACAGACGGCAGTGCCCTATAGGATGATCTGATGGAGGTAATATGGGACTGAGAGTGGCGCCAGCAAGTCTGGCTCATTCCTGCCTGGCTCCTGTTGCCCGTCCAAGGACGGGGCCCGGCGCAGGCGGAGGGCGCTGTGGGTCCTTTCCGGGCAGGGTGGAGGGCGACTCTCGGTCCTGGGAGCACATGGAGGGGGTTGTTGATTCTGAACTTCCCCTTCTCCTCTTCTCATGCCCCGCCTGCATGTGAGAGACTGGCTGTCCCAGTCAACAGGGTCACTTTGGTGTCACTAGGATTTTAAAGCACCACTTCTGCGAGGTCATGAACGTGTGAAGGTCTCCAAGGCACAGTTTGAATTTTGAACACTTACTTCTTTTTTAAAAAAATTCAACACTGTGTTTTGCCAGACCTGACCATGGGCCGGTTTAAAATCAGAACTCAGTGTTTGGAGGCTGGCTAAATGTGGCTGAGCGCTTCCTAAGGCCAATTAGGACATCATCCCGGAAAGGCAGTCTGTGCTAATGGGGCCTCCCCCGCTCCTGCTCCGGTGAATAAGCTCTGGCTTCACACGTGGCACAATAGCCCCATCTGGCTCGCACCATTTTCTAAGAATTTCTGTTTCCTACTGACTGTTAGCCATGTGTCCAGGATATTCTAGTTATGAGCACCACGTTTCCTCCTGCGTGCAAATAATTCAGCTCCAGAATCAGGACTTGATCAAAACTTCCAAGACAGAGTATTTAAAAAAAAAATGGGTATCTTTCTCCTTTTTCTGAAATTCCCAAACTGTCTTGTAATTGAACATCACAGGAAAAGTGAAGAAAGGCGCGATAGCCAAGGAGCGCCAGTCAGCGTGTGGGACCCAGGAGGCAGGTGCCCTGCCTCAGCTCTCTTGCAGCCAGCAGGGGAGCCGCCGTCCCCGGAGCTGGAGAAGCTCAGAGGTGCGTTTTCCCTCCAATACGGGAAGCTGTAGGGGGAAATGGTGGAGGAAGCTGATTGAAATGATAAAATCGTGGCGAGCAAAAGGTGGAAACTGGCCGCAGGTAGATGAGGGAGCTCTGATTGCAAGCTGTGTCCTGGCGGCCAGCGTGCACTTCCACCCCACAGACGGAGTGTCCTGGGGCTCGCAGGGGATGCAGCCCCCGGGTCACAGGAGGTGACCTCTTCAAGGAGCCTGGGGAGGCCCTCTCATGCCCCGCGGGTTTTGATTGTAATAAAGTAAAGATGTTGGTATTCTGTCGGTCCGAATTTTCATGAACTCTAAGGGCCCTTCATGAGTGAAATTTAAAGTTGTTGCTTTTCTTTTTTTTCCAAAAAAGTATCAGGAACTTGCACTAAATCTACAACAGAGTAATAGATACAACTATCTATTTCTTGAATAAATGAAGGATGCATTGGACTTAAACCCAAATGATCACATGCACTCCTTTCTACCTCATGGGGGGGCTCGGCTTTTCATGTGAATATTTTTAAGGATTCTATCGCCCCGTGAGGTGTGTATTGACTTGTTCGTTATTTTGAAAGTAAAGTAAAAAGAAAAAAATTAAATGTCTATTTTTCCCTTGTGATTTAAAAGTGCTACAGTAGAGGATTTTTTTCCTCTAATACAGTAATGGGGACAGTATCTCATTTAAAACCCTAAGTGAGTTTGCACAATAGAGACCAGGGGGCGAAGCAGCGACAGTACAAAGTGACAGTGATGCCTCCTCTACGGCTTCATTCAGTCCCCCCGGCCACGCTGACACCCGCCAGCTGCGCACCAGCCGCCCACCACCCCGCGGGGCTGCGTGGCAGCAAGAGGACATGGGAGGCGTCCGCCAGCACGACGGCCCCCGTGGATCGGCCGTCTGAGCTCACCTGGCTGCTGTAGTCCCATCAGATGTGCCTCCGCCGGAGGCGCTCCCGCGTGCAGGTGCTGGCGGAGGTGGGGCCAGGGGAGCCAGTGGGGGGATGGCGTGCAGGGCCGCTCCCAGGCTCAGAAAGATGCAAGCCTCAGGGTCGTCAGAGACCTTCCCGTACTGATGCAGATTTACTGCTCCAGAAAAAAGAAAAAAAAGAAAAAAGCAGCCTTGTTGTATGATCAAAGCTAATAAAATAGAAAGCAAATGGCGCTGTGGCGGAACGGAACCACATTCCACGTAATGAGCGCTCATCGACCGGTAACCTGTGGCCCGCGTGCCTATGGATTTCTGCTTTGTCTGTTTGCGGCTCTAGGAAGCAGCCGTCGGGCCTCCCCGGGCAGGATGAGGGGAGAGTTAACAAAGCTGTGTTCTATGTAGTGTTAGACAAAGCGGTCAAGTTAAACGCGGCGTGGGCGGGAAAGCCAGCTCTGGGGCTGAGGGAAGCCAGGGCCTGGAGCCTCGTGCCGCGCTCTGGGACGGTGCTGTGGATTACCATCACGTTCACGAAAGTGGTGGGAGGATTCGTCAATGTCCTGCATCCCCGGGTGGGGACTTAAAACCAGCATCCTCCCTGTGGAGTGATTCTTAGCGTAATGGCCACCTGACTTCGTTTGGGTCCCCTCTGTGTGAATGTGACACAGTTGATCTGAGCGCCCTGGGCACAGAGAGACGGAGTGGTTGCATTATTATACATACAATTTAAAAGGCAGAGTTCCCGGGGGCGCCGCAGTCGGGGGAGGGCGCAGCTCCTGGGTTTGGCTCAGGTCGTGATCTCAGGTCCATGGGATCGAGCCCTGCATCAGGCTCTGTACTCAATGGGGGAGTCTGCTTGAGATTCTGTCCCTGTCCCTCCCCTCACTTGTGCTCCCTCTTTCTCAAATAAATAATCAAATAAACAAATAAAATCTTAAAAAAAAAAAAAAAGCAGAGCTTCCGAATGGGTGAGCTGGGGGTCCGAAGCCCTGGGAGCAGTGCTAGGCAGAGCCGAAGAGGAGCCTGGGGAGGCGGTCTCAGCCCCAGCAGGATCTCGGCAGGAAAGCTGTCCCCCACTCCTGCCCTGGACACTTTTCCTGTGACATTGGACTCGTAGGCTCACTAGCAGCCCGTCCCGAGCTAAGCCGGGCACTGTCGGAAATGTCTCCCTGCGTCATGGATCTGAGCTCAGGCCTGTTCCTGGACCAGGGGCCCGGGCCGCTCTGCCGTCTTCTCCCTTGGAGGAGGGCAGTTGCAGTCCCCTTGGGTCCTCTCCTGTCTGAGTCACTGCCACCCAGTTCTCTCCCCTGAACGTCCAGGCTGGCCTCCTCTCCTGTCCCCCTCACAGGGCCCTGGGGTGAGCCTGCCTGGGTAGGGAGCGGCATTGTCCAGAGGGAGCGCAGCTGTGGAGAAGAGAAAGCTTTGGCCCAGGCCCCCACGGCAGGAGCGGCAGGTCTGGGCCTGAATCTCAGGTGTCCGACCCCGGCCTGTGTTCTCCCAGCGGGACTCCTGCATGCTTCTTGCTGGCCCACAGTGCACGGCCGGGCACTGCCGCTATTCCCTGCGTGGGCTTCCTCACTGTGACCGGGCCGGCTTTGCCTCAGGATGCCTCCGTGCTCAGCAGCCAGGAGGGAGGAGGAGGGGGAGTGGGCAGCTCCTTGTTGCCTTAGCACCAGAACCTGTCTGGTTTGCTCCACAGCTAAACAGGGAGCATATCAACCTCAGGCTACAGAAGGAGAAACTGAGGCTGAAGGAGGCCGTTGCCTTGGGAGGAATAACTAGGCGCATTTGAGTTCCTGCGTGAGAAGATGCTTACATGGGAACGGAGCTCACGAACACTGTCAATGACCTTACAAACACAGACCGTCTCCACAGTCGGAGCCCTCTGACTCTCTTTGCTCCCGAAATGAACCCACTCCTGTGCGGTGGCCCGGACTCTGTGACCCTCACTGCCCCACGCGGGAGTGGCTTGCAGGATGGAGAACTTCTCCTTCGGGAGGCGTGGAGCGGCCTGGCAGGGCCCCTGCCGTCTCCGCCCCTGCCTTTGCAGCTCTGCCAACCCCACTGTTCGCACAAAGCGATTCTTGGGTTGGGAACCGTGCGTCCTTCTGGAAGTGTGTCATGAAGCCCTGCAGTCAAGCTTTGCTCCAAGTCAAACGTTGGTGGCATCACCGGTGTTTGGTTCAAATGTTCCCTGCAAGACGCGCAGCCGTGTCGTGGGAACGTCCCAGGCAAGGGGGCTCTGGGAGGAGTTGTAGACCTGGCTCCATAGCAGTTCAACAGGGGGCCAGCTGCTTCTGGATCTTGATCCAACCTCTCCTCCTAGCTGAAGACAGACACCAGTGACAAGGCGGGTAGCAGCCAGCAAACATCAAGGGCAGGAGAAAGGGGCCGTCCGGGGGAACATCTTTCACATCTGGGAACCAAGAATAATAACACCTGGAAGGAAGGCAGAGCCCTTGGTCTGGATGCCGACCCCGCTGCGTGCCGGGGTCCCCACAGCCCGGGTGGTGGGCAGCTTCAGTGTTATTTTCAGGAAACAGAGAACACGGAAAACTGAAGTGCATTAGGCACTAGCCAGGGGACTCACGACGGCTGAATTATCCTCTGCAGCTTTTCCATTTTTAAAAAGCCGTAGCCTGGAAAGGGAGGCCATGATGTCAAATGATCACGGACTCAAACCGCCTCAGACCTGCCGGGGTCTGACTCCTGAGCCAGCTTTCTCTCATCGGTAGCCCTTGGGGTGGTCAGTTCCTTCCTCTCTTGGCCTGGCTGCACCTGGCTGCCCATCACTTCCCAGTTCCACAGATGGTGACATCGTGGCAGGCACTTCACATCGTCCAGGGTGGGAGCATTTACACCATTGAAATAGGCAAATGCTACACATCAGAGCTTTTGTGCCCGGGACTGCTGGCTGTTCGGTATCTGTCAGCACCCCCTTTCTCTCACGGGCATGCTTCTCTGTGTGAGGGGAATCGTGGGGGCACGGAGGCCACGCTGTCGGGGTGCAGGGAGGGAGTCAATGACGTCACCCAGGCACGGGCATGGCCCACCATACACGCCTGATAAACGTGCAGCTACAGCTGCCCTTCGTTTTGCTCTTAGCGCTGTCCTTGGGCTTGCTTCTGTGTGTAGTTCGCCGGTTGGATAACGTTCCCCGCGCTGAGAAACCGAAGCATGGGGCAGGTGTCGCCTCCCAGAAAAATACACTTCACTGAGATTCGCTTTCAAGGTGAATTTTGCACAACTTGCGGAGGGCAAAAATAAAACCCAGCAAGAAGTGGCAGAGATTGAGCAGATAAGCCCCAAATGAGTCAGAGGCACCTGAGGCCTCAGATTCCCTCCCGGGGTTTCCAGGAGGCCTTGTGAGCAGGTGTCCTCGCGTCCCGCCCACGCCTCCGTGGTTCCACAGGTGTCCACGCGGCTCCCGAGGCTCAGATGTCTTCCGAGTGTGTTTTTCCTTCTTGCTGGCACACGGCTGACTCAAGCAGACACAGGCACTGCGGGGAAGGAGGAGAAGGTGAAGCCTCCAAACCGTATGGTGAGCTCTGCTTTCCAAAATATTTCCACCCTTGTGCACAAGCGTAGACCCGCCCCCTGTACCGCGTGTCTGGGACGCGGCTGCAGCCAGCACAGCCACTACAGCCGCTGGCGTCCTGCTAGCAGGCGGCCCCTGAGCAAGGGGGTTTCTTCTCACATCTGGAGTTCCCTTGGCAAAGGGTGTTTCACAGCAAGTCTTCAGAGGCTCTCAGTGCACTTGGCAGTGTTCTGTTCTTTATTTTTTGAACTCTGACCCACTGCAGTGTTTTATGTAAGTAACGAACACAGTTCAGGCGAGAATCTCAGTCTCCCCTCCAAGAGCATGGACGGTGACCAGTGGAGCAAATTACCAGGCACAGGAGACAGAAAGAGGGGAAGTCCCCTCCCTATGCCTCCGATTCCCTGTGACAGCTGATAATGGCCCCTTCCACTCTCTAAGGACCACTTGAATTCACTCCGTGGCCTCACATGCTTCCCTTCCTTCCCTTGTGGTAAGTCCGTGGTGGGGCCACAACGGACCCAGTGAGGCCATGCGGTTGGGTGCCCTTCACAGTTGGCCAAGATTTCCATTAGCAGCCACCTAAGGAGAATTAGAGATCAAATATATGACATCCAAGATCCTTCAAAGACCCTCCATGTTCTACCACCGTTGGGTCCTGTTGGTAGAGACAACTTTGCTGACGTGGAGCTTGCAAAGGCCAGAGGGGGATGGCTGGGCAGGGTGGCCGTGCCCGGCAGACATGCCCACCCTCTCTGATAGGCTTCCTGGCCTGGGGTTCTGCAGCTGAGTCCCAAAGCAAGGAGCCCAGCTGGCAAACTCCTGAGTATGGCCCTGCTTCTCCCCATGAGGCTGTGTGATGTGCTTGCTTGAGACCCGACTCCAGGCAGGACTCATGGCAGGAAAGCGTGTGCCGACTGTCACATGGGGATGGAAGGGTCCTGGCTTTGCTTATCAGGAGAGTAACTAGAAAGCTCACACTTACGTGCAGGGTCCAGACCAGGGCCCGACTGAGGAATCTCCCGATTCTCATGACCCGACCGGCTCTCCGTCCGACCTGAGCAGGCACATGTCGCTGCTAGGGCTGCTGTCCCGCCTCCCTCCTGCTCCTTACGTCACATTCACCAAGAATCAGCTCTGGTTTTCCCTGGTCCTGTTCGAATCCTTTACCCCTATTATTCAATTATACAGCTCAGTTAAATACCAACCAAGGAGGCACCTGGGGGGCTCTGTCGGTGAAGCGTTGGCCTTCGGCTCAGGTTATGATCCCGGGGTCCTGGGATTGGGTCCCACATCGGGCTCCCTGCTCGGCGGGGAGCCCGCTTCTCCCTCTCCTCCTCTGCCCCCCGCTCCTCCTGCTCCTGCTCGCTCTCTCTGTCTCGCAAAAACAAATAAACAAAATATTTTAAAAAATCAGCCCAGAGCCTACTCAGTACCAACACACTTACTGTATGGAAAATTAACATAAGTTCGAGGAACGCTATTTTTTTTTTCTAGGAAAACTAAGTTGCATGCTTTGCAAAAACTTCATAAAAGCATCACTTAAACGTTCTGTCATACAACTGCACACAATTCAGAGAAATTCTACTTGCTCACCACACTCAGATTGTTTTGCAAATATCTTCAGGAATCGCTAGACTTTGTGGAAACAAGCACACGAGGAATCATGATGCTGATTCCTTCCAATGAGGAAAGTCTTATCCAAAGAAAAGTCTTTGACCTTGTATCAAGATTAGTGAGTGAATGAATATTTCTATTTGTAAACATTTAAGGCACGTTCACATGTATGCTTGATAATTGAGTTATTTTTATTAATGAAGCAGCTTCTCACCCTGCTGGGTGGAGGAAGAGGCTGGCGTTGTATTCAGGACTCCTCCAGTGAACGCGGTTTGGGGGGCGAGGCCACGGAGCATCGGCCCCTCTCACTCCTGTGCAGACCGAGCGCCTCCCCGGCAGTAGCCATGCCCGTCTTGACCTGTTACCTCATAGTCGTTTTCCTAGTAATTAAACGTACATTCCTCACAATGGAAGGTTACAGACATCAAGCACTATTTGGCAGCATAATTGACAGGGATTTGTGGGGAAAATCCATGTACACGCGTATCAGGCGAGTCCCTGTGTTCCAAGACAACACAAAGATGACAGAGGCAAAGAACAAATGTTAAAGGTAGCTGTTTCCCAATATTGTTTGAAAAGTACCTATCTAATTAGAGATGAATCTGTTTGAATTCAGCAGTAAAATAAGCTGATGAAAGAAAGAAAAAAAAAACTAGGTCAGTTGGAGATCTGTGTAAGTTGGGTCTCTAATGGGACGATCGTTAAAAATAATTTCAATTATTCACGTTTGAATGACTTTTATATAAAGCTTTTTAAATAACGTGAAATCTGCTGCACAAAGTCTAAGTGAAAGAATGGCCGAGTTAATCTCTGACATATTATCTGAGCTTGTACATTGTGGAAAGGAGCCCAGCAGAATGTTAAATCCCACATAAAATATTCTGGTTTCCTCTGGTTTATTTTAGAGCTGTGGTGTCATTTATGATTACATTTTATGAGAAGATAATTACAAGCAGAACTGCTTTTCTAAGCTTGAAAAAGGTAATCTAAACGCTAAGATTAATGCATTTGGGACATTAATAAGCTCAATTCTCTCCAACTTGATGGATTTGTAACTTTCCCTGCAGTGCAGACTTGAGGGGGTCACCCCTCTCTGCAGAGTCCACGCATGCCACAGACTTCCCTCCCCCTAACGGAGAGGAAAGCCGTCCTCCGAGGCTCACGTGGGATAAAGCCCCGGCTCTGTAAGGAATATTGGCGTATTGTGTATTGAGTCATAGGAAGAATCAAGAGCTCTGCAAACAATGCAGATGTTACAAAGTGGGGCCAGAAACATCTGTGTCTTTTGCTGTGATCATCATGCATTCTATCCAAAGCAAGTGGTAAGTCAAGCAAAATAGAAATTTAGAAATGTTCAAAGGAGTAAAGGGTAAAATGAAAAGAGTAAAACCTCCTGAGAGTGAATGTGAATGTGAAAGTTCCAAGTAGATTAGATGAGTAATCACATCACCACCCTCTCTGAAGTTTGGGCTTGGGGAAATTTTAATTTCTGGGTGTTTATCCAAAGGAAATGAAATCACTATCTTGAAGACATATCTGCACTCCCATGTTTATTGCAGCATTATTCACAATAGTCATGACATGAAAACAGCCTACAAGGGTGGGGGGTTAAGAAGGTGTGGGACATACATACGACAGAATACCACTCAGTTGTAAAAAGGAGGAAGCCCTGCCATTTGGGACAACACGGATGGACCTTGAGGGCATTATGCTAAGTGAAATAAGTCAGAATGAGAAAGACAAATGCTGTCTGATCTTTCTATACGTGGAATCTGAAACATTTTTGAACTCTTAGAAACAAAACAGATTGACCCTTGCCAAAGGCAGAGAGTGGGAGCTGGGGAAATGGGTGAGTGGGGTCAAAAGGTACAAACTTGGAGTTATCAAATACATAAGTCATGGGGAAGTCATGTACAGCATGCCAGGTACGGTTAATAATACTGTATTATATTTGAAGGGTGCCAAGAAGTAGATGTTTAAAGTTCTCACCATACGTACATACATACAAATGTTAACTCACATTTTGTTTTGATGTGTTAAGTAACCTAATGCTGATCATCCTTTTACACGTATACCTCTATCACATCATGATATTGCATACCTTAAACTCACACTATGTCATATGTCGATATATTTTAACAGAACTGGAAAAAAATTGGGCTTTGGGGATACTTCCTTTCTAAAGAAGGAGAATTCATCTCCCAGGTGAGGTGATGAACTTCTCTACTGGGTCCCTGAATTCTGCTAATTAGCTCTGAAAAAATGCTCATTTCCCAACATTCAGTGAAATGCCTGATGACTAATCCTTGCTCCATGGATCCTGGGGGTCCCGTGCACAGAAGAGGGTGAGGTCTCTGCCACGGACTGTGTCCCTGGAAATGACAGGGCACCGTGCCTCCGGTTACCAAGTTATTGTGATCATAAATAAAAGTGAACATTTTATCATTCGAAGTATAACAATGTATCTATTAGATATGATCATTGTTCAATTTTTTTTCAAAACTAATTCTGATGGATACAAATAAAATCAAATTAAGTATTAAGTAGCCTTGGTCAATAATTTTCCAAGGGCACAGACTATTTATTAGGGAGGACAAGTGTGGAGAAATGGAGATTGCCTTTTGAATGGCCATGAGTTACCGGAGGGAAGCTGACACAGGAAAGACCCTCACAGCAGCAGAGACCGAACCATTCAGTGTCCATCGCTCTGCGAGCACATACCTGGTTGCTGAACAGCCATACTCTTCAGGAGTTCTTCCTCCTTCTTTTCTAGCTGTTTCCCTCATTTCTTGCTTTTTCTTTGTTTAATTTTTCCCCCTTTTACAGATTTGCACTTGCATTACTTTGGAGCAAGACTTGTTGTTGCCACTATATATTTCAATCGTTTAAACCCTTAATCTGTCTTTAAGCTACTCTGTCAGCTGTTCGGTTTCATTTTAAACAAACTCCATATTTAATTAAAGCATCTCCATGCTTTCACCCAAGTCAATGATGAAAATCCCTAAGTGGAGTGCTCTCCGAAGTTATCCCTCTGAGTCTCCCCAGTTGTTGCCCTCTTGGGCAGGCCATCATGATGAAAGAGATATAATTATTATTATTATCTTATAAATAGCAGTGAGGTTAAACTATGAGCTAATCATTTGTTTATAAGAAAATGGTAACAGTGGGTCCCGAAATCTTTTGAACTGCAGAAGAGACCCGGCTCCGGCTTCCCCATCTCCGCGGGACCTCATGTTGTCAGTTTGCTCTGGTTTGGATGTCTCAGAGTTCTTTCTACCTGTTCACATGGCCACGCTCCCTGTGTGTTGGGCACTGTTCTGGGCACTGGGATGGGATGCAGTGGTGAGCTGGGACATGTGTGGTCACTGTCCTTATGGATTTATAGTTGGGAGGAGACACAGGCACTTATTAGATCATCACACAAACACAGGTAAACTTGCTGTTATGACTCATGTGGCCAAGAAGAGGCACAGGCTCTGTGGGTCCTAAAATAGAAGGAGCTGAACAAGCCAGGGAGGCCAGGGAATGCTTTTTTGTCAAAGTAGGCTGGAACTGACATTTAAAGGAGCTCTTTCTTCAGAGGGAGGGAAGAGCTACCAGCCAGAAGAAGCAGCATGTGCAAAGGCCCTGTGGCAAGAGGGTGGGGGGGAGCGTGGCAAACAAGAGGAAGCATTTGGATATTCAGTTAGGGACAGAGCACTTAAGACCTCCTGATCTTGATTAGGGATTTTCCTTTCTCTTCAGAGCTTTGGGAAGCCACAACAGGAATGTAAGGGAGGGAGCCAGGCGGGCAGGGTTGATATGCATGGGTAAATTCATCTCATAGGCTTATGGAGGAGGAAGTATGAGCAGCAGCAGAATGGATGGGGCAGAGTGGTGTGTGGACCAGGGGAAATTGGGGGGCTGGGCAAGGATGATGGTGTGATGAATGGGGACAGGGGGGAATGGAGGAGGAAACTCAGCAAGTCTTGGTGAGGGAAGCAATGTGGGAACTGTGGGGCAAGGAAGGTGCAGCATAGCGTGGCTTCTGGCTGTCACCTTCACTGAGACTGGCTGCTCTGCAAGGCACCAGCCCAGGGAGGGGCTCCCGCGTCAGGGTGTAGGGTGTGAGGTATTTCGGGGCTCTCCAAGAAGGCACGCTGAGCCGACTGTGCTTGTTATGAGCAGGGAAGGAGGGCTGGGCTGCAGACACAAATGCAAATGGGCAGGTGACCTGCATATCTGTGTAAATCAGGACTTGACTCTAGGTGAGATTTAGAAGCTTCTAGAACAGAAGAGATGAGACCTGCGATCAAGCTACGAGCAATCTCTAATCGCTGGTTAATACAGACTGGCTAAGGGATGGGCAGAAGAGCAGGAGGAGATCCTGGAAAGTGTCTGTGTCATCAAAGCCAAGAGAAGAGAGGGTGTTTCAACAAGAAAGACACGTGTACTCCATGCCGAACACTGTTCCAGAGGGATCCAGGGAGGTGAGGAAAGTCCGTGAGTCTTTCTCCTTGTAGAAGCCACTGGAGACCTGAAGTTGCATTTGGGGAGTGATGGAGCCCCAAGCAGAGTAGGGTGTTGAAGGGTGAGGGGCAAGGTTTGAAAATGGAGACAAACGTGTAGATGAGAGATCTGTCTGTGACTCTGTAAATGTTAAGAAAGGTGGAGGCAGACAGGGTCCAGTGGGGTTGTTTTGTCGTTGTTGTTATTGTTTTTTGCCTTTAAGAAGGACATGACCATGTTCCAACCACCAGAAAGGAAACAAAGGAGGAAAAGAAGGGACAGCTCCTTGGGCAGGAGCCCTGGAAGGCAGGAGGGCAAGTTTCCATGGTGCAAGGGGAAGGGCTAGCCTGGGGCAGGAACAGGGCACCTCTGTCACAGTGACCAGACCGTGGTGTTACTCTGGGCAATGTCCTATCCTGTGGTTCCCCTCCACAGCACTCTAGAAACCTCATCTTCCCTGGAGGCCTTATTGACATTTTCCACCTTTGTCTCTGACCCCACCCCACATCTCTGGCTCTTCCTGAGCTCCACGTAAAGGTCTCTCACTGCCTGCGGTGGGGTGGCTTTAAGTGCCTTGCATTACTCCAAACTCACCACGGCGCACCGAAGCTATCGCCTCCCCAGGTTTTCTACATTCCTAGTGTTCTCAGCATCATGAATGGTGACCCAGCTGCCCAAGCTGGAACCCTGGAGTCGTGCTGATTTCTCCCTCCCCCTTACCCACAATGAGCTCCCATGATTCTGCTTCTTCAATATTCTGCCATTTCCTCCACTGCTCCCTGCCCACGTCCCTCTACCTCCTGCAGGCATCATCTTCACTTACTTGGAGAGTTGCAATAACATCTGAAATGATTTCCTTATCTCTAGTGTTTCTCATGGCTCTGCATTTCCTAATTCTTAGCGGTCGAGGCTCCCACCAAACCTTCAGAAGCTGGGGCTCAAAGGAAACCAGAAGTCTACTCTCAAGTTATCTGATGTGAAGGCTCTTCTGATGTTTCCTGATGGCAGGGAGGATTCCTGAGGGCAAACACAAAGTCTTACCCCTCTTTTACTTGTTCATCTTGTAATTCCCTGCAACACCGGATGATGTATGTTGCACATAGCAGGGACCCAAAAATCGGTAACTGTGAAGTCGCACGTTAACTTCTTGCCAGATCTTACTGGTGGTGGTTGTGGGGCCACAGGAACGGAAAGGGCCCCTTATGGACAGAGGGGTGTCCATATAAGGAGGGGGGTGAGCAATTAGACCCGACTGGGAAGCAAGACAAATCCTCTGAAAACTGCCCAGACTGCTCCAAGCTGGGAAAACCAAGTTCTGGAGAAATCTGATATTAACGAGATACCTGGAGCCAGACACCTCCATCACCTAGCAAGTCTTTGGTGAGAGGTAACAATTGTGTTTACCTGTAAGGGACATGCAGATTTAGCTAGAGAAAGAAACACATGGGAATTGTACGTGCCCAGCCCCTAGGAAGTGAGGGGAGTGGAGGAGGACCCCCAGGGAGTACAGGGAGAATATGTGTGTGCAATGATTGAATCAGATGGATACTTGCTCAATCTTCACTTTGTACTTCGTGCATATCTGTCTGTAAAGGAACAATTTGTTTTGTTATGGCACAAAGTATGGAATGTTTGATGATAGGTCAAGTGATGTAAGAAGATGATAAGATCATCTGATAAGACTTTCTAGCTTACTAATAACTAACTGTGTTTTCAAGAAATTGTGATTGTCATGCTCTATCTGCCCACACAAAATATAGATCCCTATTGAAGACAAGTGGGAGCATTAGGGGAATCTGCTGCTCACTGTCCCTTTACAGAGTAGTTTGAGAAAATCTAGCAGAGAAAGTTCAGGAGGGAACATGGCTGTCCTTCACTCCGGAAGTGACTCACAGCTCACTGTTACTTGGTTTTAGTCCATATCTGATCCCACTTGGGAAAGTTTGCTTCAGGCCCTCACCTGTTGCGTGGGCCCTGAGGAGAGTGGGAAACTCAGCCTTCAGGTTTTGACAACAATCATTTTTAGAAACAATGATTTTGTCTGATGAAGAACACACAGGAAAGTTGACCCCTTTCCCTTGAATTGCCCAGTGCAGAACTGGGGCAGCTACTAAGTCTTTTTGTGGGCCCTTTATTTTCCCAAGAGTTTTCAGTTGCTTCTGGCATTGGAATGTAGGCAGCACACACTTGAGGCACATGGACTACTTCAGGTTAATTTATTCAATCAAGATGGATCGGGTGGCCCATTGTTAGGGCTTTGGTGGCTTGCAGCCAGAGGGAAGAAATGGGACTTGTCTAAACGGGCAGTTATGATCAACGGCCTCACATATTTAGTTAGGTGGATTCTTTCTTTCTTCTTTTTAAATTTTGAATCCTTACATCAACATAGTTAACATCTTCTGTCAATTTTGCCTCAGCAGTGATTGAGAGGGAATGCTTGAATTGGCTGAGCCAATTTTCTTCTCCTCTGTAGACTTCATAAGTCTCTGAGCCTCATATGTATGAAATAGCATATAAGAAAGGAGCTGGCCAACCACACCTCTAAGCCCCCCCCATCACTTCCTCATTGTCTCCCAGGCCCTCCAGTCCAGATAAGGCATTTTTCCAATCTGAGCATAGGTGATTCTATTGACGAAGCTTTGAATATCATACATAAATTGTTAAAGAAGTTTGAAAACATTAACTTTATCACTTACATTATTAAGAATGTATCAAACCAGTGGAGAAAAGGTTACCATTTTGAACCATGGTGAGAAATATTTGTTTTGAATTTCTACCATCTACCATCTAGCCTGGTTATTAGGTCAGGTTTCCTCAAAACACGCTCTAAGAGCTTGCCCACAGTGAGTATTAAGAAATTACTCCCAGGTGTGGGATAGCAAAAAAGAAGCTGTGCAAGAATGCATTCAGACAGTCCCAGCCTCGGCCGGATCCCACGAGGGACCCTGGAGTAGAAGTGTGCCTCCAGGTTTCTCCCAGCTCTGGCACCGGAGTCCAGCTTCCCTCTACTTCCTCAGGCAGCCACTGTCTGAAGGCTGCCCTGGAGGGAAGGAGTGGACATTTCTGGGCACTTCTGGCTTTTGTCATGTGCACAAAGTGCTTCACTAACCTGTAGTTCTATAATACTTCCCAAGGAAAGTCCTCCAAAGAGAAATTCAGGTGCTGGCAATTAAAGGGAAGACCAAGAGGTGAGAACGCACCTGGCACCTGCTACTCTCTCAAGAAAGCTTTTGAAAGGAATGTTTGAGAGAGTGAATAGCCTTTTGACCACAATCAGGATTATTTTTACGGCAAGTTTAGCAAGAACCCTGCAGCTTATAAAAATTCATTTCATTAAGGACTCAGGTATAACCACAAGAAAGCCATTAATTAATGTTGTTGATAAATATTAGTTGATAAATGGACATTTCCTATGCTATAGAAAACGTTTTTGTGATTTTTCTACAAAGATGATAAATGTTTCTCTAAAACTTTTTAAAATGAACTTGACTCTGTCATAGTGGCAAATGAACATAATTTGTGTTTTTTGGGGCCATAACATACATATGGAAAAATACACAACTGTGTTAAAAAATTGGTCAATACATTGTGTGGACATTTTTGGTACATCCCAACCTACTAGAAACTGGAAACTTCATACCAATAATTTTCTCAAAGCAAATTAGTTTTGGCTTGTAGTAATTGGTTTTCTAGTGGAAGGAAGGTCACAGCAGTGGAAAGAATGGGGCCAAATACATGTGAGCGATTTTTTCCCCCAACTGCCAAGCATGGGTCATCTGCAAACAGGCAGAATGTGGGGAAAAAGACATGGAAATACAGAAGGTTCAAGGAAAGCTGCCTCAGTCAGTGTCTCTCACAGAGTCCCTCTCGTCCCTGGCTGTGCCTGGCTGCTTTCAATGCCTTTTCTTCCCTTTAGACTCTAAAGAAATGAAATTTTTTTCCAGCATTCCAAAAGGAAAACAATTGCTTTAAAATTCCATAACTGCCTTCAATCCTATAAATTTCTGTCTTTCATGTTTTATCTCAAACAATACATATGATGTTCATATTTTAGAAATGGTTTTCTTGATGTTCTCTGGAGTTATATTCATAAAAATGAACAATTAGGTAGGCTATATTCCTAAGGGGAAAAATTCAGTATTCACATTTTAACATATAAAAAATGAGTATGTCATTAACTACCTTAAATCCTTTTATGGAAAAATATGTTATAAATAAACACATGCATCAATGCATAAATAGAAACTTCTGCCCTCTTTGTTCCTGCGTGCGGGTTTCTTGCACCTTGCGGGGCGGCCCCGTTGCTGCTCTGGCTTTGCCTTCCCAAATTGCTGTAGCATCACACAGCAGCCCGTCTTGTCTCCTCAATAGGGCCGCTGCCACTCCAGCCCTGGGCATGAGGCAAAGTGCTGACATGAGCGTTTGGCAGTGCCAAGGCAGCTCAACCTAACAGGACGTCTTTGTAGTGCCGATTGCTCAGAAGCACGTAGGAAATATTGTGAAAATTGACCAAGTCGGTTAATTACATTTATAGACAGAATGCAGGGGGATTACCAAATGTCCCTGGTTCTCACAGAGATGTTTTCTCACTGAGATAACAAAACAGTCAACTTGGCACAGAAAACATTCACTCACGCAGCGGGTCTCCTTCTGCAGTCTAACCCTGGGCTTAAACCCACAGACCAGACAGGACACGGGCTCAAATGCTGTGATCCAGGGATGCTGAAGCAATATCTCAGAGCACCACCAATGAGCAGCTGGCCTCAGTGGTCAAGGACATAGACCCTGGAGCCAGGCTGCCCAAGTCCACTCCTGAGAAGCTACAGGACCTTGGGTAAGGCACCGACCGCTCCCTGCCTCAGTTTCCACCTGTGGAAAGGGGATAATGATGGTTGTTATGGGGATCAGAGAAGCCAGGTCTGTCAAGTGCTAAGAATGGAACCTGGCACAGGGTGGGTTCCACATAGGTTGTCAGTAAATCCACGACAACGGCAGGTTGGCTGTGCAGAAATCCTGGATGTTCCAAAGGCATAAAGATATAGGGCAAAACATTGTTTGTGCTCTTTTATGTGCTGCCCGTGGCTCAGCAAGAGTCCCGAGATGTCTCAGGGCTCTGGTTCTTCCCTCAGAGAAATAGAGACAATCCCACAGATGCGAGGCTGATTTGAGAGATCAGAGGTGAAGTCAGTCAAGAACGGCGTGCTCAGCTGGGGCTCAGTAAGCAGCAGCCACAGACCCTGAAACAACTTTGCTCTCGTTATCATTTGCTCATGTTAGGTCTAAGAAGAAAAGGTATATCTCTGTGAGCCCAGCTCAGCCTACACGGCAGGGCTGTGAGTGTGTCTGTGAGCATGGCTCAGCCTACACGACAGGGCTGTGAGTGCCTCCAGGGGCATGGCTCAGCCTACACAGCAGGGCTGTGAGTGTCTCTGTGAGCGTGGCTCAGCCTACACGGGAGGGCTGTGAGTGCCTCCAGGGGCATGGCTCAGCCTACACAGCAGGGCTGTGAGTGCCTCCAGGGGCATGGCTCAGCCTACACAGCAGGGCTGTGAGTGTCTCTGTGAGCGTGGCTCAGCCTACACGGGAGGGCTGTGAGTGCCTCCAGGGGCATGGCTCAGCCTACACGGCAGGGCTGTGAGTATCTCCAGGGGCATGGCTCAGCCTACACCTCAGGGCTGTGAGGGTCTCCGTGAGCTTGGCTCAGCCTACACGGCAGGGCTGTGAGTGTCTCTGTGAGCATGGGTCAGCCTACACCTCAGGGCTGTGAGGGTCTCTGTGAATGTGGCTCAGCATACACGGCAGGGCTGTGAGGGTCTCCGTGAGCACAGCTCAGCCTATACGGTGGGGCTGGGAGGGTCTCTGTGAGCACGGCTCAGCCTGTGTTATTTGAAACCGTGTGCTCTCACTTCGGTTTGGCCACATTTCTCAGATTTCTGCCCTTCCAGGCTTCATGACTCTGGGTTAGGGTCATGAGGTGTGATTTAATAAATACCACCCCGCGCCACAGATGAGTGGCTGATTCACAAACCCAGCCTGCTCTGTGTTGTAGTTTAGTCTGAGAATATACAGCAGGACTCATCACTTCAGATGATCCTAAACCGTAAGCTTTCCTTTTATTTTAAGGAAGACCGAAAACTTCACGCGAGTCCGCCCTCGCTCACAAGTCGACTGTACGTAATGACCATACATTTCAATACTTCCGAGTATGTCAACTATCTGCAAACAATTTGATCTCCATCACCGTTTGACCAATGCAGTAAAACAAAACGTTGGCATCCCAGAAAGAATGTTTCGACGCGGAACTCGAGAGAACCACTTTTGCCTCCTGACACTCCTCGTGCTGCAGAGCAAGACGCAGACTGGCCCGAGTTGCCGTAGCTCGGCCCCGACCCGGGGCGTAGTCCTGGGCAAGCCGCTCGATTCTCAATCCCACCTGTGCTCCGGACCTGCCACGCAGCCCCCACAGGATATGACCCCTGGCAGCTTCCTGGAGCTCGACCAGGGACCCTCTCTACTTTCCCCACCCACCTCCCCTTCGGTGCCTCGGCTGAATTTTCTAAGGCAGCTCACGTTAATTTGTAAATCTTTTCCTTTCACCTCTATACATTTCTTAAAAATCTGCAGCAGGAATGAATGGTACCTAAATAACTTGATTAGGTTACTGAAAATTGTTTTAATTTGGTTAGCTAAAGTTCAGAAAAGAATTGAAACTTGCTAATTCTCAAGGAATCCATATATAAAAGCTTACAATACTTGCTGAATAATTTTCTCTGTTAGACTCACTTTCACAGAAAATCAAGTGGTCTAAGAAATACAGAGACCGTGATTTGCTTCAGGAGGGCATGACATTTCCCTAAGTATCAGCAGTGTCTGTTTAACTACAACTCACCGCTGAGCAAAATAGATGCGCCTCCTGACGATAAGGTCCCGGGTTATCCAGAAGCATGGGTTTGTCTTTGATGGTTCCAGACCCCAGTGAGATTTTTCTCATGTGTTTTGGTATGTCTGCACGCGAGGCTGGAAGTGAACATGGATTTTATTGAACATCATGCTTAAGACGATCCAGAAGAATCCATAGGTTTTAGTTAACGATTCAGAATTGCAGAAGGTCTAATATCAGACAAGCATCACTCGGTGCCCACATAAGTGACAGGGATAAATCCTTCATGCACAGAAGTTAGATCCTGAAGATTTCTGGTATTGACATTAATTGGTAGAGAGGTGACCCCTTGCTCTAAAAGGTGAGAGGGCCCTCAAGGAGCTGGGACCCAGACCTGGACCCTGGGCTGAGCTGTCCCTCTCCGGCCCCTGACTCTGGCCTGCGCTCAGCTCTTGATGGTGATGTGGAGACGTGAGACTGGCTGTTCACAGTGGTTCTCATGAGCCGTCTCACTCACGCAATAGAGATTTATTAACTCCTCTGCAGTTCTAGCACTTGGGGACACATCGTAAATGACACAGATGAAAACTGCTGCTCTGGTCGAGCTCACCCCAACTTGACTCAACCCCCAGCAACCCCCGGGACGCAGGCGGATGCTTCTCGCCTGTCACAGCCAAGTTGCAATGAGAGGGCTCTTTAACTGTGTGCCTCCCCTTGTGTGAGACACTGCAGGGACAACGGACCCTTGAGTTCCTGCCCAGAAAGTTCTGAGTCACTGCTGTGTCCTGGGCCTCTCCCAGACCTAATCTCCCCAGAGCTGGCCACACTGGCTCAAGGGACAGTGAAAGGGTGAATGTTGGGTGGGGTGTGTCTCAAGCCCGGAGGTGCAGGCTGTCATATCCATATGTGTGTGGACAGACCCACGGGGTAGGCAGAAGGCAGAACAGGCCAGTCCTCAGGGGGACACCAGGCCCTAAAACAGCACCCTGAATCTGAGCCTGAACTTTCCATCGGTTGTGAAGGTATGTGGGTCGGGGCAGGAGTATAAAGCCGTTTTATTCTGTTATCACGAGGGCTGGCTCAACTGATAACGTCACATACTTAGACATATTGTGTGGGGAATAGTGGGGGACGAGCCTGGCTCCTTCTGGCTGCCAAGAGCTGACAGTTACCTTCTCAGGCATTTTGGGAACCCTCAGCCTGTGGAGATTGGCCGGGAGCACTCACACTGTAGGCACTGGCAGACGCCAGAAGTCAGGTGTTCTCCCAGAGCCCTCACCTGTCCTGCTGCTCCAGCTGCACGTCTTAGGGTGGCCTGTCAGGGGCTCGTACCACTCACCCCTGGCCTTGTCCTCAAGTTGGTGCCTCCTGGTGACAGCGTGGCTACGGCAGCATCTCCCAGGCGGGAAGGAGAGAGCGGAGGGGGAGCACCTGTGTCCCTGTGGATTTCCACCTTTGTTTCATCGGCTGTGCGGTGTGTCTGTGTTAGATGTCAGGGGCTCTGAACTCCAGCCTTTGTCTTTCCCTCTGGCATGGAGAAGGGGGTGACGATGCATAAGGAACCGGGGTCACCCATGGACACCTGATTCAAGCCACTCCTCTTCCCACCAATGTGGACTTGGGGCAAAGTGATTCCGGGAACCATCGGCATCCCCCCGAATGGAGCGGACAGGGATGTGAACCAGGAGCATCGGTCGTGAGTCCATTGTCCTCCACGCGAGAATGTGCAGAGGCAGTCAGACCACAGACGGGAGAAAGCGGGGAGGTGCACAGGCTCAAGGGGACACACGTCTCTGCAAGGGGAGGCTGAAAGTTCAGGGACTTCCTCTGGGTGGTTTTCCACTTCCTGCTCCCAGGCTGGCAAAGTTCCAGCACCCATCGCATCCTGGACCTCCATAATAAGTTCCACATTTTATAATAACAAGTTTATTATTTTATAATGTTTTAAAGCTTATAACTTTAAAATATGCTCCAATCTGGTTTCTGTTATTAGCAATAAAATTATTTTGCATAACTTTTTTAATGAAAATTTTGATTGTCTTTTTGTAGGATAAGTTAACTCATAAATACTTGACATTCATTTAAAATTGTGGTTTTTTAAAAGATTTTATTTATTTGGGGTCGGGGGGCAAAAGGAGATGGAGAAACAGACTCCCTTCTGAGCAAGGACTCTGGGATCATGAGCTGAGCAGAAGGCAGACGCCTAGCTGCCTGAACCACCCAGGAGCCCCTAAAAATTGGTTTTTTGAATTAACCATGTTTTTCACTCTATCCTGAAGAAGAAAGCATAAAAAAAATCCCAAAGAATCAAAAGTATCTTACAGAATCACAAAATAAGTTGAGTATTCTCTGCCTCAGAAAAAAAAAAAATCGAATTCCCAGAACTTTTCAGGGCTATCTTGAAATATTTTGTTAGGAACGTTGGTGTACTGGAAACGTAGAGGGAAACTATACATTTTCCATATTTAAGACACGACTGGAAGGGAAATCGAGATAACATCATCTCTGCCCCTGGGCAAGGCCGTCCCGAATCCTGAAACGTGGTGCTTGACAGGCGTCTCTGATGTCACGTCCCGTAACCCCCTCCTACAGCTGCGAGTCAGAGTTTCCATATTTAGGAAGACTTACATCTTGTCTAGGTTTGCGGTAACTAATCCCGACCTAATACCACGATGTTCTCACCCCGAGAAGACCACGCGGCACGCTTTCAAATCATGACGCGTTAACATTAACGGTTGTCTTTTGAAGGGGTGCTGGGCGAGTTCTTCAGGCATCGCTGCTGCTCTGGGGGGGCTGCGGGCTGTTGGGCAGGCAGAAGGCGGAGACCTGGGCGGACTCCGCGTTGATGTCTTGGGCTCCTGGGGGCTCAGTAACGTGGGAAATGTGATCAGTTTGGAAGACAAACAAGGATCGGTGAAGTGATCGAATAAGAAGAGTGTGTACCCTCGGGATGGTGCAGGCGGCGTGTTTCTCCAAGTCAGTCCTGAGGGCAGACTCTAAAAAATAGCGTGTTGGAGGAATCAGTAGATAAAAATTCTTGTGCTGTTAATTACTGCCTGGTGATATGGGGAGCTGAACGTGTACCGGTGGTGATAGGTGAGGCGAAATGAACCGAAGAAAACCAGCACAAAGTCCATCTTTTAGGAGAGTCCTAAGTAGACTAGCCACCCCAACTTCTAAAGGACCGTCGTGAGCGTTCGGGTGAGGAATGGCGCTTCTCCTCGCGTATCAGTTTGAGACAAGCCCCCCCGCCCCGTGTATGTGCAAGCCCAAACCTACCACTTCCAGCAATGGCCTTAACTACAGACATGCAGATGTGACGGGGCCTGAAGAGCTCCTTGGCCACACTCCACACTCGAATTCCACGTGGGACGGTGTGCTTCATTTCAGGCTGGCTGTGGAGACACTTTCTGTTTTGTCTTGTTTAATATGCTAAACAAAGAGGTACAGATATGAGTACATAAAGAGTGGGTGGTCTTAAATTCATTGAGGTAGAAATTTAGCATGGGTTCCAAGGACGTGAACTTCTTCCAAAGCGGAAGGCTTTCCAAACAACTTACGTCAGGGGAGCGAGCATAATTACCTAATTATGCAATGTAAGGCACTTTGTTTTTAGAGAGGAAACCAGATGCACAAAGACTTCTTATGTGAAACCGAGTGTGATGGGGCGGAAGATGAATGTGCGCATTACAAAGGTGGTGTTTGCAAGCCATGTTTTCCCGGAGAAGCAAACTCCAAAGGCGTGGACCCGGTTGGACACATGTCAAAAGAGCTTTGGTGTTCACTGCGGCAGATTCAAGATGGGTCTGACTGGTTCCTTGCCCACCGCCCACTGAAAGGTGGCATCTAACTCCCCTCCCCTGGGTTACAGGCAGTCTTGGTGCTTGCTCTGACAATAGAACGGAGCACGAGATTCTTGACCTGGCAGCTCCCGCCTTCTGTGTCTTGGGGCAGTTTCTGAGGGAGGCTCGAACCACCACCGAAGAGCCTGAGACCGTCTTCCCAGAAAGACCACGCGTAGAGTCCCGGTGGACAGTCTCAGCCAGGCCCAGCCAGGCAGCCCTGCCCCCCGAGACTCGGGGTTTGTGGGGCAAGCGCTCTTGGGCCCCCCAGACCAGCTGGTCTGCCGGGTGAACACCAGCAGGGCACCGCAGTCAACACTCTATGACACAGAAGCAGAGCCCACCTGAGCCCTGCCCACGTCCCTACCCTGACACTGTGCCATGCAATCAGTTAGTTGTTGTAAGCTGTTAAATGCGCAACCATCTGTTATGTGGGACTAGACAATTGGGATACTCACCAATAGTCCACCTTCAGGATTTTCCTTGGTTCTCTGGGTTTAGCGCGATATTTATTATGCTCTGCTTCATAACTTAAACACGAAGAATAAGGCTGGTTAGGACATACCCTTCTCTGGGTATAGATGATACGCAAAGTCGTTCTAAAAACTACAGAGTACTGTTTATACGATGTTCTAGAAACTTCCTAATCTTGGGAAAAAAATTTTGAAGTTCTTTTCAGTTGATTCATCTGTACATGGGCGATGACTAATTTCTACCTCACAGGGTTGCTGGAGGAATTACATGGGATAATGTTTGCAAAATAACCTGGCATCTTTAAAAGCCAAATGCGTTGAGAAAGAAATATTATAGAAAGTATTTCTATGGGAATTCTTTTCCAATATCAATAATGTTCCTACTTATATAGTAGAAAATCTAATTTTTTTATTATTAAAAATTTGTATTAATACAGAATGTTTTTTTATTATAATAATATTTTTTTATTTTATTATGTTAGTCAACATACAGTACATCCCTGCTTTTTGATGTAAAGTTCAATGCATAATATTTTTTGAAGCCTTTTTATAAACGGGTTTTATATAATATCGATGATGGTCATATAATAATTAATAGAAGAAAGATTTCAATGTCCAAATCTTTTATTTGTGTCCCCCAATTGAGTCAGCTGTATTTTATATATAAAAAAAGACAATCACAATGCAATGATTTAGAAGTCTCTAAATGATTACCAGCTAATAGTAGATTATAATCCTAAAATCTTGAAAAATCTTGTAAAATGGTAAAATAATCATCTGGACATGAGAATCGCTGTGGGTTCCAACTTCCTTCATTTGTCTCCCTTGTGCTGAGACTCAACTCAAGTGAAATGCACGCAAAGAGGTTTAGAGCGGGACATGGCTGCTTCCACACCTGTCTTCTTCATGTTTGGTTTAACAGCAGGGCTGGCTGGGCCGCATTCATCCTTTCCAAGAGTGGAGCTCTGCGTCGAGCCTCAATTTATAGATAGGAGGAGAAGGAGAGAATGTGAAGAAGATTCTGGAAAGGAAAGCAGGAGGACAGCTTTAAATCGCTGTGTCTTGCAGACCATTTTAGGAGGCAGCAGGGGGTCGGCCATGGCACAACCACAGTCAGGGTCAGGGAAGGGCTTGGCAGGGCAGGAACGGTGCATGGCCTTCTCCAAGGGCCTCGGCTGCAAGAGAAATGGGTAACACTGGCGGGGGCAGGGGGGAGATGCAGTGAGAAGGAAAGGTGGGATGAGAGAAGCCTGACCATGAAGAGAAGGAGGCAGGTAGATGCTTTACTGGGTTGAGGAAGGTTTGGTTTTTATGATCAGAAAGGCGTGTTTATTTGGTCCAAGGGAAAGGCTGGAAGGAAGGCAGACGCAGCAGGGAGCAGGTCGGGGACAGTGAACCCTTGGGACCAGGACAAGGCCTCTCAGAGACTCACTAGGAGGCAAACTGGGCTGCTGGCTCCTCGGAACTGCCATGTCATGACGTCTCCTGGGTCTCCTCAGCAAGACGGTGCCCTCTTCTCCCTCACCTCCAGCCTCCATGGCCCAGAGAGTCCACCAAACCATCCACTTTGAACGACGGGTTCTACCTCTCAGTGTGCTCAAAGATGCCACATCTGGGTAACAAGCAAGGTGTGGAGAAGTTGACAAATAGACGTTCTTCCTCCCTCACCTTGTGGAGCAGACAGACGAGCACGAGGAAAGTTCCCTGAGAAGATGAGAGCATCCCGCTGTATGTCTGACTCCTCTGTGTTTCGTTGGAAGGCAGGAGTCAAGAGCAGGCATCCTACATCTTATCAGTTCACTGCCTTCCTCCTTCTCCAGAGACCTGTGCTAACAGGTCAAGGTCATATAAAATAGGTAGGTACCATGGTCCCTTCTCTCCATGAAATTTTCCCTCTTGATGGAGAAACAACACTTTTATGCAGTAAGCGTTTCAGAGGAGATGTGTCACAGACGCTTGTGGCCCAGGCAGGGTGGGGCGAGGGGCAAGATCTGCAGAACTTCAGAGAAGGAGGCAGGACAGGTGTGAACATGGTGGGGACCAGCAGGCCCTGGGCAGCGGGGATGGGACACTGTCCCCTGCCTCATGTTAGTCTCTGTCCTGGCTTGCTGGGCAATCAAGGACTCTCTGTTCTTTGGTTTTCTCACTGGCAAAATGAGGTTAGGCCAGAACCCCCAGATAATTTCTAAGATTGCTTCTACCTCAGAAATTCTGTAAAGTCACACAGACTTTAACAACCAGGTGGAAATCAGTTTCACACCAAAGTCAATGTTTGAAATTTCACATTTCATTTTTGAGATTTAAAAATGCTGAACTCCGCGCCTGCAAAAAAAAGTAAAGAAATTTTATGACGTTTAAAAAAATAATAAAATAAAATGCTGAACCCATATGACACTAGTGCTGTCGTCCTACACTGTACGAGCTGATCATATATGCTCCAAGTCTGTCGTAACCTTTAATAATGCTGAGGGATACGTAGCGAGCCCCATGCACACCAGCCGGTGTCCCCCCGAAGCCGCCATCCGCATCCCATCGCACCCGCCCCTGCTCATCAGCGTCTTGCAAGTCGGAGGCGAGCTTCAATCAGTGAAAACAGTGGGCTGTCGGTCTGACAGTGCTAGAAAGGAGCTCTCATCGATGAGGCTAGCTGTGTCAAGAGGCAGATTACCTAAAATACGTGAGAGATGTTCCCCATCTTGTACGCCCAGGGCTTAGGAACCTAGAAGATTTTTTTTTTTTAACAACCCACCAAACTCATTTTTTTTGGGGGGGGGGGACTATTTTTCCTTTAAATTCAATTAGCCGACATACAGTACATCATTTGTTTCAGAGGTAGAGGTCAGTGATTCATCAGTTGCCTATAACACCCAGCGCTCATCACACCACATGCCCTCCTTAATGCCCGTCACCCGGTCACCCCGTGCCCCACCCACCTCCCTGAACTTATAGCTTGACTGATGTCAGGCTTGACCCCTAACCATCCTCCTCCAGCCTTGAGTTGGCTTTCTGGTTGTTTGATAGGGTGATGGCCTTAGGATTGTCCAGAGAAACAGAACCAATAGGATCTGTCTGTCCATCTGTCTATCTGTATATCAATCATCTTACTGAAGTATCATTGAGAGAGAGAGAGAGAGACGGATTTGAAGCAATCAGCCCATACAGTTTGGGGGTGACAAGCCTGAAGTGCACAGGGTGGGCCAGCAAGCTGGAGACTCAGGGAAGGAATGACACTGCTGTCCTGAGCCTGAATCCTGAAGGCTGGAAGTTCAGGCAGGGTGTCTGTGTTGCAGTCTTGGGGAGAATTGCTTCTCTTTTGGGAAACCTCGATCTTTGCTCTTGAGTCCTTCCACTGATTGGATGAGGCCCACCCACTTTCTAAAGGTCCTCTTTTACTCCAACTCTACTGCTTTAAAAGTTAATCACATCTAAATAAATAAATATATAATACTCACATCTTAAAATCACCCTCCCAACATCTGGTCCATGGCATTTAACTGAACAACAGGGCATTCAGTCTGGCCAAGTTGATCCATAAAATTAATCCTCCCAGTGATCATGTTTTCTCCTTTGCTCAGGACAGCCCTGGTTGGCACAGACTGTCTTGGTGTAATTATTAATAGCACCCAATCTCTCTAAAAGTGCTATAGTTCAAAACACAGACTCATCCTACTTCAAGGGAAGTGTCTGGGACTCCATCAAGCCTGCAGAACAGGTCGTAGGGATTTTATACTTGCCTGGTCATAAAGATGTACTTAATGGGTTTCATAGGTGTAGCCTAATTGGGTCTAATATTTGCTTTCATTATAATCACATTATGAGGTTAGGAGAATTAGACAGTTAACCTTTACCCTCCTCAAGTTTTCTACAGTTATGGTTAGCTGCCGAAGGAACCTATGAGTGTGCATGACTGCATTGGCTTGGGTCTGCTCGCCAGCTAAGGCCTTCTCCATTCTGAGAAGGTACAGCTGTGGTTTTTCTTTTCCTGGTGGAGCCCAAGGATCCCGGATCTTAGGTTGGCCCGGGCTGATGTCATATGCCACGAGGTGCAGCCTCCAGGTCGGCTGCCAGGGAGATGGCAGTGGCTGGTGCTGGCCGTGGTGTGGACGAGTGCTTTCCTCTGAAGCTAAAGTCTCATTCCCTGGTTCCCTTCAGTTCAAGTCCCTTCATGGGACCTTTTACCTTCATCAGTGTTTCTCAAAGTGAGATTCCCAAGCTCTCGGAATCAAGATGCACTGGGGACTTGCTAAAAATGCCCTAACTCAGACCTGACCCATCAGGATGGGGAAGGCAGCTAGTCTTCAGGAAGACCTGTTGATCCAGCCTCCGAGGTCCATGTCCTTGTGCAGACCCCACCCTCCACATGGCACTAAGTTGTGCCCAGTAGAAGGCGTGGTAGTGACAGCATGTCGCTTCTGAGGGTCGTGGGGACCACTGGCTCTGCCTTGACTTCTTAGATCGCTCACTCTGGGGACAGCCAGTGATCACATCTTGAGGACCCCCAAGCAGCCCTGTGGAGAAGCCTCCCACCTACGGCCACGGGAGGAGCTGCTTTGGGAGCGGGTCTCCCAGTCCTGGTCATGACTTCGGGTGAGGTACATAGACTGACTCCAACTTGTGAGAAACCTTGGGCCAGAACCACATGGCTGTTCTCAGATGCTGTCAAATGATAAATGTCCGTTGTTTCAAGCCGCCCAACTTGCAGCTGGCTTGTCACACAGGAGTCAGCAGCAAATGGGAAGGGAAGTTTGTGTTCTTGTCAGCAGGTGGGTCTCACGCACCCGAGAGGTGAGGCCTCACAGTAGGTCAGCACGCAGGCTCTGGGGATGGGCAGTGAGACGCCAGTGTGCACTCTCGTCGGTCGTCACTGCTGCCACCTGGACCCCTGTGAGAGCCTCGCCACCAAGGCTGTTGGGAATGTGTAGGCCCTGTTCTCCACTTGTAACAGGTCTATCAGTACATCACTCCCCTGTCCTAACACCTCCAGTGGTTCCCATCTCATTCATCCCCAATTTGTGCTCCCGTCTGTGGTGGACAAGACTGCATATGGCGCATCCTGGGCCCCCCCATGACCTCATTTCCCACCACCCTCCCCTTCCTCCCTCTCCCCTCCGCTCCCCACTCCTTCGCTTCCGGACCTCTCCCCCTGCCCACTCTAACTCCCACACACCCCTGACCCAGTTGCAGCCACTCGTCTGTTTTTTGTCCGTCTCCCCACCAGCACGGCAGCCCCAGGAAGGTGAGGACCCTCCCTGCCTGGCTCGTCGCTGTCTTCCTGACGCCTAGAAATGCCCCTGACACCCGGTTGTGCCTCAACCACTATGTGTTGAATAAATGGAAAACATGCATGCCTGGCAAGCCGGCGTGTCACAGCTGGGCTCTGGTGCCTGCCACCCCAGCCTGCGTTTGTCCGTGAATCTCCCAGTCTGTGTCATTTTCACAGGCTGCTTAATTAAAATTGAAACTATGATAACATATAATTATATTTCAATTAAAATGCTTAAAATTAAGACTCAGCTTGGGGCTTCTGTCTTCGTGATGGTTTATACGTCTGCACTTAGGTGCTCTCCCGTGGGTCTGACCCTCCCAGCCCTGGGGATGTCTCAGGGGCTTAGTCACACCGTGCCTTCCCTCACACACTGGAAGCCTTTTTAGGGCAGGCAAGCATCTCATTTCTCCAGCACGGGGGTCACCAAACATGGTCCATGGGTGGCATTCATCAGAGCACACACGTGTGTCCGCACACTGTCTGCTTTCATGGCACAATGGTGGAGTTGAGTAGTAGCCACGGGAGCGTATGGGCTGAAAGACTAAAACAATTACTCTTTGGTTCTCTACATGGAGTTTGACAATCTCTGGTCTAGCACATGGGAGACACTGAGTGACACTAAGTCTCTAAAGGGAGAAACGTTTAACATGAGGAATACTGTCGTGAGCTAAGTCAACATCAGCAGGAAAGTGAAAGGGATATGAGTCAACCACTTGCTGAGTCCCACTGAAACAGGTTCACTTAATATTACACAGTGTAAAGAAATGGGTCCCGTAGAAAGCGTATTGTTCCGTAGTATCCCTGTCACAGAGCCCAGGGTTTGAGATTTTCACATTTTCCATGTAATGCAGTTGATACATACTGACTCTGTGCCCTAAATGTTCTAAAACTAGAAACATTAACAATAGCTTAGGAATCCCAAATAAAAGATTGTGATGAATGTTGATGTGAAATATGTTCTATGACTAATGGATCCTTTAACATTAACTATTTTATCACTGCCATATTACTTTAATTTGCCTTTAAAATGGGTGAATAACCTTAGAACTTTCCAATTAGGAGTGATTTCTGTTTGATACCAAGACTAGATATATGAACTTGATGTCCCACAGAAAAAGTTAGATTTCCACGGGTCTTAAGAATAAAAGCTGTGCATTTCTGGGTCCTCTCTAACAGGCAGCTGATCGGAGTCAAGCCTTCCCAAAGCGCAAGGTCATTTTATTGCACAAAAGGAGACTTTTCAGTGTGTTCGGAGCCGCTTAGGGGGTATAATCATTTATACAGAGTTGAAACTGAACAAGAACAAATGAATATCAAAGGCAAAGCCATTAAAAATCATTAAAAACCATTAATTATGACCCTTGCCATTCCCAGGGTACTCCAGGCTTGGGAAGCTGAGGGAATTCCTGTGGGTGGTGAAGCCTCTGCCAGTCTCTCCAGGTGCACAGGTGGTTACCTGGGAAGGTGTGTCTAAGCCTTGCTGGGTCTGACGGTCTTAATGAAATCGACTTGTGTGCTGAAAGTCCTCCCTTCACTTCCACAAGATACCAGATTGGTCCGATGGAACACAGAACGTCATTTCTCCTACACTGTTCCCACTGCAGCCCTTGTAGGCCAGTGGGACTCTTTCCATCTGTGAACACTTTGTCCCATGAAAATGCACGGTAGGGAAGCTTGTGGGTGCAGAGTCTGGAAGACCTTAATGTGTGGACACTGAAAACCTTCACCCTTACTTCTTTTAATAAAGAGATTTTAAAACACTCATTGCTGTGAAACTTTAAGGTTCACAAATGATAAAGAGCATAAATGACTGGAACTCCAGGCATGGTTGATTCCATTACAAAGATTTATTTATTTGGTCCTATCTGAGTCGGAGGCATTCAGTTTCCTGAATGAAGGATTGCTTATTAGCAACATATGTTGGGTGAATTCTGAGCTCCCTGAAAAAAATATGTTTATGCATTATGAAGAAGCTGATAGGGTCACATATTAGCTATGGAATGGAAATTAATAATCACTCACTGGGAACCATTATACTAAAGGTGAGATAACAATATTTTATTTTAGTGTTTCATGTGCATGTTTATTTCTTTCACGGACCATTCACGTTCCAGCCACATCTTCTCCAAACGAACACAACTGCACAGTTTGGGATAGGACTGTAATGTGTTATCAAAGTGCTACCAAGGACTGTAGCAGTGGTCATGTAAATTCATCACCACACTTGACCGTCAAGCCAAACCTTCTCACGTACCTGAACAACTTTTTCTTTTCTTTTTTTTTAAATGTTTTTTTTTTTATTATATTATGTTAGTCACCATACAGTACATCCCTGGTTTTTGATGTAAAGTTCGATGATTCATTAGTTGTGTATAACACCCAGTATGATCCAGCCATTGCACTACTGGGTATTTACCCCAAAGATACAGACGTAGTGAAGAGAAGGGCCATATGCACCCCAGTGTTCATAGCAGCATTGTCCACAATAGCTAAATCGTGGAAGGAGCCGAGATGCCCTTCAACAGATGACTGGATTAAGAAGATGTGGTCCATATATACAATGGAATATTACTCAGCTATCAAAAAGAACGATATCTCAACATTTGCTGCAACATGGATGGCACTGGAGGAGATAATGCTAAGTGAAATAACTCAAGCAGAGAAAGACAATTATCATTGTAAAATATTTGGACAGTAACAAAGAAGAAAAATTTGAAATCACAGACCTATGTTTCCAGTTTAAAAAGCTAGAAAAAGAAATGTAAATTGAAAATAGAAAGAACATGAATAGAACAGAAATCAATGAAATAGAAAACAGAGAAACAATAGAGAAAATTAACAAAATCCAAAGTTGGTTATTTGAAAACACTAATACAATTTATAATCTCCTAGTAAAATTTATGAATGAGCGGACAGAACTACATATGCTAAAGTCATTTAAAATCCAAATGATATGTAACAGCCTTTAAATATTTCTAGGATATGTACAGGTGACTCCTCTTACATGATAATGAAGAAATTTTACAATGAAGAGATGTATGAGTAATTCAAATGAGTAATTCAAAGAAAACCATGACTCAGCAAAACTGACATATAAAGAAATAAAAATATGAATAGGCCTACAGCCATTAGAAATCTATTTTGTGATAAATATCTTCCCCACAAAGAATACTCCAGATCCATATTACACCCTTGGTAAATCCTAACAAAGATTTAAAGAAAAAATAGTACCAATTTTATGAAACACTCTCAGGAAATATAGAAGAGGGAGATGTTCCCCAACTCATTTGGTGAAGTGAATAATTCCTTAATAACAAAATCTCAGAAAGATTTTACAAAAATAAAGAAGGCAACTTTCCTCACAAGGCATACATTTTTTTAAAAAAAATTTTATTTATTTATTTGATACAGCGAAAGAGACCACAAGCAGGGAAAGCAGCAGGCAGAGGGAGAGGGCGAAGCAGACTCCTGCTGAGCAAGGAGCCTGATGCGGGACTCCATCCCAGGGCCCTAGGATTATGACCTAAGCCAAAGGCAGACACTTAACCCGCTGAGCCACCCAGGTGCCCCTAGGCACAAATCTTTCATAAAGGATTGGCAAATTGAGTCCAGCAATATATGTGACGCTTTGGTAGGTTTTATCCCAGAAAAGCAAAGTTGATTAGCACTTGAAAATCAGCCACTGTAGCTCATCAACTCATGGTGGTGACCTGCCGACCCCCAAGTCCACGGCACTCACAGCTGCCTGTGGAACAACAGCTACACTTGTAAATCCTGAAAAATGTACGAATCCAGCCGATTAGCAAGTTCATGTAATAAAAGGAATCTATGGAGAAACCGTGTGTGTGGATGGGTGATGAACAAAACGTGATGTGCACACTGACACAGTAGTTCTAATGTACCTGTGTACGTAGGCGTTTGTAGATTTTGGTTTTATCGACTCTCTAATGAACTTTTTTCTGAATATGAATTTGCCTATGTGACTTGTTTCCTTGCTGTGTGTCCACATGAGTTTTGAGCTGATTCTCGTGATTCTCCAATCCAGAGAGGACCATGACAGTCTGAAAGGAAATGCCTAGCCCCGACTTACCCTTCCTCCAGTTATTCAGAACTAGGCAATTTCAGGGATGGAGTTGCTAAAATAATGTCAATTGCAACAAAAAATAGTCTTCCCAGATTAGATATAAAACACTTCTTTTGCCATAATTACCTGGTAACTCCAAAATATTTAATAAACTAGAGTCTTAAAGTATAGAAACAAAGCCTTTTAATATATTCATGTAATATATTTCATCAATAAGTAAGTGCTTTTAAGAACTATTATTTATTTCATCACCTAGACTATCTCTGTGATATAGGGGTGTGTGTGTGTGTGTGTCCACTTTCATGGAGATAAAGAAACTAATGTGTGTAGGTCTAATGAATGTATCTGCTTTTAAAGGAAGGGGTGACATCAGAACATACATCCTACATAACCCCCATGGAGGGAGTAGTTATTTACAGATCTCCAAGGTCTGTAAGG
Source organism: Ursus maritimus (assembly GCF_017311325.1). Taxonomy (NCBI): domain Eukaryota; kingdom Metazoa; phylum Chordata; class Mammalia; order Carnivora; family Ursidae; genus Ursus; species Ursus maritimus. Next base: position 61,707,588 of record NW_024423897.1, read on the forward strand.
CCAGGAATGGTCCTATCTATTTGAGAAAGTTATATTTAATACTCTTACCTAGGGCACAGTAGCTTTAGCTATCCATTCCAAGACAGGGTCAGAGAAGGCACAGCGGGAGTAGGTCAGATGTGGGAAGCTAGAAGATGGAAGGCAGAATGCCCAAACCGGGCTGTAAGGTAGATTGGATCCATATCAGGCCAAGAAGATTTGCCAGATTCCTTACTGGGGAGGGGGGCTGTGGCACATGAAAGCAGAGGACAGGCATCTAATTTGAAGGCTACCCTCAGTTGGTCCAGGAGAATCACGTTTAGGGATGTTTTTAATGGCGTGGTCTCTGCCTATGATCGCGACCCTCAGTCTTGAGAGCACAGAAGGGAGGGAGCTACAGAGCTGGTGGATGGGGACAATGATTATCCAGTAGGAAAATCCAGCTGTCCAGCAAAGTATGAGAGTGTGTGTATGTTTTAAAATACATTATTCATGTACCATAATGACTCTTGGTTTGAAAAGGAAGCTCTGTTTGGTAATATTTATACATTTCCATTAATAAGTTTGAAATACAACACAGATTTGCATAGAAAAAAAATCATTGGTTTGGCATTAAACTCATAAATTTCCTCTTTTGATGTGTAGGAAATAAGTCACTTTTTCTAGATATGGCAACTTAAGCCCAGATGTCCAACATCCCTCTCTCAAAAACCAACAGTGATAATCAAAGGAAGCTAAAAATAGATTCAGTGCAGGAATCCAGGAAAGGGCATCATTAGAATGCTGGAAGGTTTAATGAATTTCTTGGATATAGAGTACAGATGGGACTAGATTAAAAGAAGTCATGAGGGCTCACACGTCCCCTCTTCCAACATGCTCCTGCTTCTTGGCAGAACTCCCAATAGTCTCTGAAATAAGTGTTAGGACTGGAAGAAAAAGAAGAACCCCTGTCTCTGGACCCCACATCTTCTGTCTGGGACAGACCAGCAGTATTCAGAATGAGCTGTACCAGAAGTTCCGAGGGAGAGACAGAGAGGTGCAACCATGCAGGAACCTCAGTACGCTGGGCTTCTCCTGGCTGGGAATTTCTCCTGAGAAGTGGAGGCCCTGTCAGCCTGGAGGCCCTCTTTCCTGACCCAGTAGGGTTTTGCTCAAACTCAAGACAGCAAAGCTCTGATCACTGCATTTAGCCACAAGACACCTAGACTAGAGGATTCACTGAATATAAAACTAACCAGAAAACATTGGTCCCCCAACAGCAGTTTTGGGGACACAGAAGGAAAGCACCTAGAAGGGCAAGTGTGGTTGGGTCTACCCGATCTTCCAGGCTTTGTCCACCACGGCCTCCCTTAGCACAGACTCTGAGCTAACTGCATTAGCTTTTCAGCTAAGAATGAAGATCGTTCTAACAGCATCCGGGAGCCCTGTGTAGAAAACCAATTATAATCATGCATACTGAGATATGCTTCCATTTAAGCTGGAAAACTCAGGAAAAGAAATGTAGAACATAGAAAAACATCCTACTTTGTAAAACCAACCAACCAACCTGTGTGTGTGTGTGTGTGTGTGTGTGTGTGTGTGTGTGTACACACCTATGTACATATATGCATAAGGCTCAAATACAGGCAGAAAATATTTTGGAAAAAAATACCAAAGGGAGTAAGTTACGTGTATCCAGAATCTCTCTCTCTCCTTTTTTTTTTTTTTTTTTTTTTTTTTGGTGCTCCCACTGAATGGGAAGAAAATATAAACTTTGAACTAAGAGATTCATGATGAGAGAGGAAGGTGTGAGGGAATCTGATGGGCTTCAGGACAGAAGGAGAGAGGAAATAATAAATGCCTCAGGATGATTAAAAAGGTAAAAGGAGCAGGACATCTCAGAATCTGTAACAAACACTGACTCAGGTTTTCCAAAGAAAAACTCAAGTAATGTTTCCCAGAAGCAGAAGAATAGGACAAGGAGACAAATGTCAATAAGAGAGAAAAAGAAGAAAATGGAGATTCAGCCACAAACACTGGTTTCCTGAAAAAGAAGCCACCTCAAGATGATCCACTTTTTTTTTTCCCCTCATGACATTTCTGACTCCCTTCATTTTTTCTTGAAGAGCTGTTTCCAGCTGGTACTATTTCCCTTCAACTTAAAGAACTTGGTTAAGCATTTCTTGGACTGAAGGGTGGCGGACAGCGTATTTCCTTCATTTTCTTTTATCTGAAAATACCTCCATGCTGCCTCTCTCTTGAAGACCTTTTGCTGAACACGGAAGACTGGGTTAACCTACAGTTTTAACAGCGGCTGCTCCACTGCCTTCGGGCCTCCAGTGTTTGGAGTTAGAAGTCAGTTGAATGTGAATCATTGGTCCTTCATATGCAAAGTGTCATTTTTCTCAGGCCACTCTGAAGATTTCTGTTCCTCTTTGGTTTACGTCAGTTTGTCTATAATGTACCTGGGTATGCTTTCTTTTGTATTTATTCTGCTGGGGTCCACTGACCTTCACTGAGATTCAGAAATCTGTGAATTTATGTGTTTCATCAAATTTGGGAAGATTGTGGTCGTTGTTTTCTGAAATATTCTTTTGCCTTAGTCTCTTCCTCCTCCTTCTTGGACTCCAATCGTACCCATGTTAGCGCTTATTATATTGCACACCTTTCATTTCCTTCAAGCTTTTTTTTCCTTTCTCTTCTCAAAACTATGTAATTTCTATTGATTAAAAAAAAAAACAAATTCAGTGGATTTTCTGTCATCTCACTCCTACTGTGTAGCCCATTAATGATTTTTTTAGACTATAGATATTGTCGTTTTCAGCTTTCTGATTCCGTTTCTCTGCGGCTGTTACGTCAGCGCGCTTCCCTCTCCATCCTCGAGAGTAGTAGCAGCTGCTCTAAAATCCCATTTGCTAATTGGGGCATCTGGATAATGGAGTTACCCTCGCTGACGGCCTTTTCTCCAGAGAACATGTCATAGTTTTCTGCTGCTTCATCCTAGATATTGTGAAGAATTTGTTGTAGAAGTTCTAGGGTTTTTTATGTGCCTCAGCAGACTTTTGCTTTATATTTGAAGCATGCAGTGAACTTGGCAGAACTCGGTCTGCAACTTACTCCTGCACTGAGATGAGCCACAGGTCAAGATCAACGCAATTCCTGCAGCCTTAGTTGGGCTGCTCGAGTTACACTCTGCATGTATACAGCTAATGGGCCAGCCAGAAACTTGGGCAGAACATAGATTTTGGCTCCCTCAGCTCTCTTTTTATAGCACAGTATGAAATAGTAGTCGAGACAGTGGGTAACGCATTTTATTTATGACTTTCATAGGAAAGCTTTTATAATGTTTAGGAATTAGCAAACAATTCCTGTTTTTGAGGATTTTAATATGACGTGGGTGAAGTTGATTAAAGGTCTTTTCTACATCTGTGAAGATGATTGCGTGACTTCTCTCCTTATTCCTATTTGATGACTTTCCTAACATTGAACCAGCCTGACATTTTTGGAATTGCCTCGATTGGCCATGATGTCTTGGTTAGCATGTATTTTACACTTGGCCATTATCTTTTTAAGGATTTTTAAAAGACTTTATGTTTTCTAAAGCAGTTTTACATTCATGGTAAAGTTGAGATGAGGATACAGAGATTTCCAGCTCCACCACCAGAGTGATACATTTGTTCCATTTATTACAAGTGATAAACCTACATGGACACAAGAATCCAGTGTCCACAGATTACATTGGTGTTCCCTCTTGGTGTTGGTCAAGTGTATAATTACATATCTCTACAATTATAGTGTTATACAGAGTAGTTTCACCATCCTAAAAATCCTTTCTCTTCCGCCTATTCAAACCTCCCTCTCCCCCAACCCTTGGAGACCATTATCGCTTTACTGTCTTTATAGTTTTGCTTCTTCTAGAATGTCATAGAGTTGGAATCACCTGGTATGTAGCATTTTAAGGTTGGCTTCCTTCACTTAGAAACATACATTTAAGGTCCCTCCATGTCTTTTCATGGCTCTATAGTTTATTTCTTTTTAGCAGTGAATAATATTATATAATAATATCCCATTGTCTGTATGTATCCATTCACAGACTAAAGGGCATCTTTGTTGCCTCTAAATTTTGGCAATTATGAATAAAGCTGCTATAAACATCCATGTGCAGAATTTTGCGTATGTCTAAGTTTTCAACTCCTTTGGGAAAATGCCAAGGAATGGGATTGCTGGATCACATGGCAGGAGTATGTGTAGTTTTGTAAGAAACTGCCACGCTGTCTTCCAAAGTCGCTGTGCCATTTTTCATTCCCTCCAGGAGTGATTAAGAGTTCATTTTTGCTCCACATCCTCTCCAGAATTTGTTGTCAGTATTCAGGATTTTAGTCATTCTAGTAGGTGTGTAGATATCTCGTTTTAATTTGAACTTCCTGATAACATATGAGGTAACATATATTTTCATCTTCATGCCTTTTTCAGTGAGGTGTCTGTTAGGGGATTTTGCCCATTTTCAGTCTCATTTGGTTTCCTGCTGTTGAGATTTTAAAGTTCTTTGTGTATGTGGCATAACAGTCCTTTATCAGATGTGTTTAGAAAATATTTTCTCCCAGTCCATGGCTGTTCTTCTCCTTCTCTTGACATGGTCATTTGCAGAGCGAAGTGCTTCGTCTGTTTGTGTTTTTATGACGCCCAGCTTATCAGTTATGTCCTTCATGGATCATGAAGGTCGTTGCCACACTCAACGACATCGAGGTTTTCTCCTGCACTCTCTTCTGAGTTTCCTCATTCTGAATTGCATATCAAAGTTAATGTGTCACAAAGCAAATTTAAAGAAAAAATCTGAAAACCAGAGAAGAAAGACACACGGCACAGAGAACATCGAACGGAGCGATGGTGTGTCATCACCAGCCGCCGAGGCCAGAACACAGTGGGCGGCATGTTCACGGCACAGAAGAAAGGAACTGCCAACCCAGAATTCCGGACCTGCTGAAAATACCTTCCAGTAATTAAAGCAAAATAAAAACAATAAATACATAAATAGGTAGTTTAAAGTTTTTTTTCCTTTCTTAATTTCAAAAAATCTTTGAGAAATTACAAAATTTAGTGGTTTATCTGCCATGTTGTTTTCCTTTCCCTCAAGCTCCTTTCATTCTGTTAGACCTTCTTGGGCCAGTCCCCATTACTGTCACTTCCACACTCTTTTAAACATTTTCTTAGTTTGGGGCGCCTGGGTGGCTCAGTCAGTGAAGCGTCTGACTCTTGGTTTCAGCTCAGGTCATGATCTCAGGGTTGTGAGATCGAGCCCCATGTCAGCCTCCGCAATGGGCAAGGAGCCTGTTTAAAATTCTCTCTCTCTGCCTCTGCCCCTCCCCGCTTGTGCTCTCTCTCTCGAAACAAAAAAGGTCTTTTAAATTTCCTTTGCTCTTGTTAACATGTTCTTTGTCCTCCTTCAACCACTCTGCTCTGTTCACTAGCCCTCGTGGTACTTCGAGTTTTGTCGTCTTTTCAAAAATATTTTCCTTTTTTCTTGGTCTGCCTTGAATTCTGTAATTTTATCTCTGAGCGTTTGTAATTCTGGTTTGTTCTACTTTTCATATAGTCTATCATTCTTTTTATTTCTTTTAGCTTGTCTTGAAGTACACCAAAATACATATTTCTCAGCATCTAAAACTAAAATAGCAAAATCAAAAGTAAAAACAGCCACCTGGGAAAAAGTATTTTCACATGTATAACTTATTTAAGATTAATAGCCTAATATGTAGTGAGTTTTACAAATAAATTATAATGATTTTAGGGGACCAATATAAAGATTACGAAATAGGCATGTAGAGAATAATCATAGGGGCGCCTGGGTGGCTCAGTCGGTTAAGCATCTGACTTTGGCTCAGGTCATGATCTCAGGGTCCTGGGATCGAGCCGCCACGTCAGGGCTGCTTCTCCCTCTTCCTCTGCTGCTCCCCCTGCTTGTGCTCTCTCTCTCTCAATTTAATAAACAAATTTTTCTTTTAAAAAAGAGAATAATCATAAATATCTGGCTGTTTTCTTTCCAGTTGGTGAGCAAAAGAAGAAATTAAAGTATTATCAAAACTGGCCATTGAATAGGGACTCTCAAAATAGGGACAATTTTCCAAGAAAGGTATATTAATTTCTACTTTTTTCAGAGTGTCAATGTCTAAAAAATAGCCTTGTCAGTAAGTATCGAACATCTCTTAAAATGCCCTGTGTTAGGGCTGAGCCGTTCTGCCTCCAGGGATTCAGCATGAGAAAGTGATTGGAGATAAAAACAGTTGTTTGAATAAAAATAATCCTAATTTTATGCTTATTAATAATTATGTTCCACCATAGAATACTTACTAAATACATTTGAGAGAGCCAAAATGTAAATTATTTTACAGATATGGAAGTAATGTTTTAGGACCATATTTAATATTATGAAGAAATGCCACTCTATGCTACAAGTAAAACAAAAAGTAGTTTTGAAAAGAGCACATATGGGGGCGTCTGGGGGGCTCAGTCAGTTCAGTGTCTGACTCTTGATTTCCACTCAGGTCATGATCTCAAGGTCATGGGACCGAGCCCCCTGTTGGGCCCCGTGCTCAACGGGGAGTCTGCTAGAGATTCTCTCTCTCCCCCTCCCTCTGCCCTTCCCTCTGCTCATACTCTCTCTGAAATAAATAAATGAATCTTTAAAAAATAGCATATATAGTAGATCTCTATTTTCAACAAAAAATACTCATAGAAATAAGACTGAAAAGTATAAATACAAACAGTTCGAAGTTAGTCTTAAATCTGGGACTATAGGAGGTATTTTCTTGTCACGTTTTTTGAAATTTTCTAAATTATATTTATATATATATTATATGCTTGTATAGTGTGCCTATCATGTAATATCAACATAGTAATATACATTCTTGTCATATTAATAAAATATTAACATATTCTTATATGTTGTGTTGTATATAACAGATAATACTTGAGTAATCAATTGGTCTATCATCTGTCTTTAAAAACTATAGAATGTGAAGGGAACGCTTATTGGTGTCCTATTCTTTTTCCCTCTGGGTTTCCCCTTCACCGGCAACTCCTGTGGAAAGAATACAGACAACTTATAAACCTAGTTTTTAGGATAGAATCCTCTACGTGCGTCAGACTGTATATTCTCATTTACGCCTTCTGTGACCGTGAGGACTTACTAGCTTAGAAATACAGCACGGTCCCTACATCTCCAGATAATTGGCCACTTTGTTAACAAGGTTGACTTCTGCGTAATTAAAAGTAATTCTTGCCCCTAATTAAGAGTAGTGCTGTATCACCACTTCCTCCCTTTCCCTCGGGGTCATCACACTACGGTTAAGCACTAAACAATAGGATTTTCTGGAGGGGAAACTAAGGGACCCTTTGACTTCTAATAGAAATACCCCTTTTGTGTCTCTAAACTACAAAGTATGAGGTTGTCTAAACTTCCCCGTGGCGTCCACCTCCCAGGGTCCTGTACTGACAGCCACTTGCAGACCATTTCTCCGTGTTGCTGCCGTGCTCCCCAATGCCTCTGATCACAGACTTGAGAGTGTGCGTGTGCGAGTGTCAGCCTCACCAGGAGCTTCTGGGGTGCCGCTCACCTTGGAGAGCCCCGGTGGGATTGGGCGAGGCCGGCCCCCAGCTCGCCGTCGTGGAGGCCAACGTCTCCCTGTCACCTGCCTGCCGCCAGCTCCCCCAGCAGCGCAACCTTGACTGTTCACTTGTACGACCTCCATCTCAGGCTGTGCCTCTACAGAACCCCAGCTAAACCACTTTCCTTTAAGCTTCCTTTTTCTTTAAATAAAGACATCTTTATTTTCAAAAGCGGTACCCTCTTGCCTCTTCAGTCAGAATACGCGAAACACTACTGAACAGAGACCTTTTTGACTTTGTTTTTACTTTGCTAAGGGCTGCCTGCCACTTCTGGGCGTCCTCACTTCCCCTGTTTGTGGTTTGTGTGGCCGGCCATGTCCCTTGCTGCCCCCCCCCCCCCCCGCCGGCTTTCTCCTTCACACATGGGGAAGGACAGACCTCATGCAATCACGGAGTTTGGAGGGAGAAACCTGAGGTATTCGCCTGCCTACTTGTGGTCTTTCTTCAAGATTTTACTTATTTATTTGTTTAGAGGCAGCGAGCAGAGAAGGGGCAGAAAGAGAGGGAGAAAGAACCCCCCACAGACTCCCTGCTGAGCACAGAGCTCGACCCTGGACTCTATGTCACGACCCTGAGATTATGCCCTGAGCCGAAACCAAGAGTCAGAGGCTTAACTCACTGAGCCGCCCAGACACCCCTACTTGTGGTCTTCCTTACCCTGAAAGGTCAGATTTTTCAGAAAAAAGACACCACCCCTACCCCCTCTTGCTCTAACTGTGCAGAAACTCTGTCCCCAGGAGTGGACGAGGCTGTGACTTTCTTCTAAATGGCTTCTTTTCCCAGCTGTGGCTCCTTCCTCATCCTACCTGGATCTCCTGACGTGCACATCACTCACACACACACAGGCACACAAGCATCACACATACACGTTACACACACACACACACACAGGCACACAAGCATCACACATACACGTTACACGTACACACACGCACAGGCACACAAGCATCACACATACACATTACACGTGCACACACACAGAGGCACACAAGCATCACACATACACGTTACACATACACACACACACAGGCACACAAGCATCACACATACATATTACACGTGCACACACACAGAGGCACACAAGCACCACACATACACGTTACACATACACACACACAGGCACACAAGCATCACACATACACATTACACGTACACACACACAGGCACACAAGCATCACACATACACGTTACACGTACACACCCACAGGCACACAAGCATCACACATACACGTTACACGTACACACACACAGGCACACAAGCATCACACATACACGTTACACGTACACACACACACACACGCACACAGGCGTTCTTTGAAGCCAGGAGATTCTGAACAGTAGGAGTTGTAATCTCCCGGCTGTATCATTTTCTCTTTCCCCATAAAGTAAAATCATTTCAACTAATGATTGAGTCAAAGGTTTACACCTGTCCATACATTAATCATTTCCAAAACCCATTGTCATTAGAAATCTCTTACAAGATACTCGTCTTTTGGCAGTGTTGCTTGTTTGGTTTAATTGAGGTGTTAAGCGAATTGGAAATGACATCATCAGAGAGAAATGGATGAGTGGGTTGGAAGTGGGTCAGAGCTTGCTCACAGGGAGAGCAGGACTGCCTGAAGGCATAGTCGTATTAATTTATTAAGGGTTTATGTGTTTCATGCAATTAAAGGAAATCTTGAACGGTAAGTCTCCACACCCCAGCAGCAGCCGTCTCTGTCAGGGAGAAGTCCGTCGTACTCTACAAAACCAGCGTTCGTCGGGACGACGGTGTGTCTAAAAGTATAGCTCATTTGACCTATTTCTTCCTAGAGTTCGTACAAGATCGTTTTCCCGGGCTCTGTTTGAACCACCTTATTTGTATGTGGTTTTTATGTAATTTAGTCTCAGGAAAGGAAACGATTCTTCGTACGACTTTCTGTGTTTCTATGGTTCACACTGACCCCCGAACCGCATCACCCAGGAATGAGATACGCATTCTTCCCACGCCTGACCCCACAGTCCCCACAGCTCGAGAGCTGGACTCTCTAATGCTCACAGCACCTGCTCAGGACTCCAGCGGGATGCGCGGCCCGCTGAGCGGAGGGATGCAGGCAGGCGGGCTCCGTAGGGCCGAGAGGCCGGTGGGAGTCTGCCGCTGGCTCCCACGAAGCCTGCATTTGCTCTGCCAATGAAATACGGTGGATCCTTGAACAACGAGGGGGCCTGGGTGCCCACCCCCGTGAGGTCGAAAATCCACGTATAACCTTGGACTCCCCACAAGACTTCACTGTTGACTAGAAGCCTCCCTGAGAACATAAACAGTCGATTAATACGCATTTCGTATGTTACGAGGCACATACTGTGTTCTTACAATACGGCGAGCCAAGAGTAAGGAATGTGTCATGAAGAAAACTGTAAGGAAGAGAAAATACATTGAGATCATGCGCTGTATTTATTGAAAAAATCCACGTACGAAGGGACCCTGCCGTCCAAACCCGCGTTGTTCAGGAGTTCCAGAGCCAAGTGTGGCAGGCCGAGCCCCCGCTGACAGCAGGGCCCCAGCGCGGTGGGAGCCGCCTCGTGGGAAGCCTACAGCGGGTGGGTGGGCCTGGCCACACCCGGCAGCCGGCCGTGCAGGTGGGGCGCCCCAGGCGGCGCTCCCTGACACCGTCCTACACCCATCTGTGTTGTCAGCAATCTCGGAGGCTTCCGTGTTACAAGACACCACCAGAAAGCGTGTGCAATCCCTCCCGCGTCTTATCTCCGTGCTGATCTGTATCCATAAATACGCGGCACATTTCTGAGTCCTGCACCCGGGGAGCTGCCCAGAGAGGAACCGGTGAGGGCCTCGCCTTGTCCTCCAAGCATGGTCAGCAGTGCTGGCCCTAGACCCGCTGCCGGGGGTTCCTGCACGTGGCTGTGGGGCCTGCAGGTTCTCTGTGTGCATTGGGCCACAGCTCACAGGGCAGGTCCAGAGCACGTCCAGACGGCCCTCCCCGGTGTCACAGAGGACACATTGCCCACTCGACTGAAGCTCTCTGGTCTCAGTCCCACCCTGTAAACCATCTCTGGAAGTGGGAAGTTTGCAAGAGTCCAGCTCTGCTTTGCCAGGACACAGGCAGCTGTCACCCCCACCCTCAGTCAGGGGCATCGCCAGCTCAGGGGCTGCCTCCTCCCTGCACTCTGCCCTGCTGCCTGTGTTTCCTCGGGCAGGAGGGGTCCACGTTGGACTTCCACCGGCCAGGTCTTGGCGCCCTCCTTCCCGTTCTTACCAAGCCCCGGGCTGTTCCACGAGCGGGTGTGTCTCCCTCTCAATCTGCATTGTGTCTTCCCTCGCTCTTCTCAGGGGCCCCTGAGTGTGTGCACGTGCACCCCCCACACGTGTGGAGTAAATGCCCGTGCACACTCACACACCCCACTCATGCCTGTGTGCACGTGTTCATGCCAGGGCACGCCCACACTTACGCCCAGGCATGCATGCGCACACGCCCAAGCACACCCACACTCACACGCACTTGTGTGTGCACACACCCACCAATGGCAGCCCTTGCTCCTTCGTTCTCTCCTCTGCAATTGGTTTCCTGTTCCTGTGCGTCTCAGCCTCGTGCCAAAGCCCCACCCCAGACAATCCACAGAAATGCTTGGCACAGGTGGCTTGACCTCCTCATCCGCAAAGTCACCCAAAATTTGTAAGACTCCTATTTTCCGTATTTGTTCCCACCATCTCCCCTGGGTTCCCCTGTCTGGGAGCTGTCACTGGCTCTCCCAGGGCCCCGGCTCTGCCCTCCCTCTCCTGGGCCTCCTTGGGTCCCTTCCAGGGAGCCCCCCATTCTGGGCTTCCTCACGTGGAGTCCCACAGCTGCCCCACCCTCTGGGGGGCTGTGCTCATAAGCACACCCAGCTCCAGCCCTCGCCCAGGGGATACCAGGGTCCATCTTGCCCATCCTGTCTCCCAGGCCCTCCCTACCATCCCCTCTGCTCTGGACCATCCTGTTTCCTCTATCTGACCTCCCTGGTCCCCTCCTGCCGTGCCCCAGCCAGGAGCTCCCCAAAGCCAACCCATGCCTCCACGTAAGCCCTTCCATTCACTGTTCACAGAAGGCCAGCTGTGCATTGCATGGGAGGCCCCCGTGGTCCAGTCTGTCCACGCCCGTCTCTTTCTCCTGGGCTGAGCTTTCTGGCGGAGGGCACCAGGCACATTCGTCCTCAGGCTTCAGGGCGGACGTGCGCACCCTCCGTTATTTGCTGGGAGAAGGACCAAACCAAGAACACCGACAGTTGATGAACCAGTGGGAATTAGGCAGAGAGCGTGGGGATGGTTTTTCCGAGAAACAAGCAGCAGAACATGGAAGACAGTGCAGAAAGTCGGGAAGAGAAGGAAAGTGAGGTATGCATCGCCAGGTTCTAACAGACTGAGAGAACATCTTTGCAATGCAATTCCTTCGCTTTAAAGAATGGCGGTTGTGTTAGTTTTCTGTTGCTGTCATACAATCAGGTGTTTATTGCCTCCCACAGAGCGCATCTTCCCCTGGTGGCCAGCTGGGTCCCACTCCAGACTGTCCACTAGCTGAGATCAAGGTGCCACCAGCTGGCCCTTACCTGGAAACTCTGGAGCCAGTCTCATTCTGGTTGTTGGCAGAGTTCTGCTCCCTGCGGCTCTAAGACGGGGCCTTATTTGGGTGGATGGGTAGATGGGTACGTTGGTGGATGAGTGGGTGAGTGGATGGTAAGCGATGCTGGATTTGGGGGCAACCCAGCTGTGTGGTTTTCCCTTTCATACCATATGTCCTCGGGGATCCTGGGCGTGGTCGATTCTGCTCAGTGTCACTGAATTGCCTTACAGACACCCTGTTTCTGGGCACTGGGGACGCAGCCATCAACCACAGTGCCATGGACCCAATACTCTCATCCATTCTAGGTTCTCTGTTCTTTCCTATTCTCCTCACAAAGTCCAGCCTCTTCCTCCTTGGTGGTTGGAGTCAGCAAAGCCGTCTCGCAGGTGAAGTCCCTGTGTAGGAATTAGGGGCATGTGCACATGTGTGTGTGTATGAATGTAGGCATGTGCACACACATGCACAGGCATGTGTGTATGTGTGTGTATTGAGAGTAGGGGCTTGAGACAGGTTAGGGGACCCCTGTCACAGCCACGAAGAGGGGATGCCATGCACTGGGAGAGGCTGGAGTCTCTGGACCCAAACTTCCTGGCTCTCCCTCACTGAGCCGCATCTCTGCCTGTCGTCCTCGACCTCTGAGAATTGGGCAAACATCGGTAACATAAATACTTCTGTCCAACACTAAACCCGCTGGGTCCAGACACACTCTCTGTGCGCATGTACCCCCAACAATCTAGTAGGAGGACCCTCTCTGCCCACAGGTAGGAAAGACTCCTTTCTCCTTCCCGTCCCTCCGCACCTGCTTAGCACTAGGGAACGGGAGCCATCCTGCACTTGCCTCCTGCCCTAGCTTTCCTGTGCCTCCTCCTACTGACATTCTGGTCATTTCGGCCCTCCCAGGGCAAATTCTAGGGACCACGTGGTCCCTGCACAGTGGGATGAAGAAATGAAGATGCTCAGTGGGTGCCCAGAAACCCAACCGCAGGCTTGCAGTGCCAGAAGCTTGGGGACATCTAGGGTTTGGGGTCCATCCTGGCCTGTGGTAGATGCCTACAGGAGAGAGTGTCGTGCTCATGCTGGACCGGGGCAGGTGGGAATGGACCCCTGAGGACGTCGGGGATTTCCTTCTCAGTTTCAGGATGTGTCTGTTCTCTGGTGGGCAAAATTCCCAGCGCCCCCCTCCCGTGAGTTCTGCCTCTCTCTTTTGAGTATGAGTAGACCTGCAGGTGTGGAGAAATGGTCTCATGATGATACTGTTATGAGGCAAAGGGAAAGCGTCCTGGTGGGGCTTTTGAAAGCAGATTTTTCTCTGGGCAGTGACAGAAAAGAAAGTCTAAGAGACATCTGCCCCAAGCAGCCTGAAGGAAAGCAAGCATCCATGCTCTGAACCATCTGCAAGGGCCACATGGCGGGGACATGCGGGGGCTCCCGGGACCTCAGCGTGGCCCCAGGTGACTGCCAGCTACAACTGCATGGAAATGAGTCTCCCAATGACCTGAGCCTGCACAAAGACCACGGAGAATCTGAGCACCATTCCCAACCTACGGAAATGCCAGATCTAAGTCAGTGCTGTTTGAACCTACGAACTGTGTGATGACTTGTTACACAGCAGCAGGTAACGAACACCTACCCATGACTCTGCTCGTGGCCAGAGTCCTAGAGATATTCCAATGAACCAGAGTTCAAATAGTTTTCAAATAAGACGTGGTAACTCAGGGTTGGACTCCGTAATTTGGGGGTTTTCTTCAAATCATATTATCTGCAAGTCTCGTAAATATTTTTGCGGCAGAACGAGATGGGCTTTTTTTTTCTTCCTTTTTTTTTTCTTCTTGTGGGAGGAGAGTCTAATAATCTGAAAGAGTCAGCATAATGTTGCATTGTGTTAAACTTTTTTTTTTCAGTGACTCATTTTAAACTAAATGGAAATCCTGAAAGGATTAATGAGTTCATATGTGTTTCATGTTTTGAGATACCCAGTAAGTAGGAGCAAATACTATTAAAATGAGAATCACACTGTGATTGAATGTAAGGCTTATAACTATATATATTTGTACACTTTAAACATCTGACTTCCTGGGGGAATTCCAACTGAATCACGGAAATCGTTCTGCAGTTGTAATCCAGGGAGCCTGAGAAAAGAGCAGGGAGATGCCCTGCCGCCTCCAGGGCCCTGTGACGTCCCCTCTGGCAGCACTTGGCGCCTCTCACTCGCTTCGCTATTTCACAAGAGCAGTTATGAATGTGTCTATTGAGAGAAAAGTGATACCTTTGATTTTTACTTACTATGTCTTTGACAAGAGACTTCCTCCTTCTGCTTATCAGAATGAAATATTCATAGGTTCTCTGCAAGGACGGTCGACGCTCGCCTGCTTTGGGTGGTGTCCTTCACAGTTGGTGTCTGACCCTCAGTCAGTGGACATCGGCGCGGCCCAGATGCTCCCGTGAGCGCCCCCGGCAGGTGCTCACCAGGAGGGACGTCCATCTCCAGCATCGGCACTGCTCCCAGCGACGTTGCTGGGATGGAACCGTGAGAGGAAAACAGACGTGCCGTGTGGTCCGAGGAGGACAGAGGAGGCACATGTGTGGTTGCTCACTTTGGTGAAAAAAAGAAAATCCGGCATTCCTAATCAGTTGGTGACTGGATAGGAGCTGGTTCCTTCGTAAACCATGCTGTTGGTGTTCATCCCCAGCCTGTGGGGAAGGTCTGCTCACTTGCGTCTGGCCATGTGGGTGGGGTGGCATTAATTCTGTAATGCCGCTTAGTCTGGTCCCCTTGACTTGCTGCTGGCAACACGCTCATTTCCTCTCGTGAGCTCATGAGCACAGAGCCTTACCGAAGTATTTTCGTAAGCAGTTTTGTGGGGATTTTACTGCACAGGAACACTTAAGTGCTTTCAACTTGTAGACGTTTTCTGTCTCTATCTGTCTTTGAAAGACATATTCTGTCCAGAATATAGGGTGATACCATGCACTCTCTTTCTTGGCCAGGCACTTCTGAGCAAGCCACGCCCTTCCAAATTTCCATTCTAGTAAGGTACATTATCTCCATCCATCTCTGATGACAATCAGACATGGTTTCCACACCAAGCATGACTTCAAGTTCTTCCTGTTTATTAATTAGACTTCAATTTGTTCCCAGTGCCAATTTTCAAACCTCCTACGTTCTTTACTCACCTTTTTCTCTTTCCATCAATCAACTGTTCCCCAGATGTAATTAAATGCTTATAAAATGTGCAGAACATTGTGTGATGTGCTAAGAGAGCCAGGTGAGGGGAGAGAGAGAGATTGTGCTCATGTCAGGTTAGGATACGGGGCAGACCCACGAGCACAAAACTGCTTTTGTAAACAGCTCATTGACAAGAGAAAAGTACACGGTGCATCTGATTTCGACTTAAGTAAATTATCAATCCAGAAATCTGCAAACAATGACTTTCTAAGAGATATTTCCAAAAGTCTGAAAATTTCCCGAACACAATAGGGGAAGGTGATGAACAGAAATCTCTCTCATCAAGCCGTAGGGCAAACTCAGAAGACTGATCTCGTCTTTTAATCGGTTGATGTAAGCCAATTTATGAAGAAAGGATTTCACAACCTCTGCCACTAAAAACGCTGTAAGCCAACTGGCTGGTGTTGGAGGGGAGGGAAGCTGTGCCCGGGAGATGGGTCTGGGCATATCCTGGCTGCCAAGTGCTCATGCCCTGCACCCCAGAGACCGTTGGGCAATGCAGATGGGAGATACGCTGCCTTCCCCAGGATCACCCGGAAATCTGCCGACCAGGGCTATGGGAAAAGCACAGGCCCCACAGATCATTACAGCAATTTGTTTTCTTAACTGTTTGTTGTGGCTTCCCTTTTGCAAATAGCAATGCCTACATCAAACTCTTAGTTTGCGGAAAGCACACACCCAGATCTAGCATAGAGGCAGTCCCTTCCCTCCATCATGAAAGAGAATTCTATAATTGGTGAATGTGAGGATGAATGTGTGCCAACCCCACCAACTTACTCAAATTTTTGAGAAAAATGGAAATAGTCCGTGCATTAATCGTGATTAAATCTAGGAATTATTCAAAGTAACAAACCATAGTTTGAGACACCATAAAGACCTAAAAGCTGTCTTATGACGTCACATTCATTAAAAATTAATTTGCTTATATAATTATAAAAACATCCTGTGTAGCAGAACCACTTTTTTTTCCCCCCGTGTTCCTCTTTTTCTTAACTCCGCCTCAGCCCCAACCAATGGGCACATACGCACATCCGTGCAAACTCACACCTGCCTCCTTCGGCAAATGACCCTCCACCCACCTCTGCCCACCTGCGTACCTTGGGAGCCACCTGAGGGGACCGTGTGTCCCTGGGTCCTGGCACAGGAGACTGGTCCTGAGATGTCCCAGGGCCCCGGCTGGACCGTGGAGAGCCTTCCTGGGAACCTGACATTGGGAATCAGAGAGGCTGGCCCTGCCTGACTGTTCTCCTGAAAGCATCGGCTGTGGACTTAGGAGCCGGCGGTGACATCCAGTTTCTCCTAGGTGTCCTGGAAATCAAGGATGGTGACTTGCATGGAAGAGAGAGGCAGACCCTCAGATGTGATGAGATCGGAGGCAGAGGAGAACCTGACCGCACGCGGGCCCGTGGCTGCCGGTTGCCTGAGTTTGTCCCTATTCTGAATTCTGAAGCACATGCAAGTTTCCTTTTCTAAATTCTTCTTTCACTTTAAGCCAACTCAGATTTCTCTCCCTTTTATGCACTGGAATCCTCATTAAAACCACAAGAAGAAATTCACCAGGATGTCCATAAGTGAATATTTCCACTTAGCGGGATTGAGGTGGTTTTTATTTCTTCTTAGTCCCATGACAAGAGGCCTTCTTAAAGTTTTAATTTGTCTTATTCTCCCAGTTTTAGGAGACTTCAATAATAATAATAATTTTAAAAAAACAATCATTTTTTCTAAAGAGAAAAAAGGGAGAGAGTAGCAGGGATTTCACAGCCATTGGAAAAATTCGTGATGTAGTTTATATCTTATAACATTCATTATTTTTATCATAATTATTTTCCATCAAGAAACCAGACAAAACAATTAGTATTACACAGGACAGACAGCATTAACCTGAAAATATATAATGGAACAATTGCTTAACATTTTCTCAGGCTTGAGGAGACATCTATGTTAAACACAGTTTGTTATGTAATGAGATATTTGCTAATAGAAGCAAGAAGCTGGCACTTTATGACCAAGCAACTTGAAAGAACATTCTGGAAAGTCTTTTGCTGAAAGACCCAATCTATAGCCAGAACTACTCCTACTTCTTTCTGTGCTTCTACATGTTTTCCAGAGGTCAGCTTGGTCCAAGGACTCAGTGGCTGACTCCTCTGGGGAGTTTTCTAGGAGAGTGGGATCTCCATAGAAGGACACATTTGCTGTGTCAACCTAAAATGCAACAAGGTTACCTTCTCTTTCTCAGGTGTATGAGTGGGAGAAACACGGTGCTCTGTGGATTCAGAGGTAAGAGTGCCATCTACTGAATTAAAGACTTCATTTCCGGCAGCCCCATAGCCAATCCTAAGAGACCTCTTCCCTGGAGCCCCAGCTGGGAAGATGCTGGGGTGTGGCTGGGAGCAGAGAACAAATACAGGACAGCCTGAGGGTAGGGCGAATGCCAGCCTGACAGTGTTTGCAGTGAAAAGGAGCATTCTCAAGCAGAGGGTTGCTCTTTGCTAGTTCAGAAGATGATTCGAGCAGCTGATTTGAGAAGACACTCAGATGCAGTCACGGATGGTCATTTGGGAGAAAGCAAGCACGTGTGCAGTGGGGAGCTCGGTGTGACCAGGAGAGCAGCGGAGGGTCCCGCCTGGCTCGGATGTTCACGGTTCAGAAAGAAGGAAGACGTCTTTCAAACAATTGGACCATGGATATGGCTGGGGGGGCGTGTCCTTGGTCTGCCCAGGACAAGCACGTGTGTTCCCGTGTGTGTGTGTGTGTGTGTGTGTGTGTGTGTGTGTGTGGTGGGGGTGGACATTAATGTAACTATTTTCCCGCACTTTCTCCATGACCGATCACTGGTGATGATAAGGTTCTGTTCATCTGTCCCGCATCACTACGGTGGAGATTAATTTGCTGACGCTTTGAAGAGCCTTTGAAGATGCTAAGTGTTATTATTATAATTGCTACATAAAGTTCCTGAAGGAGCATAAGCAGAGGCTGAACTCGGTTTATTTCACTTTCGTTTATGTTGTGGAACTAGTCATCTACTATTTGTACGGCTACATCACACTTAAGATGGAAGGGTCCCAAGCAGACGGCAGAGGAAGAAGAAGGTGCACGCTTCTGTTGGGCCGGACGTTTGGACATTGGACCACTTTCCATTCGATGTCTGCAGTCGAAGGGTTCTGGAGGGTCATGGAGGGAAGACAATCACCTATTATAATCCTCCTTGGTTTTCTGGGGAGTTAGGATTGAGCTAGTAGCATAGAGAAAAATTAACCAAAATTTGGCACGTAATATTGGAGAAAGAGTCCAAAATTCCAAGTGGAAAAACCCCTGCTCTTGGGTGTGTTTGGAAGACTTGGAAGCCAAGTGCTCACTTGTCTTGGGTGAAGATACTGGCATGGAGCCTCCCTGCACTCATGGTTTGGGCTCCTTCCTTCTCTCATAAACCTCCAGGAGACAGATATTACCCTCATGCTTCCAACATGGGACTTGGTGTGTGTGCGTACATGTGAGCGTGTGAGAGTGTGTGTGCATGCAAGTGAGCATGGGAGACTGTGTGTGGACAAGCACTGATCAAGGGGGACAAGGGTGTCTGCAGTCCTTGGGGACCCTGGGAGATGACCATCAAGTCACACGTGGGCACCTCTTATTCCAGAGGCCTTCCCTCCTTCTTTCCTTCCTTCCTTCCTTCCTTCCTTCCTTCCTTCCTTCCTTCCTCCTTTCTTCCTTCTTTCCCTCTCTCCTTCCTTCCTTCCCTCATTCAGCACGCACTTGGTGAGTTGCCAGCATTCTCTGGGTAGCCTAGAGACCATGTGAGGAGCCCTGGTCCTAGCAGAGCTGGTATTCCAACTGAGACACAGATACTTTAGGACGGATAGGAAATTAATTAATGTCATTAATGCATGACAAGTATGATAACTTTCCATAAAAGAGAAAGATGGGGTATTTTGAATGCATAAACCAGGATAACATGACCTAGTGTGGAGTTAGGAAGTCTTTCTGGAGGAAAGCTTAACGTTATGAGGAAGGACATGTGGTTCCAGGCAGAGGAGCAGCTTGTGCAAAGGCTCTGAGGTCATGATGAAAGCATGTCCTCTAGAGCCCACAGACCTGCAAGTGAACCTGCCCAGACAGAAGATATGAGGTTGGGCTGTAGCCAGGGACAGACAAGTAAGAGCCCTACAGTTCTGGGTAAAGATTGTTTATCCAACCAGCAAAGAAGTCAGGACAAGCTTTAAAGCTGGAGTCATGAGGTCAGATGAGTGTCCGGAGGAGGGCAGACATGGCATAAGAGAGAGTAAGGAGGCCATGGAAGGGGCTTGGCTTGAAGATGCATAGGAGAATTTGGGAACTGTAAGTAGGTAAAATTTTCAGGGCTGTTCCATGACTGGGTGGAAACTGAGCTCGTTGGAGGGGAAACGGGAAGAGCAGGTGTTTGAGGCATCCCTGCATGGGCCCTTTCTGCATTTCTGTTCCTAACATTGCTTTTCTTCCCCAATTATACAAGCAGCACATAAACACACTGGTTTTGTGCAAAGCTGGATGTCGCCCAGGTAGACAGAACAGAGTGAGTCTCGGTACTGCCTCCTCCTTTCCGTGTCCTTCTGTGCAGGCGTGTGTTTGGGAGCAAAGGCAGCTCATCTTCCCAAAGTCAGAAGTGACACTGTGCCTGACTCAGGCTGCTGTGTGGGGCCCCATCACCTCCTTTCACGTGGCTGCTTAGGGTCCCCTAGGACGTGTGGCCACCACAGTGGGCAGCCTCCAGTCACCGCAGAGAGCGTTGTGTGTGTACATATGTGAGCGTGGGAGAGCGTGTGTGCGAACATGTGAGCGTGGGAGAGTGTGTGTGCGTGCACATGAGCACGGGAGACTGTGTGTGTCTGGGCTCCGGTGCCTGGCCCTGCGCTGGCTTCTCCGTGCACTGCACGAGCTGGCGGCCCCCGCGCTCCAGGGCTGGGATGCGACACGGCTCAGCCAGGGCAGCGTCACCCTGATGCTCTGACCAGATTCGTACATGCCGTGGTGGGGCCAAAGGCGAGCTATCTCAAGTGGACAGGGTCAGGTGCATTCCAGAACGTCTCCACCACTTTCCTGTGGCACCAAAAGCGTGCAAAAACCTCATTTCCCCCAAATATCTCAACACATATCATTATACATCTTTAAAGAAAACCCCGTGAATCTGGAGGGTGTGGAAAATACGGATGGAGACATTCCCTCGTTTACTTTTTCCTGATACCGAACGAAGCCAAGCATCTCCTGTTATGTTAATTAGTTACTTGTGCTCATCCTTCTCTGAGTCTCTGGATCACGTCCTTGTTGCTTTTCTTTAGGGTCATTGGCCTCTTGCCACTTATTTGTCCTAACTGTTCATGTGTCACGGTTACACTTTCCTTCGTACACATACTGCAAATGTTTTCTTGCAAACGACTCTTTGTATTTCAACGTTGTTTATGATGTGTTTGTCCACTCAGGGACTTTAATCTTCTTTTCATTTTCAAATCCAATGTGGCTGTCTTCCCTTCATGAGTTCTGGGGTTTGTATCTTGCTAAGAAAACCCTCATTAAAAATTATTAAAATAGGGGCACCTGCTTATTTGGTGAAGGGTCTGCCTTCGGCTCAGGTCATGATCTCAGGGTCCTGGGATCCAGCCCCACATCGGGCTCCCTGCTCAGTAGGGAGCCTGCTTTTCCTCTCCCCTGCTGCTCTCCCCCTGCTTGTGCTCTCTCTGTCTCTCAAATAAATTAATTAAATAAAAAATTATTAAAATAATCTTTTATATCTTCTTTATTTACGTTCTGTATGTATTTGCATGTATGTGTAACAGAGTTTAATCTAGGGGTGATGTGAAATGGGAGCTTTCTTATCGCTGTGATTTCTGTCCTCAGAGAGAGGCTGCTTACGTGGTCCATTCTTTCACTGGTGACCGTAACACCAGGCCTGGGTTCCTGGTGTTCGGGCTCATTGTCCATTGGTTTGCAGGCTCTTCGACTTAGCCGACATTTATGGACCCCACCAGGCCCTGCCCCAGCTGCTGGGCTGGCCACACACTGGCAGGTGAGGCCCGCGAGCTCCTGCCCCCTGGTGCTTGAGGTCTGCTGCGAAGACACAGCCAACAGCTCAGCCACTGAGTGGGGGTGCAATGGGTGGGGACACGCGCGAAGAACAAAGGGAAACGCCGAGTCCCAGAAAAGGGAGCCAGTGGAACTTCTGCGGAAGGGAACAGGGGCGCTGCTTTGATGTCTGTGGGGGCGCTGAGCTGCCCTGGGGTCAGCAAACCCTCTGCACGGAGAATCCAGGACGCAGTCGATCCAACCGTAAGGCATATTGGCGTACGGCAGGCGCCCTCTGGACACCGCGGGATGGCGAGGGCAGTCGGCACCTTCTGCTGGGCAGGAGGAGAAAGGCAGGGGAGGTGGTGCTGGAGCCAGGCACAGGGGCAGGGTGGTGGGCACGCACACTCCAGATGCGCACACGGTCCTGCGGGCCGACGGGCTTCCAGCTGGCCTCGGTGCGGTCACATGCAGAGCACCCTTCTCCACCTGATGCGCTAAGTCTCCCTGTCTGGCCTCTGACGGCGGCAGCCACCCACAGGGCGGTCCTCACATCTCTCTCGCGAGGCCCATCGGCTCCACCTCACCATCTCCTATTTTACACAACGGATCTTCCAGGCAGGTGAGGACACCGGCTGGGCCATCACACCGGGGACAGAGCTGAGGTCTGAACCAGGATGACCTCCTAGGCTGTCTTTGAGCCCTGCCATGTGGTGAGGGGCTGGCGAGCGCCCCCTTCCCCATATGTCCCCACTCTCTCCCTGTCTCTTTGTCTCTGCTGTTGGCCTCCTGACGTGCCTCTCCAAGGCCCCACCATGTCCGTGCTCCGCGGGGCCGGGTGCCCTGGGAAGTCTGGCTCTGTGGTGCCTCGTCCTTGCGGCTTTGTTCTGGGGGTTTCCTTGTGTCCCTGTTGTTTCCCAAACGTGTGTGTGTGATTTCACATTTCCAGCGGGATTACTTCTGCCCCCATCTCCTTCACTCCGCCGGCCTGCGTGCTCCCAAGGCCCGGGGTAAAGCCAGCAGCGGACAGAGCCCCAACCAGGCAAGGTGGGTTCTCAGCATCAGAGAGGGTAGGTCATAGTTTTTAAATCTCCCCCCCCAAGTGTGTGTCTCCCCAGATGGAGAGGCAGCTGGACGTGGGGAGGGAATTAAATGATTTCAGAATCCAGGACTTTCTAAGACTTCATTTGTATGCATCTGTCTGTCCATCCATCCTCCACCCATCTCCTCGCCACCGACAGCAAGAAAACAGCAAGGAGTTCAGGACCCAACGGGCCAGCAGAGATGTGGACTGGAAGCTACCTGGAGGGTAGGCTGCTCCACGGACGTGTGCACAGGTGGGGAACCTGGAGGGCTCTTCAGAACAGACCAGGGCTTGGGGAAGCTTCCAGAAACGGCCTTACCCCAGCCGTTACGGGCCCGGCACCTTGACCCTCAGTTGCCCATTCACTCACCCTCCTGCAGGAGGGAGGCAGCTACGGCAATGCCGCCGAGACGCTGGCTATGAGGACGCCTGCGCACGTCTCTCCCCTTTCCCCGGGATGCCCTGGTCCAGATTCAGGGTTGGCACTAACAGACGCACGCTTGAGGGAGTCAGGAACGGTTGGTGACTGGGAGGATCTCCACCGTGGGGAGGCATCCAGGCGAGGGGCTCAAGGAGGCCACGGCCCATCTCCCGCCCTGTGCCCTCGCTTTTCAGTTTCCTTCTCCCTGAGGCCTGTAAAGCACGTGGAGAGAGATTTTAAAGCTCCAATGTGAATTTTCACACCTCATGTCTTAAACACTTGAGGAGAGTTGACAAGATGTGGAGGCTCAGGATATGAAGCAGAGGGATCTCTTTCCCTGAGAGCTGGGCCTCTGGGCCGCGTAGAGCCCTGGACCCAGGTCCCGGGGGCAGGGGGCCTGCAGCATGGCTGTGTGCCTGCCCGGGGTCCTCCACAGAGGATTTTTGCACAGAGGCAAAGAGGAGGCCCCTCGAGGTTGCTCTGGACTACAGTGGCCACGGGGGCAGAACAAAGGAGTCCAGAGTGTGGCCTGAGATTCCCACACATCCAGAGCCCCTCCAGGAAAGCCAGCTTCCTCTGCAGGCCGCAGGTTGAGGCGACCATCCCTGGCATGAATTGGAGGCATCGGGACCTGGTTCACAGCCCAGTCTGCTGGGGCTGTCCTTACCCCTTGCTGCCACTTCTGGTGATGGCTGAGTGGACCCTCTGGCAGGGGGTCACAACCTGTCAGCAGGGCAGTAGAATGGACACCCACCGACCTTGCCCTCCAGGCCCCTGAATTCCCAGCCTGGGCCTGTTTCTCCACTCAGCAGGAGGGCACGGGGCTGCAGTGCCACTGAAAGCTTGTGGCACATTGGTCCGCTCTGGCCGCCATACAAAACACTCCTGACTGACTGCATTAAACACGGTATTATCAGCTCCCAGTTCTGGAAGCTGGACGTCCAAAACCAAGGTGTCGGCCGGGCTAGTTCCTGTGAGGCCTCTCTCCTTGGCGTGGAGAGGTCCTCTTCTGCCTGTGTCCTCATGTGGGTGTTGCTGTCTGTCTGTGTCATCATCGCCTCTTCTTTCGAGGACGCCGGCCCTACTGGATTGCAGCCCCCTCTCAAGAGTCCATTTCGAGCTAATTGCACTTTAAAATGTCCCGTCTCCAGATACCATCACATTCTGTGGTCCTGGGGGGACTCCAACATATGAACGTGGGGGACGCCACGCAGCCCATGGCAACAGGGAGGCTGCCGTTGAAGGAAAGACGGCCACGTAACGTGAGAGCAGCTGTGATTTTATTACCCATTAGCAACAGAATGTGACAGATTCTAAGTTATTCCTCCAGGTAAGGGATCTAAATAAGAAATAGAGATAATTTTTTGCATCACCAAACTCTCATTACATTTTCTTTGATGTTTTATTGCTAAGTTCTTTCTTGCATGGTGATATTCTGATTTGAGAACAGCGAGCGATATTGCAGCCAAGAATATATCCAAGCTGTGATAAATATGTTGGCTAATATTTTCCTTCCCAAGTTATTTTGGTGATAATTGATGTGTGTATTTTATAGTTCACTGAATCTTCAGCCAAATAAAGGCTCACAAAGAAATATGGGGCTGAAATATTTGGAATGGTCGAACTTTCATCCTTGGTGAAGTATTAGGGTCATTTCAAACGTTCCAGAAGCAAATACGTGCTTCAGTCGCTCTATCTTTGACTCGGTGGCTCAGTAGCCTGTAAAAATATGCAAATCAGTTTTGAGACAAATAATTTGGTAAGTAAATTATTAACTAATAAAACATCTTTTCCCCCAATAATCTACCAACTGTCTGGAACAACTTATCACACAGAAACAAAATAAATGCCCAGTGTTGCAAAAAGAGATAAAAATCATCGAGACAGGTGCGCAAAGCCATGTTGGAAAATGTCTGCCGTGGTGGAGATGAAGTAGGGTGGAAGGCACGTGTTGGGAAGGGCACGCGTTCATACATGAGAAACGTCTGCAGCTGATGGGGTCCTTAGCCACCGCTCACCCATTCCTTGGGCGTTAGCTAGTGAATGTAATGAGATCGTCTTTAGAAACCCATCGCTGGGAAGCTTGCAAAGAAAAACGTGTATCCCCCTGTTGCAGAGTTACCTCGTTTGGGGGAAGGGAAATTTGAACAATCTGAACATTGACGGACTCTTATTTTCTCCTGAAATGTGGCAGAGAACATGTGGCCAAGTTGGCTCAGATGGCTGACTGCAGAGGGGACCCGCGTCCCTGGGCTGGGTGGGAAGGGCCTTGCTGCCAGGGTGGGTGAGCGCCTGGTAAGCTCAAGGGCAGCCGGGCTCTGCGGCAAAGTACCCCATGGGAACGGGCAGAGGCAGGAGGCAGGGGGCCCCCCTCAGCAGTCCTGCCTGGTTTGCACTCACAGGGATGCCCAGGCGGGATTTGCACCAGAAAGTGACTTACCTTCTTTTGGAGGGAAACGAAAGAATGTCATTCAAGATAGGTTGGGACGTTTCAATTTGACATACAACGTATCATACTTTCTACATACAACGTTCACTCCCATCAAATATTTCTGATTGTTGATTGATTTTTCCCCAGAATTATTATTTCTTAGAGGGAAAAAGGCCCCCCCCGGTTGCTACTGCCCTATTACCCTGGCAGCACCACAACAGCCCCCCTCCAGACCCCCGCAGCCCCTCCGGCATCTCCCTGACGCTTTCTCCGTGTGGCTGCTAGAGTGAGCTTTAAAATCACAGTGACTGAGGTATGGTGCGTATACAGTGAAACCCGCCCATCCTCACTGCACGGTTTGCCGAGTCCTGACAAACTATGTGGCCGTGTAACGACCAACACAAGAAAGATCGAGGCTATTTCCACCGGCCCCAAAATTGCCTCGTGCCCTGTTCCTTCAACCCACCCCCTGCCCCTGACAACAGCTGACCATTCTGTGGCTCTAGGTTTGCCTTCTCGGGAGCTGTGCACATGGCCTGCGGTGTTCTCGCGCCTGGCCTCCACCGTGGAGGGAGCGCGATGCCGCCGGGACGCACCCGTGTCAGGGGTTTATCCCTTTGTATCACTGAGCAGTATTCCATTGTGTGAATTTGTCACGATTTGTTTTTCCATTCACCGGATGATGGACATTTGGGTTGTTTCCAATGTGCAGCTATTAAGCATGAAGCTGCTGTGAATACCCGTGTTCAGGTCTTTGTGTGGACATGTTGTCATTTCCCTTAGGTGACGACTCAGGAGTGGGGCTCCTGACTCATACGGTGAGCGTGCGCTCAACTCCCAGGAAACTGCCAGACTGTCTTCTAGAGTCGCTGTAGCCGCTGCCGTCCCACCACAATGGATGGAAGTCCCACCTCCTCCACGATGTCCCCAGTCCCTGCTAATGCTCAGTCGGGCATTATCAGACGCCTGCATCTTCGGACATCGTGGAAGTGAGTTTTGTCCAGTTTCCCTGATGACTAGAGAGGCTGAGCTTCCCCTCACTAACCGTACATGCTTCTCTGTTCACAGTTCTGCATGTATGCTCCCATTTTATTTTTATTGAATCATCTTATTATTTCATTGTAAGAGTTCTTTATATTTTTAGGAGCACAACCTTTAAGTGTTTTGTAAATATTTTCTCCTACTCTATTATTTTTTTCCTTCGCTTTTTCCTAAAAATATCTTTGGAAGAACAAATTCTTTAATTTTTCAAGAGGTCTAATTGACGGTGTTTTATCAGACTTTTGATACCCTCTCTAAGAATCTTGAGTAGCTTGAGGTCATAAAGATTTTGACCTAAAATATACTAGAGAGGATTTATGGTTTTAGCTGCTATGCTTAGGTCTCTGGTCTGAGCCAATTTTTGTGTTGGTGTGAAGCAAGGATTCAAATCAGTTTTGTTTTTTATTTGCATATGAATATCTGACTGTTCAACAGTCTTTGTTGGAAAGAAGACCCTTTCTGCATTGAACTGCTTTGGTGTCTTTGTTGAAAATCAATTGACTGTGTACGTGTTGAGTCTATTTCTGGATTTCTGGATATATCCATTGATCTTTATGCTAATGCCACACTTCCTTGATTATTGTAACTTTATAGAAATCTTGAGTCATGTAGAAGTCCTATATTTTTGTTCCTTCTCAGACAGGAGTTAGATACTATAAGTCACTGTGTTTCCATATTAGATTTTTAATAATTTTGTTAAATTTACTCCTAAGTATTTCATGTGTTTTATGCTATTAAAAAGAGTACTTTTTAAATTTAAAATGTCTGATTAATTATAGCTTGCATACAAAAATATGATAGGTTTTTATTTACTGCCTTTGCCTGGTGACCTTTTTTGTTAGTTGTTTGTTTTTTGCATGTGATGTTTGTAGCAGTTTTATCCCTTATTGCCAAAAAATCAGAAGTAACCAAGATGACTTGTAGTAAGTGAATGGGTAAACAGTGATATGTATATATAATGGACTAGTAGTATTGCGATAAAATACATGTATATGTTTATACTTAAATATAAATACATTGTGATAGGTGCGTCTGGGTGGTACAGTCAGCTAAGTGTCTGACTCTTGGTTTCGGCTCAGGGCATGCTCTCAGGTCATGGGATCCAGCCCCACACTGGGCTCAATGCTCGGTGTGGAATCTGCTTGGCTCTCTCTCTCCCTCTTCTTCTGCCCCTCCTGCTCATGCATTCTCTCTCTTTCTAAAATAAATAAATATTTAAATAAAATAAATAAATAAATACATTGTGATCATGGTAAAAAGAAATGAGCTATCAAGACAGGGAAATACGTGGATGACTCTTTAATGCATATTGATAAGGGAACAAGCCAGCTTTTCAGGCTTCATACCATATGATTCCACCTCTATGACCTTCTGGAGAAGAGAAAACGAAGGAAGCGGTAGAAAGGTCAGTGGTTGCTCAGGGTTCGCATGGAGGGAAGTGTGAATTGGTGGAGCACAGAGCATTTTTAGGGCGACAAATCTATTCTGCGTGATACCATAATGGTGGATACATGTCCTTACGCATTAGTTCAAACACACAGAATATACAGCACCAAGAATGAGCTCTAAATAAACTATGGGCTTTAGTTAATAGTAGTATACTGGCATTGGTTCATCAATTGTAATAAATTAGCTCACCAATGCAAGATAATAGTAGGGAAAATGTGTGCATGGGGGGGCTGCACATGGGAACTCTGTACTTCCTAATTAATTATCCAGTAAGCCTAAAACTGCTCTAAAAATAACCTATTAAGTTAAATAAAAGCAAAAATTATGAGATTACTGGCTCCTATGGCTATTAATTCCCCTAACCAAGTAGGAAAACCCTCCAAGCTTCCCTCCCTGTCTTTAAGGTTATGACATCTACTGACATCTGTCACTCACTCAATAACCACTTACAGAGAGCCGGATGTTGGAGATGCAGCAGGACGCAGAATGGGCCGGGTGGGTACCTGTCCCCATTGGGGACACTTTGTGGGGAGACAAATACATAAACCAGTCATCGGAATAACATCAGACAGTGGTGATCAGGGAGAAGGAAATTAAAAATAAGGCATGGTGGCAGAATAGAGAGTGATGGGGTGGGAGGTCCTGGGGCCTCCCTGGGAGGCAGGTTTTTGAGCTGAGCCTTGAATGTTGGGAAGGAAGGTGCACGGGGAAGGGTGCCAGGAGGAGAGACGACAAGCTTACGGTGCTCAGGGGAGAACGTATTTGGAATGACCGAGGCCTCAAAATGACCACGAGTGTTGCAGAACAGGGGGCCCAGGTAGTGAGGGGCAGAATGTGAGGGTGGAGCCACGGGCCTGCAGTGGATCCCAGGGATGCTTGCTTCTTTTTGTTCAGGGAAGCTTCTAGAAGATAAGTTTTAGTAGCTCATTCTGTAGATTGCTCCACATTTTCTCCATATGTGATCAAGTCATCTGTAAGTGAAGACGTTTTTCTTGTCCATTCCAATCTGTGTCTCTTCTCTCCCCTCTCCATCCCTCGTTTGCGGAGAGTTTTTGTCATAAATGGGTATCAGATTTTGTCAAATGTTTTTCTGCGATATGAGCATATGATTCTGTTGTTATTTTAATCCAATAAGGTTTTGAAATATTAAACCAATTTAGTGTTCTTGGTCTGTACCCCACGTGGTCACGATGTATCATCTTCTGATTAATTGCTGGGTCTGCTCTGCTAACATCTGCATCAGGAACTTGATGACTGTGTGTATGGTGTGTGGATTCCTGTAAGGTCTCTGCCTGCTCTCTTACGAGGATGCTCCAGGCCTTAGGAGTGTATTCAGGAGTTTCTATGGGGCCGGTGTCACCCTGTCTCAGTGTTTGACAGCATCCCCAGAGCCGTCCTAACTGGGAGCTTCCTCCGGGAGAAGGTGTCAGACTGGTCCATGTGTGTAACAGACACGGGCCGATGCACATCCTCTCTCTTCTTCGGTGAAATCTGGTAGTTCTTCATCATGCAAGGATGTTGCCTGTGTCACCCACGTTGTGGAATTCATTGGCACAAAGCTGTTCATAAATCCCCCTATTTTCCTCGCCATGTTTGTAGACCGTGCACCGTGTCCGCTCTCATCCTGACTCCGGGCAGGGCGCTGGGTCACAGCGTCTCCCCACCTCCCACTGTGAACGGCTCCGGGGCCATGCTTCCCATCTCCAAGTGTCTGCAGATAGAGGCAGCTTTTCCCTGAAGTCACCTTTTGATTTCGAGAAGCTGCCCGGGAGCCCTCACACTTCCCTCTGTCTGTGTAGTCCGGGGGAGCAACAGCTGATGTGGAAATCACAGGTAGAGGAAGGCCTATTAGGTGCCCAGCTTTGAGCATGACCCCTGAAGCACGGCAGGGGCTCCGGCACGCTCCCGGGTGAGTGATGGAGAGGCTCCGAGGAAGCGGAAGCTGACTTGG
This sequence comes from Ursus maritimus, assembly GCF_017311325.1. NCBI lineage: Eukaryota > Metazoa > Chordata > Mammalia > Carnivora > Ursidae > Ursus > Ursus maritimus. Next base: position 61,737,442 of record NW_024423897.1, read on the forward strand.
GACGCAGACATTGTACGCCCTGGGACAGAGGGTTCAGGACCTTACCACCCTCATATGTCCTCCGGTGCTCTTTGCTCAACATCAGAGTCTCCTGTTCTTGTGTTCACGTGGAGGCTCATTCTTGGCTCCTTGAAGTAGGGGGATGCAGGACTAGCAGGGACATTGCTCCAAGGGCTCCGATAAACGTCACCGGACAAGGTGGGAAATGTTTCAATGCTAGAAGCAAAACTAAAACACAGAAAACCCTTGATCCCTTGTGGCTTTCTCCGCATCTCTGTAATGGGGCTGTTAGATACACGTAACAGAGGGACCACACGAGATGGATGGGCTGATGTGAAACGTGTTCACCACCATCACTGGTGGGGAAACAGCCATAATTGTTGAGAGTCTTAATGGAAGATTTATTTTTGAAAATGTACATTAGTGAACAATTGTCACAGCCTCTGGGTACGTTGGCTCCTTGTTGGATCATTTCATACTCGAGCCCTTGTTGGAGTCTTCACATGAATATCTCTCTATATGCTTGAAAACCGTGAGGTGGGTATCACTTTTATCTCATTGAACAAACAAAGCAAAGCAAAACTGAAACCGGGCACACGGAGAGACTGGTGCAGATGTCACAGCGGGTCGTTGGAGGATTGGGGCGCGAGCCAGCAATGTGCCGCGGCCCACGGCTCGTCCTCGCCGCGGTGCACCAAGGCCTTGCTGGAGCAGTTAGAGACGATCTGTTACTATCGCAACTGTTTAATTAAACGTGCCTGTTTGAAAATGCTTGAAATGTTTGGCTTGTGATTCTAATGGGGTGGGGGGATTACTGGGTGGGCTACCGGGAGAATCGTCTGGAAAAGGTTCAGAGAGGGGGGATGCTTGCCGATGACGTTGAGCTATTCTCCTCCAAAGTCCGTTTCCTCTGAGGTCACTGCTTTCCAGCTGGGCCTGCCGGGAGATGACTTGGGATGCGGCAGGGATGGGGATGACGAGGCGCGAGCGTTGAGATGCCCGTGGAGGGATCTCAATGCCTGGGTTACAAGCAATCGGTGCATCTGTGAATGAAGGCCCTGCTGTCAGTCTTAGTGCGGTGCCATTCACTTCTCTGCTCTGCTTTCTACAATAAAGCACCAGTGATGGGGGCAGATTTAAATGTGTTTCGGCTGATGCCCGGTGTGTTTTCATTTCCTGTGCACCGCTTTTGACGGCAGGGCTCACGGACTGACACAGCCTCGCCGGTATCTGTGGATTTTATCACGTGCCTGAGAGTGGGAAAAGTGAAAAATCCCTGCACAGGAAGGACAAAACGGAACAGAAACTCAATACACAGAAAGAGCAACAAAACTCCCAGACCCCCGAAGACTTGTGCATGGCCCACCGTGCTGCTGGGCTGTGCTCCCTTGAGGCTCCAGCTGCCGGGACAGGTGCGCAGCTGTGTCCTGCTGAGGAGTGAGCGGTTCTGTGGACCAGAGGTTGTGCTTGTTTTTCTCTTCAGAGCAGCCACTCCTTGCTGCTTTTGCTGCTCTGACACCGAGTCTGTTTTGTGACCACCCTGTGTCTCACTGTCCCCCTGGAATCCTGGACCTCTGTGGGGTGGAGATGGGGCTTCCAGGAGAGGCGCTCAGCCCCACCTGCTCCTCGGGACCTGACGCTCACTCCCAGTACCAAGCCCAGCGCTGCCATCTGGAGCCGGGACAGCCCCTTGCCCCCCAAATCTGGCACCTTTCCGACTGACTTCCAGATCTGTGAGTGGGTTTCAGGTCCTCTACTCCCCAGAAGTGCGACCCCCGGATATGCCAGGAATGGCTTATTACCCAGTGACATAGGGAATGACTCATCTGAGCTGGCCAGAGTCAGAGTACAACCAACACTCTGAACCTTCTAGCGTTTTCTGTACGTGGTGGTGACAATCCCAGAGCACCAAGCAGACGGACTCCCCGAAGTCGCAGAGCCCGTGACACCCCACCAGCCGTGCAGCCTCTACGGTGTTTTACCTGCAGTGCAGACTTGGGTTCAATACTGTTGATCCAGCTGGGCCTGGGTCTGTCTGTGCCCACCCCGCACCCCTGCTTCCCCTGGCGGCCCCGCCCAGCTCTCCTGCCCGCTGGTCTCTGGGCCCTCGCAGCTGGGATGGCAGACACCCGGGAAGGTGCTGGCAGGAGACTTGAGCGTGGCAGGAAGGAAGCGCCCGATGTTTTTCCTTCTCTCCTCTGTTTGGGCGATACCTCCCGCCGTCATCACGGGCCTCTCGCCTGGGGTCCGCCGGCTGCAGACGGCTCGCCTTTCCCAGGTCCTTGTTCCCAGATTCCTCACCCCATCAGCCCCGGGCTCCGGCAACACTCCCTCCCCCATTCCTGCTCCCAGGCGAAGTAACCGGATTGCTGATCCTAGATTCTGGGTGCTCGGTTGGTGGACTCCCCAGTTTTCCCGACACCTTTGCAGTGACCCTCACCCCACCGGCTGGTGTGGGTGCTCTTGCCTCAACCAGGCTGGGACTGAAGCAAGCTTTCGGACAAGCCGCTACATGCAGAGTGCATAATTTGGATCCATAATGATTAAATATTCATGGAGAGATTAGCTGGAGCCACAGGAAGGGGAAGGTCAGTTCTGTCAACGGCTCCGGGCCTTTGTTTGTTTTTTAATCTCTCCATAAATGGGCGTATCAGTCTGCTTGCAGAGGCCCCAAATCCAATTATTTCCCAGGGAACAGAGACTGGGGGGGGCTCATGCGGACGTGCAGGATGGGAAGGTCTACATATTTGCGGTGCTCTCAACTACCACACCGTCAGCCATGCACGTGCACGTGGAGGGGACTGCGTGCTGACGCGCCCACGCAGGGAACACCGCGACGGCTGGCGACGGCTGCGAAGCGCCACGTGTGTTGGCTGAACAGGAAGGCCATTCAGGCCCAGCGAGGCGCTGCCGAGCTCCACAGGCCCCAGGCGCCAGCGGCCCCTCGCTGCCCCGCTCCCTCAGCGGTGCTCAGACCCGAGCAGAGGCCAATGGGGACGTGAGAAACTGGGATAATCACAATATGGCTCTAGAAATAAAGCCTGGATTCACCCGGAAGGTTTCAGTTGGAGTCTTGACAAATAGGAAATATGAACTCAATACTGTACTTTTCCCTGGAATTTCAATGCTTTAGTATACAGCAAGGCAGCTCTCTGGACTCCCAGGCAGGTAAGGAAAGAAGCATCTTTGTGCCATATTTATTAAATTTTGAAAATCCCATATTTGCCTCAGCAGTGAACATAGTTTAAAGAAATGCAAAGTATAGAGGAACTGTGTCTGTGGTGTAGACCATAACCGCCGGGAGACCCGGGTGCCCGGCACTGGCCGATGTGTTACGTATGCCACCCCAACGTGTCAGCGAGGGCACAGGAGGACACTGCTGTCAGTGGTCGGCAAGGACGCCCTTTCCTGGGAGAGCACACGCAGATCGAATATCCCATGTTCCCACTAAAATAGGGACACTCCATGCGTTAATGACTGTGAAACGTCAAAATGTTCTGAGCTCACGTGTGAGAGCGGTCCACTCGTAGCCGCATTGCATCAGCAAACACGCAGTGACGGCACCTTATTGAGTTTGGAGAACCGTCCACATGTGTCTGCAGGGGCGATCATGTCTGGCTGGGGCACCCGGCTTCACGCACTTTGTCCCCGCAGCATGCAGGCTGCGCGTCCCCAGCCCCCTGGCGCTGAGGAGCCCCACCCCCTCCCCCAGGGTAGCGCACCATTAGCAGCAAGGACTGAGAAAAACACGCCCGACCACGGAGTGTCTTCTTTCTCTTGTGTGTCAGTGCCCATGGCGCCCCGGACTTGGCCCCACCGTACAGGCAAAATCTTAGTAACGACCCTGTACTATACACTCGCTCGCACCCTTGGGCTTCCACGTCTTCTTCTGCTGGAGGGCTCTTGGCGCCCAAGATCCCCTAAACACTCAGGCTCGTTGCGAGGCTTGCGACTGTTCCGAAAGACCCCCTCATCTCTGCGTGGCGAAGGGCTGGGAGGGCGGCCACGGCGCTGGCCCCTTTCAAGGCACAAGCACTGAGTGGACAGCGAGTCTGAGAACCCTCCCCATCGGTGGCTTGACGTGAGCCCAGGCTCTGGTCTTCACTCCAAGTTCCTGGACAGACCACAGCGGCAGGAGCACAGCCCTAAAGCAAAACCAACGTTTCCATTGATTCAGTCTCACCAGGCAGCCCTTGCAGCTGGTTTATGCATCTTCATCAGAGACAGCTGATCTTGGCTAAGCTCAGGCCCTTGTGTGACTTCCCGCTTCTGCTGAAATTTAATTCCATTCAACAGGTACGTATCACCGCTTGCTGCTTACAGTCCGTACGGATATAAGCAAGGGGCTTGGGAGAGGTGCCCTTCTGAAAGGCAGAGGCGAAAGGACAAGGCGCCCAGGATGGTGGTGTAGGAGGGGGGCAGGGCAAGGCAGGGGCAGGGCTGCAGAGAAACAGAACCCAGAGCAGATTGTACACATATCATCTGCAGGAATCGGCTGTTCACGAACGGGGCTGAGAAAGCTGGTGCTGTGGCTCTGGTCTGTGTCTGAAGGCCCAGGAACCAGGAGCACCCCTGGTGTGAGCCAGTCCACGGTCAGGTGTGCCTGTGGCTCTAGTTAACATGAACAGTGGACCCTCACAGGTGGCCAGGCCCTGGCGGGTATGGCTGGCTCTCCCTTTCCCTGATTGGGCCAAAAGTGATGCCATCCTTACAGGCTCCCAGAAAATGGGGTAAGATCCCTCTCTCTGGTCTCCAGAGTGGGAAATAAGACTCTGTCTTCCAACATCATCCATGGCTTCCCCCAGGCACTGGCTGTGAACCCCCGCTCTGGATATAACCACAGTGAGCGTGGGAGCAGGTCCCACGGGGTGCCAGAGGCCCAGCCTTGTTCCCAGTGACCATGGGGGAGGCATGTGGCCCCAACTGCTTCTCAGATCTTGGTGAGAAGAAAAGAGCCGGCCCCATTCTAGGAGGACACGTGGATGGAGGGGACAGGGGTGAAAGCCCCATCCTGAAAGCACCCCCATGCTGGCCCGTGAGGTGATCAGCTAAAGAAGCCAACCTGAACATCGCCCGCCATGACATCACATAATGAGGAGCAAACAGGGCTTTGGAGAGAGTCCGTGACCCCCCAGTCTCACGAGGAGTTTTCCGTTCTGGTTGGAGCGCCTGTCTGCCCTGAATTCATTGGAAGCTGAATTCATTGGAAGCACGTGTTCCCAGGACGTCCCCCCTGTGGCAAGGTTCACATGGGGACTAGAGAGCTGGAAGGACAGTGGTCCCATCTCCTGGTGGCCGGGTGGCCGCACTTCTGAGAACGGGGTAGAGCTCTCCACACGCCGCAATTCTGAAGCCCAGTGAGAACCGGCCTGTCACGTTCTTCTTCAGAACTTTTTACAGGAAGAACTTTCTTCTGCCTCAAATCATTTGAAATTTCGTTGATTCTCCCTTATTTTGTTTAACCTGCGAGACGCCTGCCCGTTGGCCGGGGAGCAACAGGACCCATTGGAGTCTGACAGTGTGGATGGAATAACCGTCCTCCCGATCCTGTAACGCCGTGGACCCCACCTCTGCGTCGGCTCTCCCTCCTGGGAAGGACAGGAACCGGCCACCTGAAAGGTGCGCGGTCGGGAGGTCGCACGTTCCCAGGGCCAGCTCAGGCCGACGGCGGGGAGGGCACCCACGATGCCCCATGGTCACGCGGTTCCCTGGCCTGAGCCGGTGGAGCAGACGAGGCCACCCGGAGGAGCGCGGGCGGGCGTGGGGCTCAGAGAAAGGAGCGGCGGGCTGTGCTGTGGGCCCCGAGCAGCTGCTCCCCACGGTTCAGATTACGGAGCTTAAATTAGCACGTCTGATAAGAGGGCGGCCTCTCTTCGTGTCAGAGTGGCCGCAGCACCGGCCTCTGCGGCCAGGACCGTGACCTCCGAGCCGTAAGGCGAGTCACCGCTGGAAATTATTTATCAGCCGAGCGGCTCATCCCGTTTCAGCCTCCTGGGCCTTTCGCATCTAATTGACACAGCAATAATGGCCTATGAACTTTTGATCCAATTAATTGTTAATGAGAGGTTTGATCAGCAAATAAAGGGCCTATTAGGTTGGCTGCTTGTCTTTCGTAGTAGCAGGGGCCAACATTCTGCAAAGGGAGAAATAAAAGTATTGCTGGCTATCCACTTACCCACCATGCCCTATCTTACATAAGCCACGTGGTCTTTGATCTTTGGTACAAAGGTTGGCCACCCCTTCAAACTCACATGTAAACACACACACGCTATATATTTTTTTAAAAAATGTATTTATGGATGTTTTTTAAAAATATAATAATTTCTGTGATTTTTATGTTTGCTCTCTATGAAAAAATTCAGAATTTTACTGACCCAGTATAAATTGCAGAAGAAATCATAATTTTATCTTTTGTGATTGGTTTCCTTATATTTTTTCAAAATGAAGCTGAATTGATATCTTTCTAACTATCAAAGTCATATTTATGTTCCTAGAGACAGATCATGAAAATCAGAGAACACATTTTTTTTTCTTTTTAATAGACTTTATTTTTTAGAGAAGTTTTAAATTCACAGCAAAATTGAACAAAAGGAACATAGATTTCTCATATACCCCTGGTCCTCGTACAAGGATTGCCTCTCCCATTCTCAACATCCTCTACCAGAATGGTACATTATTCAGAGAGCACATTTTTAAAAAAGTGAATACCGCCGGTAATTCCGCCACTGAGAAGTAGTAACTGCTAGCTGGTGTCGGCCGGCAGAGCCCGTTTGTGTGCTGGGCACCTGCAGGGGGCGCTGTTCACGCCCAGATCCGCCTGAGCGGCTCTGGAGCTGGGCTGTGAACACCTGCACCAGCCCTGGTCCAGCCCGGACATTTTCATATATGTACTTATGTGAATATGTGTCTATGTCATTCCAGAAATGGGCTAATTTTGTTTGAATCTTTGGTTTTCAGTATAGAACATTTCTAAATTGCTTTCCCAAAGAGATACTTCTGTCATGTTCTGAATCCTTCCTGAAGAACGCAGTCTTGGAGCTCCTACACCACTGTCTGTAATTAGTACATAGAAATTGTTTCTCCACCAGTCAGGTAAGTGTGTGGGGTCCTTGTGTCCACCCTGATGAGACCCACAGTGATGAGGACTGTTTGCCTGCTCTGCCTGAAACAGGTGAGCAGGAAGAGTCAGTGCGCTGGGTCCTCACAAGGATCACTCTCAACTCCAGGTGTCACTTGCTAGGTGATGTGATCGCAGTGCACCCGGAGAAGCTTCTGCTGAGATTTTACCTTCAGAGCTTTGCATATGTGATGCTAATATATTTTTGAGAGTTAACACATCAAGTTGTCAATCAATCCAGCCACAGATTGCGGCATTCCAGCTCCCTGACTCATTCAGCGTGTGACCTTCTACTGGGAGCTCAACTCCTGCCAGCCCCTGACCCTTCTCCGTGTGAAGGAAGGTGATCATGAGTGAGCCTCAGAACCAGCGTGTTCCGAGAGACTGGGACCCGGAAAGCGCTCGGCGCATAATAACCATTAGTGCTCTCTTACCTGTAGCACTCCTGCAGTACCAGAGTCGGATCCCGCAGGCAGGTGTGGTTGAGTTTAATCGAACGGCCCAGTACTTCAGCAGTAGACACAGTGATGCAGTGATGACATGGAGAGCAGGATGGAGGGTGACCAGTAGCGGCTGCCAGGAATGGGCCACCCGAACGGAACGTTGGGATGGAGAGTTCCATCCGCTGGGGATGATGGTAGTGAGTCACACTGCCCCACTTGGTTAGCTTTGTCCTCAGCAACAGGGACATATATTGTGCATATTTAAGTGCTTTGTTTCTTTCTTTTTTTTATTTCCAATTAACCAACATATAGTACGTCATTAGTTTTTGATGCAGTGTTCAATGATTTATCAGTTGTGTATGACACCCAGGGCTCATCACCACACGCAGTGTTGTGTCTCAACTCTGTTCCACGTCGTCTAAGCCTGACAAATGCAGGCCAAGCTGACCAGCTCAGGGCCTTCTTCCACCTTCTTCTCTATGTTTTCAGAGCTAGGCCAAGGAAGAACGGCACTGACATAATGGAAATACCTTCAGAGCTATTTAGAGAAAACATGAAATGGGATTACTTGGAGGAATAAGGGAAGGGAGACAGTGGGGAGGGCAAGATAAGAAGCAGGGGACATACGAACGTTGGTACAGGGACTCCATCCACAATTCAGTGGGGGTGACGTGCTTCTTGGAGAAGCCCAGCACATGGCTGCACCACTAGGTTGGGGCAGATGGGCGAGTCTGGGACAGAGCTCTTCGATGCCTCTTATGCTGTCCCATGATCTGGCATTCCCGTGTATGGGTGTGGAAGTGTGGAGGGAATAGGTGTTGGTACAAAAGGCCACGAAGTTCTTTGGAAGTGATGTGAATTGTAGAGGTTGACTCTGGAGGAGGATGACAATGTCCTGCTCTAAATGGCCAGAGGGCACTTCTGTATCTTAGGGGTGCTCAGTCTGCTCTCTGGATCAGACACTCCATCACAAGGACCCAATGTGGAAGCCAGGCTCCTTTCCACCCCCACCATCGCAGGATCGTTGGGCTACCCATACACCCCCCTACACTCAAGTACCATCTTGAACCAGAGGAGGAAGAGAGTCTCAAAGAATGAACAGCTACTCTAGAGAAATTATGTTTAGTTTTGTAAGAAACGGCCAAACTGTTTTCCAAAATGGTTGTGCATGTTGCATTCCCACCAGCAATGAAGGAGAGTTTCTGTTGCTCCACATCCTCACCAGCATTTGGTGTTGTCAGTTTTCCAGATTTTGGCCATAGGTGCATAATGGCATCTCATTGTTTAACTTGCATTTCGCAGATGACGTAAGATGTAGAGCATCTTTTCATACGCTTGTTTGCCTTCTGTATATCTTCTTTAGTGGAGTGACTATTAGTGTCTTTGGTCCATTTTTTAATCAGGTTGTTTGTTTTCTTATTGTTGAGTTTCAAGAGTTCTTTGTATATGCTGGATAATCATCCTCTATCAGATGCATTTTTTTAAAAATTCATTTATTTATTTGAGAGAGAGCACGCACACAAGGGGAGGGACAGAGGGAGAAAATTTTTGAGCAGACTCCCCACTGAGTGCAGAGCCTGACCTGGGGTTCAATCTCATGACCCATGAGATGACGACCTGAGCTGAAACCAAGAGTCAGACACTTCACCAACAGAGCCACCCAGGCGCCCCTATCAGATGAATCTTTGGCAAATATCTTTTTCCAGTCTCTGGCTCATCATCTTGTTTTCTTGACAATTTGTTTCACAAAGCAGAAGTTTTTAATTTTAGAAAAGTCCGGTGTATTAGTTCTTTCATGGATCATGCCTTTGGTGTGGTGTCTGAAAAGTCAGTTGGGTTTTCTCTTATGTTACATTCTAGGAGATTTTTTTTGTATAACTTTGTGTTTTACATGTAAGTCTATGATCCATTTTGAGTTAAGTTTTGTGAAGTGTGTAAAGTCTGTGTCTAGGTTCATTTTTCTACATGTGGATGTCCAGTTGTTCCAGCACCAATTGTTGAAAAGATTGTCTTTGCTCCATTATATTGTCTTTGCTCCTTTGTCAAAGATCAATTCACTATGTTTATGTGGATCTATTTCCAGGCTCTCTGTGACATTCCATTGATCTATTGGTCTGTTCTTTCACCCATACCATATTGCCTTGACTACTGTAACTTCATAGTGAGTTATTGAGTCAAATGGTTTCAGGCCTCCCACTTTCTTCTTCTTCCATATTGCATTAGCTATTCTGCATTTTTGCCTCTCCATGTAAACTTTATTTTTTTATATTTTTTAAAACCTAGCTGTCTTTTTTTTTTTTTTAAGATTCATTTATTTATTTGTCAGAGAGAGAGAGTGCTGGAGCACAAGCAGGGGGAGGGAGAAGCAGGCTCCCTGCTGAGCAAGAGCCTGATGTGGGACTCGATCCCAGGACCCTGGGATCATGACCTGAGCCGAAGGTGGACACTTAACCGATTGACACCCAGGTGTCCCTCCATGTAAACTTTAGAATCAGTGTATTGGTATCCATGAAATAAATTGCTGGAATTTTGATTGGGATCGTATTGAATCTATTGACTAAGTTGAAAAGAACTGACATCTTCACAATGTTGAATCTCCCTATCCGTGAACATGTGATCTCTCTCCATTCATTTAGTTCTTAGATTTCATTCATCAGAGTCTTGTAGGTTTCTTCATATAAATCTTTACATTTTTTGTAAGATTTATGTCTACATAGTTCGTTGTTCAGGTTGCTAATATAAATTGTATTGTGTTTTTAATTTTGAATTCTACTTATTATTGGTATATAGGAAAGCAATCAAATTTTGTACATTAACCCTGTATCCTAAACCTTGCTCCAATGGCCTATTATTTCCTGGAGTTTTTGGTAGACTCTTCTGGACTATCTACATAGAAATCAGGTCATCTGTGATCAAAATCAATTTTATTTTTTTCCTTTTCAAGCTGTATATTTTTGTTTCCTTTTCTTGACTTATTGCACTAGTTAGTATCCCCAGTACAAAGTTGAAAAGGAGTGGTGCGAGGGGACATTTTTGCTCTGGTCCTGGTCTTATTGGAAAAGCCTCAAGTTTCCCACCATTAAGTATGATATTGACTGGGTTTTGTTTTGTTGTAAATATTCTTTTTCAGGTTGACGAAGTTCCTCCTCCAATACTAGTTGGCTAAGAGTTTCTATCATGAATTAATGTTGGATTTTGTCAAATGCTTTTTGTCCACCTATAGACATGATAGTGTGATTTTTTTTAGTTTGTTGGTGTGATATATTACATTAAATGATCTCTGAATGTTGAACCAACTTTGCATAACTGAGATAAATTCCACTTGATTGTGGTGTTAATTTTTTTTTTTATAAATTGTTGAATTTAACTTGCTAATATTTAGTGGAGTGTGTTTTGCATCTGTGTTTGGGAGAGATATTGGTCTGTAGTTTTCTTTTCTGGTAATGTATTTTTCTGGTTTAGTATTAGGGTAATGCTGACATTATAGAATGAATTATAAAGTAATCCTTCTGCTTCTATCCTCTGAAAGAGATTGTAGAGAATTGGTATAATGTCTTCCTTAAATGTTTGGTAGAATTCATCAGTGAACCCATCTGGGCCTGGTGCTTTCTGTTTTGAAAGATTATTGATTTTTTATCTAATTTCTTTACAAATGTAGGCTTATTCATGTTATTTCTTCTTGTGTGAGTTTTGGCTGATTGTGTTTTTGAAGGACTTGGTTAATTTCATCTATGGTATCAAATTTGTGAGTATAGAGTTGTTCATAGTATTGGATATTACCCTTTCAATATCTATTGGATCTGTAGTTATGTTTTCTCTTTCCTTTCTGATATTAGTAATTTATATCCTCTCTCTTTCTTTCTTCATTAGCCTGGCTAGAGAAATTGATTTTATTGCTTTTTTCAAAGAACTAGCTTTTGCTTTCATTGATTTTCTCTATTGATTTCGTGTTGTCAATTACACTGATTTCTGCTCTAATTCTTACTATTTCTTTACTTTTGTTTACTTTGGACTTAATTTGCTCTTCTTTTTCTGGTTTCCATATTGATTTTAGATCTTTTTCTCTTTTTTAATATGTGCATTTCATGCTATAAATTTCCCTCTAACACTGCTTTCACAGCAACCCACAAAATTTAATAAGGTTGTATTTTCATTTTCATTTAGTTCAAAACATTTTTAAATTACTCTTCATACGTTTTCTTTGACCCATGTGTTATTTGGAAGTGTGTTAATCTCAATGTATTTTGGGATTTTCTAGTTATATTTCTGTTATTTATTTCTAGTTCAATTCCATGTGGTCTGAAAGAAGACGGGGCATGATTTCTGCTTTTTTATATTTGTTAAGGTGTGTTTAAGTCCCAGAATGTAGTCAGTCCTGGTGACTGTTCCATGTATGCTTGAAAATAATGCATTCTTCTATTGTTGGATGAAATAGTCTACAGATGTCAATTATATCCAGCCAATTGATGCTGTTCTTCAGTTCAATTATGTCTTTACTGGTATTTGGTCTTCTGGATCTATTTGTGATGCAAGGATGTTTAAGTCTTCAACTTTAAGAGTGGGTTTATATTTTTCTCCTTGCAGTTCTATTAGCTTTTCCCTCTTGTGGTTTGGTGCTCTATATTAGGTACCTATATATTACAGGTTTTTATGTCTTCTTGGAGAATTGTCCCCTTCATAGTTATGTAATGCCCTTCTTTATACCTGATAACCTTTTTTTTGTTTTGAAATTTGCTCTGTCTGAAATTAATATAGTTATGTTTGCTTACTTTTGGTTAGTGCTAGCAAGATGTATTTTTCCCAATCCATTTACTTTTGAAAAAATTCTTTATTTAAATTCAATTTGTTAGCATATAGTGTATTTTTAGTTTCAGGGGTAAAATTTCATGATTCATCATATAACACCCATGCATATAACACCCAGCACTCATTACAACAAGTGCCCTCCTTAATCCCCATCACCCAGTTACCCCACCTCTCACCTACCTCTCCTCCAGCAACCCTCAGTTTGTTTCCTAGAGTTAAGAGTCTCTTATGGTTTGCTTCCCTATCTGTTTTCTTCTTATTTTATTTTTCCTTCCCTTCCTCTATGTTCATTTGTTTTGTTTCATAAATTCCACATGTAAGTGAGATCATATGGTATTTTTCTTTCTCTCACTGACTTATTTTGCTTAGCATAATACTATTCACTTTTAATCTATATGTGTCTTATAATTAAAGTGGGTTTCTTATGGATGATATATATTTGTATCTTCTTTTCTGATTCACTCTGACAACCTCTGTCATTTAATTAGACTATTGATGCTCAAAGTGATTATTGGTATGGTTGGAATAATATCTACTGTATTTGTTGTCCTTATTTTTTGTTCCCATTTTTGTCTTCTTTGTGTTTTTTATTTTTTGTAGCTTTGAGTATTTTATATGATTTCATATTCTCTGTTTTCTTAGCAGGTCAGTCATACTTTATCTTATCTCATCTCCTCTTATCTTATTTTAGTGGTTCCCCTCCAGTTTGCAATATACATTTATGACTGATCTAAGTACACTTTCAAATAATACTATACTAATTCATGGCTAATGTAAGTATCTTGTAATAAAAAAGTCTTATTTACTACCTTTCATCTCATGTATCATGACTGTCATATATTTCACTTATATGTAAGCTACATAAGTACATGTACATACTTATATGTATACATATATAGATATATTTACACACAAGATATATACATAAGCATAAATAATATGATACTTCATAGCTATTATTCTAAACAAATGGTTAGGAGTTAGAGTAATTAAGAATAAAATAATAAGGGGTGCCTGGGTGGCTCAGTTGGTTAAGTGTTTGCCTTCAGCTCAGATCATGATCCCAGCGTCCCAGGATTGAGCCCCACGTAGGGCTCCTTGCTTAGTGGGAGTCTGCTTCTCCCTCCGTCCCTCACACCACTTGTGCTCTCTCTCACTCTCTGTGTCTCTCTCTCAAATAATAAATAAAATCTTTAAAAAAGAATAAAAAATAAGTTTTTTATTTAACCCTCACTTATTCATCCTTCAATGTTCTTCCTTTCTTTATGTTGAGCTGAGTATCTTTGTTGTTGTTGTTGTTTTGTTGTTTTTTGTAGTTTCTTTAAAGTCCTCTTATATCATTCTCCTCTGTCAAAACACTTCTTTCAACATTTCTTATAAGCAGGTCTACTGACAATACATTTCCTCAATTTTTAGTTTTCTGAGAAAATCTTTCTTCTTCACTTTTGAAGGATAATTTTTCAGGGTACAAAATCCTGGGTTGGTGTTTTCACTTTTCTTTCTCTCAAAATTTATATATTTCACTCCACTCTCCTCTTGCTTTCATGCTTTCTGAAAAGAAGTCAGATGAAACTCTTACATTTGTTTCTCTGTAAGTAAAGTGTTTTATTTTTCTGGCTTCCTTCAGGATTTTTTTTTCTTTAACTCTGATTTTTTGTAGTTTGAAAATGATATGCCTAGGTATAGCCTTTTTGACATTTGTTCTGCTTCATATTCTCTGACCTCCCTGAATCTGTGATTTGGTGTCTGACATTCATTTAGGAAAACTCTCAGTCATGGTTGTTTCATTTTTTTTTTTTCTGTTCCATTCTTTCTTCTCCTTCTGGCATTTCTATTATGGGTATTAAATCTTCTGTTGTTGTCCCATAGTTCCTAGATAGTCTGTGGGCTTTTTTATTTTCTTGTTTTTTGTTTTTTTGGGGTTTTTTTTTGTCTTTGTTCTCTTTTCAGTTTTTGAAGTTTCAGTTGATATATTCTCTAATTCAGAATTCTTTCCTTAGCCACATCCAGTCTACTAATAAGCCCATCAAAAGTATTCTTCATTTCTATACAGTGTTTTTGATCTCTCACATGTCTTTTGGATTCTTTCTTAATATTCCCATCTCTCTGCTTCCACAGTCCATCTCTTCTTGTGTGCATTTTATCCATCAGAGTCCTTAACATATTAATCCATTTGTTTTATATTCCCAGTCTGATCATTCCAACATCCTTGCCATGTTGAATGTTCTGAGGCCTGCTCTGTCTCTTCAATTGTTTCTGGCCTCTTAGTCTGTCTTGTGAGTTTTGAAATGGCACACGAGGTAAGAAGAACAGATGTAAATAGGTCTCCCAGTGTGGTAATAAGGAGTGGGGGAGGGAGAGTGCTTTCTATTCCTCTGATTAAGGCCCAGGGTTTTAGTGAGCTCATGCTCCTGGACTGTAATATCCACAAATGCCCCTCAGTGTTGTTCTTCCTTGTTGAAAGGGACTGAATGGCTAGAATGGGTTGTATTGGGGTGTTTCCCTTCTCCCACGAAGAAGGTTAGAGGTGACAGGAGTTGGGTATTTCCTTTCCTCCAGGTCACTTAGGTTATGTTGATACTCTAGCAGGTTGGGCTCTGTTGACTAGTTTCTCCTGTGGCAGGCCTTGTTAAGAAGAACAGAGTGCTCCAGTGAATTTCAAAATCGCTTTTTTTCCCACTTCCCCTTCTCAAAGTCTAAAGGGATTGCTCTTTAATATTTACTGTGGGGAATTGGTCAAACTCCTGAAGGTAAATCTCACAATATTGTGGGGGTCCTTTTATGACCAGGTCCTCTTGGAGTTTTTAACTCCCAGAATTGTCCACACTGAGCCCCCAGCAATTCTTCAACTATAGTTCAGATTTTCCCACTCTCGTTCTGGTTCCTATAGTGGTTTCTGCTTGTGAGCCCCTTCTCCAGGAAGCCATAAATCTCTGTATCATCTGTCTCTCCAATCTTGTTGGCAGTCATTTTCCCTGTGTCCTCACCTCTCTTACAGACCCAAAAAAGGGCTGTTGATTCTTCAGTCTGTTAGCATTCTACTTACAGTGAGGATGGATGGCAACTCCAAGCTCCTCTTGAGAGGTTCTTAAATCAACAAAAATAATTGCTTAATGACATGATAGTAAGTTAACAAAAGGAGTAGACAAAATAATTTTGAAACTGTAATCATTTCCTGATACAAAGATTATGTCTTGAATCATGTCTACACAATAGTAAATAAAGTGGAGATTCAATAAATATCTTGTTATGTAATCAAGAAAAGTCAACTTGATTATTTCAAGCCAAATGATTTAACTCTGAGAACATAATGATCTGAATCAGTTCTCTACCTTGGACAAATTAACCAGCTAATTGTCAAATTTTTGCTTAATTTTCTCTTGTTGCAGCTTTAGATTAAATAATACAAACCACTTACTTCTTAAAACCCATAAAACATTTGTCTTTACCTCAAAAGCTCATTTGTCCCAGTGAAATTATTAGGTCAGATTTTCATGTCTGGTTGTAATGCAATCATGGAGGTTAGAGCAGACTCTCACCAGGACCAGCTATAAAACTTGACAAATTTGTGAGACGCTGGTTTCCATTCAGGGCACAAGAAGTAGGCCAGAAGGTAAAACTCAGGCAGTGAGCTGAGCTCACCCAGCTCTTGCCTGGTGGCAGCCCACTCCCCACTTCAGAATGGAATAGAATGGATGCATAGAATGGAAACTATCAGGCATAAAGTAAAAAGTCTAAAGTGTGAAGATGTACAATATTGAACCTAAATGGCCTTATAGTAACCACTAGCATCTAGTAACAAAAGTTTTAGGTAAGTAGGTAATAGATGAAATTAAAAAAAAAAATTAAACTATGAATCCAAGCAAAATAACAGTAGAATGACAGACAGACAGAAAAGCAGAATGGATAAATGATAAATGAAGAAAGAAATGTTGGTTTAACTCAATCACTATATACGTACAATAAATTTAAATGGACTAAACATGTAAATTATAAGGCAGAGATCTCAGGCTGGTTAGACTAGTCAGACCCAACTGAACTCCATCTACGGAGGTGTGTTTCATGCATAAAGACAGATATTGAGAGTGAACATGAGCCGTGGCCCTGTTTGTGAGATTATAACATAATCTCAAACAACATGACAGAGCTGGTTTGGTTATATTGATATCAAGCAAAAGGACTGGACGGCATCAACTCTAAAACATAACTTCAAAGACAGTGTCAAGAATGAGAAACAACACAACCCCAGCCTGGAGGAAAAGTGTCACAACACAGGTGTAAATGACCAAAGACTTATGTCAGGGATTTTCATATATGTGTAACATCTGGGTATGTGTCTTTCTCCATAAATTTACATATATGCAAATATTTCACAAATTACATGTATATGGGTAATATGTAGACATATACATACATATATATACAAAGAGAACCAGTGATAAAAATGATTTCTCAGACAGAGAAAGACAAATGCCATAGGATCTCATCTACATGTGGAATCTAAAACAAAGACAACAACAAAGAAAACCTGAGCTCACAGGTACAGAGCATCACCTGGTGGTGTCAGAGGCGGGGGAGCGGAGGGGGGCAAAATGTTGTGAAGGGGGTCAGAAAATACAAACTTCCAGCTAAAAAATAAATAAGTTCTGGGTATGGAATGTACATCATGGTGATTATAGTTAATAATACTATATTGTATAAAAAATTCTTGTTAATAGGACCACCATTCTAATTAAAAAGTGGGCAAACTATTTGAATAGCTAGTTCTGCAAAGCAAAGATATAAATGGAAATATGCTTATGAGAGATGCTCAGCCTTGTGGGTTGTCAGGTGTATACACACCCCATTCACAATGATCTCAAATCTCACTACAATTTAAAAAGATGATAGACAGATGAAGAGCAGAAAGCCAACAGAGCCCTTGCATGTTGCCGGGAGTCAAGAATGGTGTGATCACTCTGTTAGACTTACACTTGCTGCCAGAACCACTTCTAAGTACTTACTTTGGAGAAATGAAAACTTATGTGTCTGCCAATAGATGGATGCATAAACAAAATGCAGTACCTTCCTACCATGGAATGATATTCAGCTCTAAAAACAAATGAATTACCCAAACACACAACATGGGTGCATCTCACAGCCTTACGTTGAGCAAAAGAGCCCGGACTTAAATGAGTAAAACTGTGTAATTCCATTCACATGAAATTCTGGAACAGGCAACATGAGTCTGAATTGATAGAAATCAGATCGATGATGGCCTGAGGAGGGCCCTCTTAGTTGAGAAGACAGAACTTTCTGGGGAGATAGAAGTGTTCTGTTTTGATGTAAGTAGTTTCTCTGCTGTGTATGTCTACCAAAACTTACCAAATTGTACACTTAAAATGTGTGAATTTCATTGTATATAAATTATACCTCGGTGAGGTTGATTTACAATAGTCAAACCAAGTAAGAGTTCCCCAAATTATCCAGAGTCTCTACACCCTGTTTTCTGCAAGCTTGTGCGCTGTCCTGCACTAGACACTTGCGTGAGGGACGTGGTCCTTGCACAAAGGCGATCAGGAGGCAGCGGCAAACAGGGCCACGGCTCATCCGTCTTCACCGTGTTCGGTCAGGTCTGAAGACGTGTGGCCGTGTGTTTCGGGAAGGTGGCAATTGAGGGCTAATCCGTTTCTAACAACATTCACAGCTTCCGCCAGGCTCTCCCACTGCCAAGTTTCTGAGCGTATTGAGAATAGACCTATTGTTTGCAAAGCCGACAAGTAAAATTCTTTCATCCAAGACTGACTCACCCACGGTCATGTTACCCAACTGAACTGTTTTCAATAGCGTGAGTCCTTGCTGGTGGCCATTCACGACTGGGCACTAGGAGTATTTATTTTGAAATTTCTGAATTTTCCTGAGGGATGCAATTTTCTTGTCGCTACCTAAAGCATCAATTATTAAGGCTCTATGAAATTTTCCCCAATTATGCTTTTGATTCACTGCTTCAAGCAGTCTGCATTATCCAGAATATGTCTGTGAACGTCACTCACGGTTTATGCTCTCCAGTTTACTGGCTTCATAAACTTAGGGGTGCTACTGATTCTGCTTCTTTATTTTCCTTCAAAGCCCATGGAGTCTAATGTTTTCTACTTTGCTTTGATTGTTGTTTTGTCATTAAAATTGGTTCTGGCTCCTTCCCAGCTCTTCCATCAGTATGTTATAATCTCACAATTAAAATGTCTAATTTATTTCCTCATGTTCCCGATGTTATTGAAATTGGCTAGAACCCTCTAGAAAGGATGCCAAAATCTTAATAGGCACCAAGGTAACAAAACATTTTGTCTCCTTTTATTTTCTGTTTTCATTATACTAACAAAATAAAATATTTAACCTATAGTCAGATGGAAATCAGTTTACCTGTATTTCTTTTAGAAATAAATTACTTTGCAACTTTAAATTAAGTTGCTTTTATGACTTTCCATTGAGGAAGAAAGTATTGCTATCAAATGTAATGTTAAGATGTTAATTTTAATAAAATAGTAACTTTAAAAGGTAGCCTCACAGCTATAGACAATGCTTTAAGTGAAAGGACAGTAGTTTACCTTCATTATCTTTTTTGGGCTGATCTGTCCGTAAATTATTAATCTGACAAATAGAATAACAGTTTTGAATTTTTTAAAATGTAACCTGAAATTTAATTGCTTTGCCTTGCCACTTGGGATTGTCTTTGTGAAGTTTTCTTCACTCTGATATAAACTTTTAATATTAATTAAAATAATTGCTCAATGCATCCAGCAGCAGATGGGTCTAGAATGCTGGGCAGAGCCGGGCTCGTCGGTGGATTTGGGAGTCTGTGTCTTGTGTGGTCTGTGGGGCCCTCCACCTATGAGGCTCCCAGAAACCCAGCCTTGGGTTTTCCATGGATCGTTGCTCACCAAAGCCATCCTGCCAGCCAGGAGGAGGGGGTGCCGAAAGGAAATTAAAACTAAGCATTGCTATGCTCATTCCTTCGGCAGGTGTTTACTCAAGTCCCACCAGGCACCGGGCTGCGTCCACAGCTGGAAACACTGCCCTCACTTCAGCCCCGTGGGGAGAGAAGACCACCAGGCGATGCTGCGAGGGATAGTGACGAGTGGATCTCACCTCTTCAACCACGCGGGAACCAGTTAGTTCATTTATTCTGAACGTTGCATAACAAGTCACCCCAAAACTTAGTTCTTAAGACAGCAATTTAGTTTAGCCCTGGGGTCCTGTGGTTTGCTGGGGCTGGAGCAGCCTGCAGGCTCCCCCGTGCTGGGTACCCAAGATAGTGCCCTCACACATCTGGTATTGATTCTGCCTGTGGCCTGGTAGCTCAGATGTCAGCCAGAGCCACGATGTGGCCACTCCCTGTGCTCGGGCTTCTCATAGTGCAGATGTTTCCAGAGGGAATATCCCAAGGGCAAGCATTCCAAGAGGCGAGGAGAGGAAGCTTCTGGGCTAGCTAAAGGCTCTATCTGGACTGTTGCCGTGTCACTAACTGAACTGGGTTGGTCAAAGCAGTCATAGGGTCCTCCCCTAGTCCGTGGGGAGAAACAACACCAACAAAAAACAGAATCTCATCATGGGAGAGGGGCAAGGTCCCACTGCAGAAGGGCACGTGGTACGGGAGGAGGTAGCGACACAGTCAGCTTTGGAAAACAACATGTATCACCAGATCTAAGACAGCGGTCGTGAACGAGTGGCATTTCCTGCAAGGCCTCTTGTTTACATGTTAAGTTAATAAGAGGTAAATCTAACAAATATTTATTATGTTAGTGTGCAAATGGCCCAAGCACCTTACCTAGATTAGCTCATTCAGTCCCTATCGTCTCCCTAAGGGGTGGCTAACATGAGGATTTTCATCTTACAGATAAGGAAACTGACACAAGACCCCGAGGAACCGCCACGTCCACGCGTCTGCGCAGAGACTAGAACACCTCTCCGTGGCTGCACCACGCTGCACAGGATTTAGCCTTTCCGAGGGCACGTGGACACGGCGGAGCAGGGGTGACCCTGAAGGGCAGGTGGACAAGCGTGCCAGGCAAATTAAACACCCTCGGAGGATTTCTGCCCAGAGACAGTCCGGTGAGGAGGCAGAAGGGAAAGAACTTGCGGCTGGACTAAGGTGAAGGAGGGCTGGGGGCAAAGAGGGATTGGAAGGCTCGTCCGGGACTTCAGAAATATTTTAAGCATGGGGATTCTGCGACCAGGTGTGTGGCTTGCGAGGCTCACCCCGGCTGCTCTGTGAGGAAGGACTGGAGTGGGGATGGCGCGGAGAAGAGAGACAGGGTCCAGCCGGAGGAGGCTGCAGGGGCTCATGGGAAGACCGAGGCTGAGCCCTGGGGTGGTGCCAGCAGAGATGAAGGACAGCAGATGTGTTCGGTCCAGGCACGTCGTGGAGAGGCTGCATCTACGGGATGTGGGGGGGGTTGTTGCTGGGCCGAGATGCCCCCCTGGCCTCAGGTTTCCATGATGAAACCTGTGTTGTTGGGGGCACCTGCTACAGAGGGAGAACATTATAGAAGCTGCAGGCTGGGAGGAAAACCCTCTCCCTCGCTTCCGCCTGCTGACAGGCTGACGGTACGAAGACTTCCTCAAGGGGCTAGACTACCTGCTTCGAGCTCCTGCGTTCAGGCACGCCTCTCCAGGGGCAGGTGTCCCAAGTCTTGGACAACACGATCTGCATGAAATCATGCGTTGGCTGGGGAAGGAGGCAGATCTGTAGGTAACATGGGGCCCTCATCGTGACAATATTCAGGATGCTGGCCATGAAGTCCTCGAGCCTGCTTTTGTAGATGTCACATGTTCTAGCCAATTGGAAGGTGGGGGTCAGCTTGGAGATGGGCAGGTGGGGTGGAGGGAGGGAGCGAACCAAGTGAGGTTAGAATGAGGTGAGAAAGGTTGGGGGCACGCGGGGTCCTGGAGCGGGAGCGCGGTAGAATCATCATTGCTGCTCCCGTGTGGAGACCCCCTTTAATACTCTCCCCATCTTTAAATTGCTCTATAAGGCAGACTCCGTGTAAGTAACAAAGGGTGTTTTTCAGCCTTCCTGGGAGGGGAACCGGGCTGTCAGCAGCGGGAGCTGGAGAGGTGTTTTGCAGGAGATGATGTTCCGTCCTCTGAAACCATCCGTTTCCAGGAGGGAACAACTCTGCAGTTGTGGGTGTAAGAAATAGACTTTGTGCTTCCCAATATTGAAAAAAAAATCTAACATCATTTAAATTGGGGTTTTAGATCGACATTTTCTTTTTAAAGGTGACTTATAGACAGCTTCAAAGTAGCTCTTTCAGTTTCAAAGCAGGTCAGATATATTTATTACATTGACTTTCTTTCAGATCTTGATGCTCGGAGAATAATTTCTTATTGGTATTTATTTTTCTCTAAATTAGCTATTTGCTTATTGACCCAAAATAGTTATCATCTCAGCTGGAAATATATTGGAACTCTGGTTGCCAAACAAATATTCAGCAAAAGATGAATAAAAGCATATGGGGAGGAAAACCCTACCAAGTCCGGCCTGCCGGTGCTCTGGAAGGCGTCCTGGCCGGCAGCCACGTGCCCCACGGAGGCAGGCGTGGGGGTGACAGTGATAGATTCAGCAGCGGGAAGGTATTAATGATATTCACTGCTGATGGCTGAGCACTTCACCGTCATTTGCATTTCCATTTATCATTATGAAGAGGACGCCAGAGCTAATTAAATTCTGGGCTAACAGGGTGACCGGGGAGTCTGGTGGCCACCAACGCCCAGAAAGACCTGGGAAAGTTTCCAGCAGGAAGGACACCAACCTTACACCAAACCCAATTAAGTTAATTCTTCAGGAAATCGTGTGAGGCACTTTCATTTGGGCAAACTGGAGGATTTTAAGCGTATCTCGTATTTCCTGCTTGAATCAAAGGCTGGCAGTGACCACTGTGCCCCCTCGCCCTGCCTCCAGCCTCAGCCAAACCCATCTCTGAAAATCCTTACATTTAAAACAATCCGAAACCTGGAAACTCGCAGGTTTTGTTTGCATGGCACCTCACGCTTCTCTGTTGCTGTCTCTGAATTTTCTCAAACGTTCTACACATTTAATTCAAAAGATAAATTCTGGACCATTTATTCCCTGTTTCAGTGCAGAATACACATGTACAGAATAACAGGATCTCATAATCCGGTTGTAGTGCACACAGTCCACAAGCCGTGATTCCCAAAGTGTGAAGTTTCCTCGATGCATTTTCATTAGTATGATTCCCCCCTTAGTATCCATGACAATAAATGGCATCATTAAAGAATGGGATTTAATTTTTCCTTTATGAGTTTTAATTAGAGACTGACATTTTGATTCTTCTCCGCTGCCTAGCAGACCAACAGCATGCCGTTTGGGGGGGTTCAACTCAGTTCTTCCTCCTGACGCTGATCCAGGAAAATCAGAGATGCCCTTGGAGAAAGCTCTGCAGAGAAGAACGGACAGACTTTATTGAAGAGCGTTGATCTTGACCTTTTGTAGAACCAGGGGGACTCTCCGTGGGCTTCCTCCCCTTCTGAATGGAGAGGGGTGGCTCCCACACCGCCCCTGACTTGTCGGCGTAGCAGCAAGAGGGAAAGAATTAGTGCCACGTTTAATCGTATTGATCGCAAAGATTGGTTTAGTCCCGATTAAAGCAAAGCTTAAAAAGGGCTTTTCTTCTGTGGAATGAAGGAGGGGGATGCAGGTCTTCAAAGGACATGGGAAATGACATTTGTGCCCACCTTGTACCAGGCACCACACTGCACCCTTGACTTGGGAAACGTCATCCCGCCTGCTTGGTGCAGTGGGAGTGGCCCTCCTCCTTGGTCCCACAGCGAGGAGACCCTTGGAAAGAGAGGTACAGTGAACACACACGGGCAGCTCGGGGGTGTTCAAAACCCGGTCTCCTGCCCCGGACCAGGGCTGCGCCTTGCTCCCAGCCGTGCCTCCAGGCTGAGTCCTGACTTGTTGGCTTTCACCCCCAGCTCTCCTGTGCAGGTGGCAGGGGTGTAGGGAGAGGGTGTCTTCAGAACCCCCTCCTCACCTGCAGTAGGAGAAGCGGCCGTGCCGTGGTGAGGGCACGTGGCCTCTGGGTCCAGGTCACTATAGTGGTGTTGCTGACGGAGTCCTCGATCCCCGTGTGGTGAGTGAGATCGGAGGGCCGTCAGGACACAGCCGCACCAAGAACAGAGTAAGAGGCTGCAGGTGTTGGCGTTCACTGGTTTTACATCCGCAGTGGCGTGCGGCTAACCAGTGGCGTGCGGCTAACCATAAAAGGGAGAGGTGAAAAGTGATAAAGACACAAGAACTAATTTTAAGAAATGGTGATCTGAGTTCTCCCAGCACAGTCTGAGCTGGCAGTATAACCAAGGGGATATAAATGATCTGCCTCGCTGTGTTCTCGTCTCTCTGGACATGAGGCGTCTGGAGTTCACAGGAAGTGGAGCCTGGATCCTTCTTGCCCCCTTCATTCTGGGACCTGGGTCCCTTCCCCTGATGATAGTTCCAGGAGCCAAGCAGCCACAGAAGCCTCATTCATAGTGGGACTGAACCCCCAGGACCTGAGCAGGGCTCGGGACACAGTAAGGGTGCAGCCAGTATGTGTGGAATGAGTGGACGGATGGATGGATGGGTGGATGATGGACGGATGATGGATGGATGGGTGGATGGATGATGGGCGGATGGACAGATGGATGGACGGATGGATGGACGGATGGATGGATGGGTGGATGATGGGTGGATGATGGATGGATGGCGGATGATGGGTGGATGGGTGAATAAATGAACAAACTTGGGGCGTTCAACCCAGCTTTCACCTGACATACTCAGGATGTGACCCTGGAGTGCTACCCTGAGGTCTGGTCTGTATCTAACTCCTGTTCTGAGCCCAGGCCTGGTTTAACAGGGCCCTGGCTCCCAGCCAGTTCAAGTCCTTGCTCACAAAGTGGTCTCCTGCTGTTGGCAACACCTGGAATTTAGATGACCTTCAGACAGGTCATATGGAATCCAAAGCAGGTCCCCATGCCCCTCTCTCCATGCTTCACAGTGAAGGTCCAATGGGCGCCAACTTGTTACGACTCCATTCAGTGGTTGTTCTCTTGGTGACAAACGGAGCATTCTGCATGCAGCAGCAAGGACGGATGATGTGATACAATGATCAGACATGTATATTTCATTAAGAATGATGAAGTTCACCACTGGTGAAATTAAGCTTTCTTTCATTAACAACTAATGTTAATCTAAAAAGCCAGTCCACCATTTTAAACATTGTGACTTCATACTACTTTATCCTATAAATGAACTAAGTTATTCTGGATTTACAATTAGAAGCACACAGAATACAAATGGTACAGCCCAAATTAAACCCTTATGAACCAGAGGTGAACATTCA
>NW_024423897.1:61762199-61905050 GCF_017311325.1 Ursus maritimus
CAGGAGGAATGCTGAACTTTGTCCAGCACACCAGTAATTATCTTACCCTTCGTTAAGTCACTAACCTTGTGGTTCACCAAAGATACGAAGAACCTGGTTTTACATTTCATGGTTGGGTTTCGAGAAGCCCAGCTCTCAAAGTAGGTAAACTCGCAGGAGGAAGTTAAGCACTGCTCTCATCCACATGACCAACCTTATCATCAAAAGACATTTATTAAATACCTAATTGTGCATAGCGCTGAGTTAGATGGTGAACAGAGAATTAGGTGAACCGAATTTCTTGTCTCCCATGAAGCTACTGGACATACAAGAGAGTGAATAAAATGCCAGGCCAAGAGAAGAAATACAGAATGAAACCGGCTGCTGGGAGGTCACTTTGGAGAGGCCATGGGGAGGGAAAGTGGCATGCGCACAGAGGACAGCCCAAAGGACAGCTGAGAACTCTTACCTCTTATCTGAGCAGACACAGCCAGGGCTACCAGGCAACCCCAGAAACTTGAGGGTAGGCACTGTGTTGGGGAAGAGATCTCAGGTGCCCCTGACATGCTGAGGAGGAGGGGTGTGGAAGAAGGCTGGGGAAAGGGGCACATCATCCTCTCTTATTGCTGAATCCCAACGGTAGTTTGCTGGGAAAGAATCAGATCTGCCAGCTCTGCTCAAGACGGTCATTCTTCTTCCTGTCTGATCCCTGTGACCAGGGACAGGGATACATGGACATCGTGTGTGGCATGCACTCATACATGGGCAGGGATCACTGTGTTCTGGGCAGGCCCTCCCAAAGGGTCTGCTGCAGACCTTATCAGGACCTTGTAGAGGCAGCATTTCAATCAGGAGGCAACACATACTGCTTTGCCTCTGAGAGTTCTTGTTTTAGTTTTAGTTCTATTTAGTTTCTTTTTACTTATTTTAGTCATGCTAAATTACGTGATTTTTTTTTTTTTTATCCTCACGACTGAGGTATTAACGGACGGCTCATTCGAAGTCCAGTTGCATGAGTGGTGACAATTGTATTCAGGCACATAGCCACCAGCACAATCACAGAACATTCCCATCACTCCCACATGCTTCCTCCTGTCCATTTGCAGATGATCCTTGCCCCAAACCTGACTGCTAATGAACACGGATCAGCCTTCTGTAACTATATTTTGCCATTTCTATTTGTATGTAAGTGGAATTATTTTGTGAGTCTTTTGGGTCTGACTCTTTTTCATTTAGCAAAATGCTTCTGAGATTTGTGCATGGTGCTGTCTCAGTACCCGTTGCTCTTCACTGCTGAGAAGTGTTGCATGGGATGCATGCACCACGATGTGCTTATCCACTCGCTAGAAGAGAACCCTTGCCACCTTTCCGGTTTGGGGCTCTTATGGATAATGCTGCCATGAGTACCAGAGTTTAGGGAGTATATGTTTTCTGCTCTTTTGGGCAGATCCCAGGAGCGGAATTGCTAAGTGGTAGTGATGTTTAATTTTATAACGTACTGCCAGACTGTATTCCAAACTGTTCCCCCCCCCATTTTGCATTTCCACCAGCAGCATGGAAGTTTCAGCGCTCCACCTTTTCACCAACACTTGCTATTTTCTACTGTTTTCACTCCCTGTTTAGTCGGTGTGCCGTGGTATTGATGAAGCTTTTAATTAACATTCTTAGGTCACGTGATTCTACTTTTAACTTTGTGCTAACACCATCAATAGGACTCATTGTGGAAGCAGTTCGATGCTTGGTGTGTCGTGACCATGAAACACGCACGTGACCTGCTGCTGCTGCTGGGGCCACGCAGTGGCTTTGCCAGTACTTCGCAGCAAACGTGCTCGCAGAATCACGTAGTGCCACCCGGGGTCTCTAAAGCATGTTTGCCTGTGGGATGCAGAGGCAAACAACCCCCATGTGTTCTGATGGAAGTAGGTGCCCTGCCTGACCTTTCCATTTGCCTTCAGCATCAGCTCACCGATGCCTTCCACCAGGGTTCGCTCAACTCAACAGCATGGCTGTCACTTAAACTATTAAGCTTTACCTTCTTTCACGGGCCTAAACAAAGCCCACCGCCCTGACCATACTCTCCAGGCTGAACCAGAGCAGTGTTTGGAATTTATATTTATTTTAAAAACAGCCTGTGGCTTGGGTGGGGAACTGGCATGCTTCCTAACACAATTTTGTTGTAATTCTTTGTACCTATCTGTTATGGACCCAACGTGTCTCCTCCAAACTTTATGTTGAGGCCCTACACTCCAATGTGTTGGGAGTTTGGAGATGGAGTATTTGGGAGGTAATGAGAGTTGCATGAGGTCAGGGGGGTGGGTTCGTGCCCTTATGAGACAGACACCACAGAGCTCTCTCTCTTTCTCTGTCTACCATGTAGGGGGACACAGGGAGAAGGGGGCTGTCTGAAAGCCGGGAAGAGGGCTCTCATCAGAAACTGACCATGCCCGCACCCTGAACGTGGGCTTTCAGCCTCTAGAACTGTGAACAAGTAGAAGGTCTGGCATGTCAGCCTCCCGGCCCACAGTGTGGTGTTAGGACCGTACAGACGAAGACACACGTGAAGCTTTGTCTGGTGCTTGAACTGCATCTGTCTGCTGCCTCAGCCCTGTGACCCAGAGACTCATCTTACAGACTAACTCCTTGGTTTCTGCTGTCTTTGCAAAATAAACATCAAAGCTTAGAAAGTACAGCATTGATTCTTAGGGGCAGGAGAAGGGCAGAGTGGGGTACAGAGTTTCTTTTTGGGGTGCCGAAATGTTCTAAAATTGACAGTGGCGTTAGTGGCACAACTCTGAATATACTAGAACGTACTGAATCCCACACTTTGAAGGGGTGACTCTTACGGAATGTGGGTTGTATCTCAATCAATCTGTTATTACAAAAATACAGCAGACGAGCGCATGGAGACATTAGTTCTTCTGAAAACACCAGTCCTTTGATTGCACTTTTGATTCATATGCCTGGGACGCTGGGGGGACTTGTGATAAACTCGGGAAAGTCTAAGGCTGTTTGCCCTTGAGGCAGAACTGAAAGGAGCCTTCAGAAACACAGATCGCTGGCTACGGCTTTGTGCACAATGTAAGTAGAACCAAATGGTTGTCCAGAGACACATGGATCTGCAGAAACTATTGTCTCCAATTATTTTATGATAGAATAATGAATAAGGGGTACCTTATTGTTAGTATATTCTATTCTAAATGTTCAAAGGGCATGGCATATGAAATGATAAGCAAACGTTAAAGATGCTTTAGAGCCCTTACTGAATTTTCTGAGCCCACCGATTATGTATTCTGCTTTATTGATCAATTTCTGATAACTCTTCAGTCAAATATGGTTATGAGTATGGCTATTAAGGGTTGTAGGGCAAATGAGGTCACGCCTACTCCAGCTGCTGGGTGATCCAGGCGTGCATCGTGGGCCCGGCAGACCCCTACTGACCGCCCACACTGGGGCCCCTGGGCGTTCCCACCGCTCATGGCTCCTGGCACATCTCCTGCTCTCACTGACTAGTGGGCAGGAGAACCCGGGGAAAGAGTGAGAGACAACGCGTTTTGCTCAGCCTGTCCGAGACGCTTCAGGAGCCTTCAATCCACCGGTTCACGGCTGACCGTCTCTGAAAGACCAGAGTGGGGTGAGCCAATTCTGTGGAGAACGCCGGGGGGACCCCGTCGGTGTCCACTTGTTTTAAGTTCATATGTTGATTACCTTCAGACCTAGATGCCTTCTCTCTAGATCAGAATCGCCCAATTAGGAGGGTGATGTGAGCCACACAGATGGCGTCAGGCTGGGTAGTGCCCATTTTTAAGAGAAGCAAAGAGAACGAGGTGAAATTAAAAAGCCTTCAGTACAACCAAATTTTATCACATCAACGTATAATTAATACAAACAATTATTAATGAGATAATTTGCATTCATTTGTATTGAACTGAGCCTTCAAAATCCGTGATTAGATTACATTTGTATCACATCTCAAATCGGGCACTAAATTTTCATCGGTTCAGGTGAAATGCTTAGTCCTGGCAAAAGACCAAGTTGTGTTTAATGGGAAGATAGTTAACACTGTTTCAGCCTTAAAATCTAAATATAACATGTATGTTATATACACATCTAAAAATAAGTTAATGACGATTGAAATAGTCCAGTTCAGTTTCTCGATCATGCCAGAGGCCCGTGTGGCTGGTGGCTTTGTTCTCAGACAGAGCAAGGCTAGACTACACAGCGACCAAGCCAGGTGGCCGGGGCAGGACAGAAAACAGTCACCCCTGAGTGCCATCAGTTACCTCACACTCACAGGTTAGAAGATGTGCACAGCCGTTCCCCCGACATAAATAATGGGTATGTGGAGACAGGACGTGTAACGAAGAAGGATTTGAACTTGAATTGTTACTTTCCAGGGTCTACAATTAATTCCACACCCGGGAAGGTCAATGAATCAAGTATTTGAAGCATATCAAAGGAGCTCTTGGGAGAGATTTTGCATTTCTACACTGACAGCAACGTTCCGCACAGCTGTGTGGACCATCGCCTGGAACGCTGGCCGGCCAGGCACTGCCCGAGGTTACGGTGCAGGAGGAGACCTGGCCACATCATGTCCTCGGGAGCTCCCCACTATGTGGGGATGGCGGGCCTCTGGATCCCTCGCCTCCTGTCCCGGGGGGATGGCTTCCTCAGCAGCAGCTTCGCTACCTCCCCTAACACCACCTTCCCCGGGCTTGGCCGGCTGGCTGGCTCCACACTGTGCACCCCACACACTGCAGCCTTGCCGCACTGACCCGGCGGCTTGCTCGTCAAGGTGGGGGCTGTTGTCTGGCACCGATGTCCGTGCACCAGCCAGCTCAGAGCACTGGGCGTGGGAGTTGCTCTGCTCTGCTCAGGTCCTCAGGTGTAGGGGTTGAGTTGGCTAGAGGTAGTGGTGTTAGCCGTGGTGCAAATTTCAGAAACCAGAGTGAGGAAGGGGGATATAATGAAAACCATCCCTCCTCCCATTTTTTCTAATGTTTCTTGAGCTGAATTTTGAAGAGAACAAGAAGTAGAAGGTACCTTATAAATACTTCTTTCTTCTCTGGGAAAACATCTGGAAGGTTGACACAGAGGGACCCACAACTGCTTTTTTGTTGTCATAAAGTGCGTGGTGGAACGGAAAGGGCTGGAGCAAGGGGGAGCCAAACCAATCATTTTAAATTGGGCTGAGAAAAGCCATTTAGTTCCACTCCATCTGAACTTACCAAACACTTGGTTCAGACCTGAAACCCTAGGCCACCACCCTCCCCTGGGCCTGGGGGCCCACAGCCAAGCCAACGAGCCTCTAGGAAAACATCTTGAATGTGTTTGGCTGAAAACAGGAATGAATCCAGGGCTTGGGAGACAGCTAGGGTTTGCTAGAGGGCATTTTCTTTCTTCTCTGCTCAGGGTTGCTTCATCCTACAGATGTGTGCATGGTGGGACCCATACGCATGCACACACACACACGTATACACAAAAAATTGAGGGGAAGGACCCAGAAGTTTCAACAAAATGAAGAGGAAATGCACAGGTTTTGAAAAAGAAAAAGAAACATTCAGGCCAAAGTTCAACATGGCTATGGTCAGTCCCAGTCGGCCCAAGTCAGCCCCAGGTGCATGGGGACAAGGGAAGGGTAGGCTCTTCTCTCTGGGCAAAGGGGAGATGTCCTCATGCACTCATGGCCTTTGTGTTACTGACGGGTCAGTTGAATCAAGTTATGGTGCATGCAGACTAGGTGAGGCACTGCCCAGAGATCACTGGGGTGCGATTCTGAATGTGTTGGTCCCCATTCCCCCCTTGTGCACCCTAGATCTGGCGCACACACAGCCTGAGCCTTAGGCATGGGAGGGAAGAGGCTTGTGGGGACAGCAGATGAGAGGGTGGGAATCTCAGAAGGCTTTCAGAAGTGGGTGGCCTTGGACTGGGACATGGAAGGTGATGGTTGGGACAAGGAAGGAGGGATTTTGTAGCAGCAAAGGCTCTGAGGCCTCAGCGTGCAGTGTGCATCTACATAACAGCTCAGATCGTGTCCTGGTGTTTTCTGAGCTTCTTTGAGATGCATGACTGGAAAGGAAAACACAGTTCCATCCTTTCTGGGAACCGTTAGTTCCTGTTATCCTACCCACCAGTCAGACTTTGGGAGGCTGGTCAAGCGCACGACAGGCTTCCTAGGTGAGCAGAGTTGAGCCAGGAGATAATTGTTGTCTTGGTTGGGTGGGAGCAGACCCCAGTCACATTCTTCTCTGAGCCTCGCAAATAACCAATGCTTTGACCCAAAAGAGAGCAGAGTGGGCCATGCATGAGCAGATTCCATCGTGGAACGGAAGGGAGAGGTTAAACAGCATAGGGTAACAGTCGTATCCCCACATCCCGTTAATTGGAAAACTTTGAAGTACTTACATTTTGAACGAAAAACAGTGATCGACAATGGAAAGAATTCTGATAGATGATAAACAGATGATAGATAGATAGATAGATAGATAGATAGATAGATAGATAGATAATAGATAGATAATAGAGACAGGTAAGGTAGATGGACGAATAGACAGGTGAAGATGATAGGGACAGGGGAGCAGAAGGCAAGCTGAGGACAAAGCAGAAACTGACACCCCATAACCCCTCCCCCTAAGGGGATGTATGTGACCTTTCTCAGGCACTCCCAGCTGCCCTAAAGGAAAAACAAATAGTTCACTTACAGAGACCACAATACTGCAAGACCTGAGTCTCCCTCAGTTTACAAATGTCTTAGCAATCTACAAGAACAAAGCATTTCTATCAATAACCTAGCTTCCGGAAGGAAATGTAGATACAATTAAATGTCCTTATAACCTGCAGCCCATTAAAGATACTGGAAGCAGGCAGAGTGTAATGTTCCTCCCGGAAATTCCCAACTATCTTCATGTTAATTCCTTGCTAGAGGGGTAAACAACCTTAACTTGACAATGGCAAGGCCTCTGGTATCCAGCGAGTCTTCTTTAGCATATGAAAATCCTTTCTCAACCTCCCTGTTTCCTTACCTCCCCCAACCCCATAGTATATAATCAGCCACCCTCACAACCCAGGGCAGCAGCTCTTTCTGCCCACGGGTCCTGTCCTCGTGCTTTAATAAACCACCATTTTGCACCAAAGACGTCTCAAGAGTTCTTTCTTGGTCTTCGGCTCTGGACTCCACCCCACTGAACCGCACCTATATCCCAAAACCACACCAGTAGTGTCCGGGGAAAGTAAAAGCATCAACAACACATACTATTCCCGGGACTCCCAGTGTCTTCAAGAACTAATGTGACACACATGAGGAGCAGTAGTGGTGGGGGGACTGATGGGATGAACATGAATCAGGTGGGGGGACTGATGGGATGAGCATGAACCTGGTGGGGGGACTGATGGGATGAACATGAAGCAGGTGGGGGGACTGATGGGATGAACATGAAGCTGGTGGGGGGACTGATGGGATGAACATGAACCTGGTGGGGGGGGCTACTCAAGGGTTGATCTTGTTTGACTCAGAGATGGTCACAACCTCAGTTTTGCAACAGAAAATCAGAAGGGACTTTGGTTTCTTTTTGTCCAGCTCAAATGTAAGATTCGTCCGTCGGGTCTAAACCGTGAGTCCGGAGTGAAGGGCATAGACCGTCAGCAGGAGCCTGTTCCCCGGGCAAGCGCGAGTGTGTGTTCTGAGCCGTTCCTGGGAGGGGCTCGGCACAGCTCACACACAACGGATGTGGTTTAGGAATATAGGTGAGGTTCAGTGGGGTGGAGACTGGAGCCAAAGACCAAGAAAGAATTCTTGAGACGTCTTTGGTGCAAAATGGTGGTTTAATAAAGCACGGGGACAGGACCCATGGGCAGAAAGAGCTGCTGCCCTGGGTTGTGAGGGTGGCTGATTATATACTATGGGGTTGGGGGAGGTAAGGAAACAGGGAGGTTGAGAAAGTACTTCCATATGTTAAAGAAGACTCACAGGATACCAGAGGCCTTGCCATTGTCAAGTTAAGGTTGTTTTCCCCTCTAGCAAGGCATTAGCATTGAGATGGTTGGGGGCTCCTGGGAAGAATGTCACAGGTGTCCCACCCAAGAGTGGGGGGTGGGGGGAGGTTGCAGGTGTCAGCTGATGCTTTGTCTTCAGCCAGCCTTCTGCTCCCTCATCTCAACCACCCCAGTTCCATACCCATGGGGGGAGCTCACGGATGACCTCCCCTTCTAGAAGGGGCAGAGACGAGATCCACATGAGAAGGGAAATGTGGCCAGATGGGATGTGGTCACCTCCCTGCCCTCCGTCTTAGTGGGCATGGAGGCTCCGAGGAAACAGGTCCCTCTGCAGGAGTTCGGAAACCCCAGTTCCGAATCTCAGGAGGCAACGCCCTGGCTGCCCTGTTCCTGGTCCGCGACCTCGGCATGGCCGTGGGCATCTTCTGGCCGCTGAGGGTTTGGTACCAGGGGCTGAGGGAAGGTCTCGGGTGTGTGTAGGTGCTCCTTACAGCCCCCGCTGTGCCACGGCCCATGGGCACCATTTCCAACTCTCAGGGTACTGCCAGGACCCCAGCCTTGACTTCACAAGTCACATGGAGGAGGGAGCCAGATCTGCCGCAGGGAGAGAGATTTCCTTCAGCTGCTGCTTGTCCACAAGGGTTTGCTTTGGCCCACGCGGGCCGGCACCACTGCCGCCAGGCCTCTAGGGGTCAGGGTCGGCAGGGTCCAGAGACGGGGCCTGGGGGAGGCAGGAGGAAACCACCCAGGTCACGAGGGCAACTGCCGGGGGGGTCTCTGTCTCCAGCTGCAGGCCAGCCGTGCACGCTCGGTGCTGGAGCCGCAGCTGCGGGCGCCAGGCCCCCGACTCTGGGCAGGTGGGAGCCACAGTGGTCCCCTCCTTTCCTGTCCTGGGCTCTGTGGGTATAGCTCCCTCTTCTCACCCCTTCTGATTTCTTTCCTTCCTGCTGAAATTGTTATGGCCATTTGCTGCTCACCCTTTTCTCTTTCTGGTTTAAAGAATGTTCCGGCATCTCTCCATCACCCACGCTTTTCTCTTGTCTGCTTCTGGCCAGACTGTTGGAAACCTTTCCCTTCCTCCCTCCTCTCTGCCCTTCCTGCTGTTTCTTGTTTCACAGTGTTTTAAAGCCACAGAGGACTCCTGGTGGTGGCTCCCCGCTGGGTTGGCGACAATGGGCCAGGAGCACCTGCCCTTGGCTCTGGGGGAGGGGCAGGGCCCTGTGCTCTGGGAGGCGACCAGGGTCCCTCCTCATGCCCTTTCCTCCTGGGGGTGCTGCACCCGGACTCCAGCACCCCCAGAACCCTCTGCCATGGCCTTTTGTGGGGAAGAGTCCCCAGAAAGTCACTCCCTGCCTGTTCGCAGACCCCGGATGGCCTCTCCCTCACACAGCAGGCCTCCAGCTTCTCCACCAACTGGCAGCCCCCTTTCAGCTGTGTCTCCAGCCAGAGAGGCTTCGACACCACTGTCTCTAGGAGGTCCCAATAAAAGGATTCTTTCCTTTGAAAATGACCTACGATAAACACCGGGATGATATCTGAAAGGATGGCTATTCTTTATTTCATCAACTTATCGAAAGGACACAAACACAACAATACAAAACTGGATGGAAACAGATCTTAAAAAAAAAAAAAAAAGCAGCAGTAAGAGCACATCTTAAAATAGCTCAGGGTTTCAAAGTCATCCTGGCCAGGGCGGCACCTAGGGGATAATGTTCAGGTTCGCATCGTGCGCCTGTGCGGGCTTGGGAGGCAGGGCTGCGTCCCAGCTACAGATACATCCAGACACGCGGCCGAGCGGGGACCGTCCCTCCCCCACGACACCCCGTTCGGCGACCCCACAGGAGCAGGGAGCACACGCCGCACAGACCGGAGACTTGCTCTGCTGCCAGGCACCCTGAGCCCCAAACCCAGGCTCCACGGCGGCTAGCGCCCCGCTGGCCGAGAGAGACGCGCCCCACGCAAGCGGCAAGGCAGCCGCGGCGGCGGAAGGAGAAGAAACAACTTTACACAAGTTGTTTCCGCGGCTGCTCTTTGTGATAAGGGACTTCTGCTCCCTGTCAGCCCAGTGCCATATGCTGCAGGAAAGCAGGGGCCTTGAAGAAGGAGCGGCTCCTGAATTATTGATCAATGATTAGCAAATGCAATCGAAATTGTAGACTTGATGTTGTGCGCAGATCCATAATTTATGAGTGGACAAAATAGGAGGTAGTAGAGGCAGCAGTAGGTGATTTCAGCCCCGTATTGATTACTTAAAACAACAGGAGGGAAGTGTAGTGTGACAGATGGAACAAAGCTGACGGCTCCCGGCCGGCCGTCGGCAGGGGCAGAGCTGGGGAATACTCGGCTGCAGAAGCAAATACGTTTCCATTGTGCCTCTTTGATCACCACGCTGTTCCACGAGACCAAAGGACATATTTGTTTATAATTTATGTATTCTCTCGCTATGAAAGATTGATGGTGCCCTATTAGATACTCCAGGATCTAAATTTCCAGATACTTTGTACTGTGACAGCCGGCGACTCGGTGTTGTGAAGTGTCCTCGGCCGTCCTCCAGCAGGGCACCATCCCTGGAGGGCTGGGCCGGGCAGCCGGCCACCCAGGGCCACCCGGGACTGCCCGAGCCCGTGGCCCCACACACGGCCCCCACCCACTCTCAGCCCAGCCTCCAGGACGAGCTGACGGAGCCCTCGGCCGGACGCGGGCAGGAGATGACCTGACCCTCAGCCGGCGGCCAGGAGAGCCCGGTGAAGCCCATCGTAGGTGGACATTTTCTCCTGGGGAGTTTGGAAGAACAGCTTGAGTTCCCACATTTGTGAATACTGTGGATTGGGAAGTTTCAACTGCATACGTAATAAAGGCAGTTTGGGAATTTAGAGCAACGGGGCGGGGGGGGGGTGATTTTGCACCCAGGGGAAGTCAAGCACAGTCTAGGGGCATCTGGGGTTGTCCCAGGTGGGGAGAGTGCCCCTGGTGAGAAGAGAGGATGCTGCTGACCATACTCCAGGGGACAGGGGGAGCCCCAACAAAGAATTATTGCCCCCAATGCCTACTGTGCGCTCATCGTCCCTTTCAAGGGGGCACAGTCTTCACAGCTGAGGGTGTTAGTGCCCCAGAACTGGGGGCTTACTCAGGGGAGTTCTACACTCTGGTCTAAAGAGGGTTCTCCAAGCCCCTGTGTCACAGTCTCCTCCCCTGTAAAGTGGGGGAAGAAAACTGTCCCCCCCATACTGTGGTATGCAGGCAGTTCAGGGGACACAGAGCCGGGCACATAAGATGCGTTGAGAGAATGTTAGTGTAGTATTACATTCATTACGACCGCCGTGTCACTGAACAGCACAAGCCCATATCCAGCACAGTAGGAGTCCCACTGTGCAGGGTCTCAGCTCTGCTCGTTGCTTATCTGTCTCTCCATCCATCTATCCATCTATTGTCTATCCATTATCTATCTATCCACCTATCTAGCTATCATCTATCTATGGAGATGGGTTAAATCAGCTAAGAACACTTTCTTAATTCTGAGCCAAAACCAAAATGTGGTGTGAATCGAGAGTTAGTTTCTAAATCACTCTGTTGCTGGGATCTGCACAACCCTATAACATCGCATCCTAGGCTTGGAAGTGACCATAGGAAACCCACCACAAACTGCTCTTGAAAGTCCCAGCAAAGTATGTGAGCATTGAGAAAGTTGCTACATGCAGGAGAAAATATATAAGGAGGCTTTTGAAATCAGTTTGAAACTCCTGCCCTCTATTGTTTTAAAAATGTAAAACCAAATAAAATGGAATTTGCTCAGAGGAGCCTTCATGGTTTTGCCTCCTCTTTTTTGGCGTCTAACTAAAACGGACATGGGAGTAGTTGTTTGCAGAAGTGGCCGGCATTCCAGTCTACCATATCATTTCATGGTTAGGGTCCAGGACATCATCAAACAACCCACATAGCCAACGCTTCCTAAATTTTTGAGGAACGTGTATTGCTTGACAAATGGAAAGAAGTTCCATGGGCAGGGTGCAGGGCAGCACACTCAGCTTCCCCAGGGCCAGCCCCTGGGCCCGCTGCGATGGGGAGAGCCTGTTGTCACCGGGATCCGGTGGCCGGTGTTGCTAACCAGTGTGCTTCCTCGGCCAGGCTCTGCACAGGGGCCCGAGATGCAGTGTGCAGGACACACATCTGCTATAAACTCATGAACAGCGGAGATGTCTTTTCAGTTCTTAGGAGGCTTTTCTAGTCACTGAAAATAATTCAAGTCCTTGTTCTCTGAATTTGCAGGTAAAAATTCTGAATTGAAAAGTGAACACTGCTGTCTGCTAAGTTGCAGCTCTCTGGGGCAGGGGCTGCCATGAGAATGTGCGGTTTCACCAGGAGCTGTGGTCCCTGGGAAGTCATATAGCGGCTGGCCAGGTGTGGCAGGTCTAAAGCATGGAGAGGTGGGGTCCCTCGAATCTGGTAGGGCAGCACAGGGAGGATGTTATGTGACTTCTGAGGTGCGGTCATAAAAGGCCACCCGGCTGCTCCCTCCCATGGTCCCTGGAAGCCAGGAATCTGGCTACCCTGAGGCCACCAGTGGTAGTCAGGCCAAGAGTCCTGTCTGAGCCCAGGCATGCGGCTGGACCAGACGTGGAGGGTGCCATCCTGAGTGCTCCAGACCAGACATCTGCCAGCTAAGTATGCAGAGTGTCCACACCTCAGGGACAGGAGAATCGCCCAGCTGAGCCCCAAACATTCCCAAGCCACAAAATGATCAAACAAGGTGACAGGGTTGTTGTTGGAGCCCCGGAGGCTTTGGGGTCATTTGTTCCACAGCAGTAGACCGATCCAAGCTTCCAGCGGGAGGGACAGACCTGTGTCTGTGGTCACAGGTCACACACATCTGGCTTATTTCAAAGGGGCCATGACCTCAGTGACCTCCAGATCCTGGGTGCAGACCGCAGTCAGAAACTGCACACACATCAACACAGAGTGTCATACGGACTTAACCTCACCACCGCCAGTAAAATCTGCTGTGTTCTATTCTCTTCCTTGTCATTGTGATTTCATGACTGAAATTCGGGCAGAGGCCCCAGCACTGCCTTCCTGTCCCGTCGCAGGGAAAGCACAGCCACCCACACCTCCCATTCCAGTCATGCCGTCGTCCACCCGACTGCTTTGTTTGCACAGAAACGCTTTATTTCTCCAACACCCGCTTGGCTCCTTTAATTCCTCTCAAGTGCTAGTTTTGCTTTATTCGCTTCTGGAGGTGCGGAGAACTGAGAGTTGAAGGTGGGCTCCCTCTCCGAGCACGGGGAGGCTCTGGAGCAGAGGCTGCCGCGGGGACCGCCACCCTGCAAGCGTGTCCACCTTGACGACCGCACTGACCGCACTTGTTGTTAACAGACTCTGTGTTCTGTGCATCTGGCCCTGCTGTCTGCTTGGTGGGGGGAAAATCGCCTAATGTTTATTTTACGGGTAAATTCAATTGCACCCAGTGATTTCTCAGGCAAACCCCAGGCTCCCCTGTCCTTCTCCTCGGCACTGCGTCGGCATCCTGTCCTGC
The DNA here is from genome assembly GCF_017311325.1 of Ursus maritimus. Classification (NCBI taxonomy): domain Eukaryota; kingdom Metazoa; phylum Chordata; class Mammalia; order Carnivora; family Ursidae; genus Ursus; species Ursus maritimus. The sequence continues at coordinate 61,775,698 of NW_024423897.1, forward strand.
GGGAGGGGCCACCCCGGCAGCTGCTCTCAGCACGGCACTTGGCGTATGTGGTCACCCTCACGAGCCTTCTCCCCGGTCACCTTCAGGTCCCCAGCTGCCATCGCCCAGGTGCTCCACTCCAGAGGGGGCCTCTCTCTGGTCCTGACCACTCTCAGCTCTGGAGGCATCCCTCTGAGGGCAGGAAAACTCCCAGGGCTACCTTCCCCAGAGATAGCCTGCCCAACGTCCCCACGGCGGCAAACTGACCTTGGCTGCGTGAAGGGCCTCTCCTGCTGCTGCTGACGTGGGTGCCCAAGTGGCCGGTGGACACGGCCCCTTCCCAGGGTCGCAGGCGGAAGGAGGTTCAATGGCTCCGTCCCACCTAGTCTGCTGAGGAGGGAAATGGGAGTGGGCAGGGACACACGGCCTAGACTGTGGATTCTTCTCTAATCCTTGTGGGTTATTATTCACCAGGTAGGCAAGTTTCTTCCAAATCCAATGTTCCTCACTCTGTTCTAGACTCAGGGTCGCGTAGTCAACTAATTTAAAGAACACCAACAACACCCTTTTACAGAAAAAGCCTGGTCCTTAAAGACCAAGAAGGACTTGTCTGTTAAGATGACTAATTATGCTTTGCATTTATTTTTTTTCATAATAATTTTTTATTATGTTATGTTAGTCTCCATACAGTACATCCTAAGTTTTTGATGTAAAGTTCCATGATTCATTAGTTGCGTATAACACCCAGTGCTCCATGCAATGCGTGCCCTCCTTACTGCCCATCACCGGCCTATCCCAATCCCCCAACCCCTCCCCTCTGAAGCCCTCAGTTTGCTTCTCAGAGTCCATAGTCTCTCATGCTTCATTCCCCCTTCTGATTACCCCCCCTTTCTTCTTCCCTTATTTCTCAAACTGATCTTCCTAGTTCTTATGTTCCATAGATGAGAGAAATCATATGATATTTGCCTTTCTCTGCTTGACTTATTTCACTTACAATTATATCCTCCAGTGCCATCCATGTTGCAGCAAATGTTGGGTAATCGTTCTTTCTGATAGCTGAGTAATATTCCATTGTATATATGGACCACAGCTTCTTAATCGATTTAGCTAGTGTGGACAATGCTGCTATGAACATTAGGGTGCATATGGCCCTTCTCTTCAGTACATCTGTATCTTTTAAACACAAAACAAATATGCACACACAGCAACCCAGCTAGGAAAATGTCTGTATTTAGAAATCCAGTTGACTTCTTTTTCCTCCTTGTATTCTGATGTGTTCTCTGCCTAGGACACAGGCAAGGGTGCATGTGCACTCGTGTTCACGTGTGCATGTGTTCATGTGTGTCGTGTGTTCACACGTGTGCATGTGTGCTCATGTGTTCATCTTCACTGTGCTGTGTTCCCATGTGTGCATGTGTGTTCACATGTGTGCTAACGTGTGCATATGTGTTCACACGTGGTGTGTATTCCTGTGTATGCATGTGTGTGTGTGTGTGTATGTGTGTGTGTGTGTGTTGGGGAGGGGGCAGAGAACTCTGAAGGAGGCATAGAGACAATAAAAAAAGATGAGTTTATGTCTCTGGATCCTGTCCAGTCATAGATAAATGCAGAGATTTATAAAATATAACTGCCTTTTTCCTCAAAATAGTATGAGTATGACAAAACAAAAACTTTGTCACAGAGATAAGGTGGTGACTAATAGGAAAGCTATATTAAAAGCATGCGACATAAGGGCTAGACCCTTAGGCAAGTTCCCCTGAAACAGTCAGACCTTTTCCTTTGCACACCGTCGCCAGGGTCTGTCCCCTTGGGGGAAGAGCTGGGCACTGCCCACGGTCCCTCCCGCCTGGTGGAAACACACGTTTAATTGGACGATTCTCCTCCCCTGGGCCGGGGGAGGAGGGACGCGTGGCTGTCCCCTGCCATGGGAGTGCACCTCCCACTCTCGGCTCTTCCCAGATGACCAGGCCGGCTTTGGTTAATCCACTTGTCCCTGGGGCCGGGCCCAGGCTGGTGGCAGGCACCCTTGGGTTCCTTGGCTGAATGACAATTAAGTCAACATTTGGGGTGGGGAAAACCAGTCTTGGGGGATGGAGCTGTGGTTCCCTGGTTTTGCCTTCTTACCATCTTATTTCTCTCAGGGTAGCACAGCTGACACCACTTACTGCCAGCCGCTGGGGGCCTAAGACTGAGGTGCCCTGATGTCCCTGCTCGCTTCTCTTGCACTGGCTAATGCCAGTTTATTAGGTAAACTCTGCCTTTTAAAGATTAATTGATTCCCTGAACTTAAATATAGTGCACTGCTAGTTGGGGGACCTTTCCCTTCGTGATGCTGCTGAATGATTCAAAGGGTCTCACTGTATCAGCATGGCCGCCCTGCTCTCCAGCTGTCACCACCATATGCTGTGCCCGCCCATGGACAGAGGAGGGCGGGCGACTCAGGACCTCGAGCCCGAGGAGAACGCTGTGGCCGCTGCAGTGTTCTCGTTACGGGACCCCTGTTTTAGCCACAGCTAAGGGACACCTTAGTGCTGACTTAATTTTTCCAGGCAAGTACGTATACCTAGACGGATATTAGAAGGCAAGCAATCACAGTGCCGTAGCAGGACTGGAGGTAGCACGCGTTCCTGTCGGAGTCCCGCTGGGATGCTTCCCTGGCAACTTGCGGCACGAGGCTGCTTGAGCTCCTGCCATGTCTGACCGAGTCCCCTGCGGCAAATCAGGTGTAAACTCATGGGATGAGAACCTACATGAACATATCTGACAACAGATCGGGGTTCTTTGCAAAATTGGGTTCTTACGGTCAACATAATGGCAGCTTCAGCCAGTGAAGCCCTCTGCAGAGGGCGGGTCTCCTTGCAGGACCCCGGGAAAGAGGTGATGAGCTTCCCTTGGCGGCGTGGCAAGCCCAACCCAGGGCTGAACATGCTGCAGCCGCGCCCTGACCCCAGAAGGGAAGGGACTGAGAGGTCTCTGTGCCGGTGGGAGAGACAGAGAGAAAGCCCACATGAGAGACAGACAGAAAGCCCACGTGAGACCTGGGGTGGGGCCGCAGCCACTGCACCCTCTGATTGCTGTGAGGAGGCAGGAGACCCCAGGGCGGGTCGGTTTCCGAGCACAGATGGGGAATCTCGGAACCTCCGGACTTCAGGCCCAGCCTGCACTCACACTGCTGTGAGCGGCCTCCTGCTGGCGTCCCAGTCTCGCCCGAGCTCGAGGTCACAGGTCAGACGTCGGATGATTGGTCTGACACCATAGAGCCTTGACCTGCGGTGGCAGCGAGGTCCGGACTCCAGACGTTTCTGGGGATGACTGCGCTGGGCCCAGGCGCTCTGCATTTGTAGGGTGGAGAGGCTGTGATGCGATGCTACTGGGAGTCTTGGTGACACCCCACAGAGGGGGCTGCAGGGAGATCGGGTCCCGCAGGAGCTGCAATCGTCCCGGGCAGACGGCTCAGGCGCGGCTGCTGGGCGCCCTCCTCCTCTGGGCCTTTGCCCCCTCTCCACCTGAGACTGAGCGGAAGGAATAAATTTATTATATTGGGTATAGGTTTCCATTCTTCCCTGGGGATTTTATCACTTATTCTTGGCATTCTGTTGTTAGAGGACCTGTCTATAGCTTTTGGTCTCTGATAGCATAGGTTGGGCAGTAAGAGTAGACGTAATTTGGGGTGAAAAACTGATTAGAAGCCATTTCCCTTTTGATCCACCAAGATCAAGGGGCTGCTTTGGCCGATGAACAGACGTCGTGTGTTTCCAGCCTTGGGATGGAGCGGCACAGCCTTGCCATCCTGGGCTCCCTCGGAGAAGCCCGTGGTGGCAGCCGCCTCACCGACGTCTCCTTCAGCGGCTGTGTCAGCCAAACCTGACGTTTCTAGCTCTTCTGTCTACTTTTTGTCTTTTTCATTGGTTCAGACTCGGGCAAAGAAAACAGGACGACGACGGTCTCAGTAAAGAGAGGCCAAGCCAGGCGCTAAACCGTCACAAGCTCTGGCTCTTTTAACCTAAAGAATGTTATGGAGGGTGAACTATTATTACCTGCAGGCTACTCCAGGCCCGGGTTTCAGGGAGGGCCACGTTTTCCAAGATCCCACCAACCGCAAGTGGTGCATGGTTGGCGATGGTTAACCTCATGTGTCCACTGGAGAGGATCGCAAGGAGCCCCGATGTTTGCTTAAACCTTATTTCGGGGTGTCTGTGAGGGTGTTTCCAAAAGAGATTAGCAATTGAATTGGTGAACTGAGTAAAGCCGTTAGTCCTTCCTGGTGCGCTTGGGCCTCACCCACTCCGCGGAGGGTGCAAATACCGCAAAATGGTGGAAGCAGGTTGAATCCACTCCTCGTCCCAACGTGCTTGTACTGGACTTTGCTCTTCTCCCATCTTCATGCACCTGAGTCTCCGGACTTCAGACCCAGCCTGCAACCCACACCACGGGCTCTCCTGGGTCTCCAGATTACAGACCACAGTTTCTATGTGGACTTCTTGACCCTCAGAATCCTGTGAGCCAATACCTTATAATAAATCTCATTTTTTGCTTCTGTCTCTGGAGATGTCTGACTAATACAAACGCCAGACCCAGAGCCCCAGCTGTGGCCCCAGGGTTAGGCTGCGGGGATGCTACGTGAAATCATGGTCAAGGGGGGGTCTTTCTAGAGGGTTTGAAACCAGCCTTGATGAGGAGCAGGTGGGGAGAAACATTCCTAGGAACTAAACTTCACTTTTTGGGCACCCTGGATTGGTTTTGTTTCTTTCTAGGAAAATACCCCAATGGTCTCCTGAACACGCTAGACATTCTCTACTCTGGTGATGTGTTAGGGTCACTGCGGGGGGGGGGTGTCTATGGAAAATACCAATGCGTGTGCCCCTTATTACCTATGGAAACAGAATCTCAGAGAGGAAGGGGCCATCCCAGCAGGTGTCCTGCTTTTTTTTTTTTTTTTTTACTCACAGACAATTTTATGTGAAGCCAAGTTCAAGAGCAGATGTACATCAAGCATTCATTCACCATAAATTTGGAGGAAACTGCTATCACCAAAAGACCAGGCACAGAAGACACGGTGATTCTCTTATTTACGGTAGCTGTGTTCTGTAACGTCGCTGAGAACACAGATTAGCGCACGACGGGCTGTTGCTCCTGGAGGAAACACGGGGTTAGGTTTCTATGAGCCCTGTAGCAAGATTTTACTCAACCAATCAATACAGGATCATGCTTTATGGGTGTTTCTCTTTGAAGACACCTTATTGGTATATATCTTGGACTCACTAACATTGAACTTTCAGCCAATGAAATGTATTTGGGCTTGAAAGAGGTTTCCCTAACATGCATTTGCTGTGTGAGGCACATTGCAGCCCTCTTGTGCTTGGGGTCCCCAAAGACCACTTCACTCCATGCTCAGGGGCCGTTGTAAACAGCAAGGTCACCAACAATAAGCACAAAAATTCAAAAGGCACTACATTAAATAGACTGCAGGGAAGACCCTTGTTTCTAGCACGCAGGCTGAACATTGCCTGGTTCCGCCTCAGCTGGGAACGTGCACCCAGAGACGAAATGTGTCAGCCCCCCGCACATGTCACTGAATGATCGAGAAAGCACATCCCCTTCTCACGGAGGATCCGTTGTCCCCAGGCCCCCAGGGGAGGTCCGAAACCATGGTGGTATCATACTCTATATAGAACCGTGATTTTCCCCTTATGTACATACTTACAATAAAGTTTAATTTACAAATGAGTCACGGTAAGAGATTAACAACAGTGTGTAACAATAAAATAGAACAATTATAACAATGTACAGTAATAACAATTACCTGAGACGGTCTCTCTCTCAGCATCTTATTCTATCGTACGCGGGTTTCTCTTCGTAATGATGTGAGATGATAAAGTGCCCGGGTGACGGGACAAAGCGGGGAGGGTGACATAGGCACGTGACATGGTGCAAAGCCACCACTAACCTTCTGCCTCCCGTCAGTGGCCGGCAGGAGAAACAGCAGCCACAGATTTGAGGGTTACAAGTAAATTTAAAACAATAGGACAATTTGCAGCTGTGGAATCCATGAATGCTGAGAGTCGGCTGTACTGCTTTTTTTTTTTTTAATTCAATTTAGTTAACATATAGTGTATTATTAGTTTCAGAGGTAGAGGTCAGTGATTCATCGTTGCATATAACACCCAGTGCCCATTCCATCACGTACCCTCCTTATGCCCATCCCCCAGTCATCCCATTCCGCCCCCCAGCAACCTTCGGTTTGTTTCTTAGTGTTAAGAGTCTGTCATGGTTTTTCTCCTGTTTCTTAAATTCTATATATGTGGTGAGATCGTATGACAATTGTCTTTCTCTGACTTGTTTTCTTAGCATTATACCCTCCAGTTCCACCCACACTGTTGCAAATGGTAAGATTTCATCCTTTATGATGGCTGAGTAGTACTCCATTGTATATAAACCACATCTTCTTTACCCGTCCATCGATGGCCATCCGGGCTCTCTCCACAGTTGGGCTGTTGTGGACTTTGCTGCCCTGAACATTGAGGTGCAAGTGCCCCTTAGGATCACCATGTGTGTATCCTTTGGAAGCATGTAAGTTATTGCGGGTGGTTGAGCAGGGCTGTGTCCCCGAGGAAGCCGCCTCTCTCAAGAGCGAGGGGAGGGAGGAGAGATGTTTTCTCTGTGTGTAGGTGGCTGGAGGAGCCTGGCCCACTGTCCCCTGAGCCTAAGGGCAGGGGTGGTTTGATGCTGCTTCTGCGTTGGAGCAGGGCGTGGGCAGGACGCGAGAGCCGGGAGAGCTCTGATTGCTGCCTCTACTGCGTGCACAAAGCCCGGCTTGGACCCTCCAGCTTGCAGGGGGCTGGAGGCAGAGACGGCTGCAGAGGCCCGTCCTTCGTGGCAAAGGTGCTCGGAGCCACTGTGATTTGGAGTTGTCATCCGTATTTGAGTGAGTGAAAGCCAGGTGCACATGAGGGAGAGAAAGAAGTGCATGTGAGTTTTCTGTGGAGATTTCTGTGGAACTTTGCAGCAAGTTCACACTCTAGTCTCTAGGAGGGCGCCAGGTGGGACTTACAGATTGGCTACGTCTTTGGAAGACGGCAGCCCCACGAAAGCCCGGCGTCAGGTACTCGCCGGAGCCTGGCCCCATCCAGCAGAACACCATCGTCTCATCACCCCCTGCCCTCAGCTCCATGCTGGGCAAGGTCCAGAGGGTTCTCGGGGGAGGCCCTGGAGCCCGGTGGCAGCTGCTGGGGCTCCGAGCCCGGCCGCCTGCCCTCCCCACAGAAGCTCTCTGCCGGAGGAGGACCCGGAGCCGGACCACCACGTCTACACCCGGCCGCTCTGCCCGGAAGGCCCTGCAGCCAGCCCTTCCTGCGATGGACAGTAGGCAGGCTGCTTGGATGGACAACATAACACTGAGACGGACTGGTTTGCAGATGGAAGGAGGAGGATGGCTGGGATGGCGCCCCGGGTCATCCGCGATGGCCCTCGCACCCTGTCTGCCGCGAGAGCCCGGGGTGCCTGTGACTCTGCTCTCTTCCGTGAACTAGGACATCGTGAGGCACTTGCCCACCTTCCCTGTCTCCACATGTGCTCACAAGCTCACACACATGCTCACACATGCATTCACACACTCATATGTTCACACACATGCTCACACATTCACACATGCTCACGCACGCTCTCACACGTGTTCACACATGTTCTAACATGCTCACAGGTTCATACACATGCTCACACATAATGCTCTCACACGTGTTTGCACACATTTTCACATGCTCTCACATGTGTTTACACACAGGTTCTCACATGCTCACACACGCTCACACATTCACACATGCTCACACACACTGTCACACACACGCTCTCACACGTGTTCACACATGTTCTCACATGCTCACAGGTTCATAATGTGCTCACACACGCTCACACATGCTCACACGCAGGCTCACATAATGCTCTCACACGTGTTTACACACGTGTTCTCACATGCTCACACGCAGGCTCTCATAATGCTCTCACACATGTTTACACATGTGTTCTCACATGCTCACATGCAGGCTCTCATAATGCTCTCACGTGTGTTTATACACACACGCTCACACGCTCACACATTGTTCGGAGACCCCCCCATCTCCCCACCGGCCATGCGCACGGACTCCTAGGTCAGCCCTGAGCAGCAGACTTGCCCAAAGCTATCCCCATCACACAGCAATTTTCTGTAAAGCCTTTGGCTTGTCTCCAGAGCCAGCCTCATACTTTTTCCTCATATTTTAAGAAGCGAAGTTAGATGAATTTCAACATCTTTATATATGGCATTATCAATTCAATTCAAAGTTCACGCATGCATTATTTCACCCAGTAAGACATTAGGAAGGCCTACTGTGCACCAGGCTCTATACTAGGTGTCTGGGTGGGTGGAGGGGAGCTGGCTGAAAAGGGGAATAAATAGGCTTACCTCTGTCCCTCCCCCCTCCCCTCCCTTCCTGCCTCCCCCTCCTTCTTCCCTCTTTTTTTCTTAGTCATATTTGGATGCCCTACATAGTATTAGAGATAAAAAGATGAATAAGAAAAACTGTTTCTCAGGAGTTCAGATTCTAGAGCATTGTCTCAAGCTGACTCTGGTGATCTCTTGGCTCAGCTCGATACCGGGTGTTTAATGAAGAACTGACTTTGTGGGACCCCTCGCCATACGGAGTGTGCTCTCAATGCCCATGAGCGTATTACAGACTCTAGTCTACTGTACCCCAACCTTCAGCAAAGAGCCGTCCTCTTGCAGGCAAGGCAGTGCCCATCAGTGCCCCTCAGTGCCCCTCAGACCCGTGAGCCCAATGAAGATACAGGGTCTCCTACCCTGTCACCCCACCGACTCCTTCCTGGAGGAGGAAGGAAAAGAGCCTCAGAGCTCTGTTTCCAGAGTCAGCTTAGTGCTTTCTTCTGATTTTTTGCAGTCTAGTTAGAGTCAACAACTTTGCGAATGTTTATTGTTTTGGTTCATCTCTATTAATAATTTGCATATAGTCCTGGCCTACTGTTCCACTGAGAGCGTACCACCACATGGAGACACATGCGTTACCGGAATGTTCCGCAAAGAATTTGAAATGGGAATGTCGTCCTTATGCTGTGCTCTGTATCTCTCCGTCATTTCCCTTCCGTTCATCACCTGCCATCTATCTCTCCGCCTGTCTGTCTCTCCACCCTCTGCCAAGTTTGAGAGACTCTGACTGAATTTCAGGATTTCCTTTTCCAAAGCAGAGTCTGTGATCCAAACGGGTTGAGTAGCTTCAAGTTCTTGAGCAAGGTGGCCGGAGCGCTGGGGTGCACTGCGGGCAAGATACTGCTCTGGTGGAAGCAGTTCCCATCTCCCTGATGGTGTTAGAAGTTCAGCGACTTACGGTGAATAGTGAACCCCGCATTCTGTTGGACAGTCCTTATTCTTACAACCAAATGGCCACCTTCCCGTCTCAGCATAGTGTCTGTGCTGGGAGCATGAACACACAGCAACAGTCCCCTGGCCTTTGTCAAAGTCTACATTGAACACCATCCCGCGTGCATTTCTGCTTCTTTCTGTGTGTCGGTATCCCCGTATCACACACGTAAAAATACACTTGCAGTGGGGGGTGCAGGGGAGTGGGCGGGGGGAAGGGGAAGGGTGGGCAGAGGTCTGTGGGCAGAGCTCGGGGCCAGCACAGCGCTGTCCAGGTGCTACGGAGCCGTCAGGGACGGGGGACGGCAGGGTTTGCCTGTGCGGCCCAGCCCCGGGAGACCCCAGGAGACCCGCAGAGCGATGTCACTCCCCTGGGGTGGGCTCTCAGCTCTGGCCGGCTCTTGGGTCCCTGCTAATAAGGCCCCGCTTGAAGATTTGGCCAGTAATCTTGCTCTCGAGTCCCCAGCTCGGCCACCTTGTCATGAGAGTCTCACCCACAGTGATCTGTCTCTTCCCGAAAATGGTGCGAATCAGGTTAGAGGCATCAGTGACTCTGAAGGGACAAGCCTACACGAGCCGGCCTTTTTGGAAGATGTATTGGACTTTAATAAAACTTGATCAATGCATTTCAGTCAAATTGAATTATATGTAAGTGGATAGGGTTGACATATGTTTCAATATCTGCGAGTGATACATTACTCTCCAGTGAGCATAAAATTTAATGAAATATAAATACCCATTAATCCTCACGTTTCAACCAATCAGTCACTACAGCTCCTGCCTGCTGTGAGCAGAAGCGGGCCCAGAGATTCATCTGTTTCATCCGAGCGGGAGCTCCAACCTGGAAAGACTTCAGAAGACGAGGCGACAGAGGAGGCCCAGGACGGGAAGCCTGCCAGTGCGGTGGCGGGGGCGCCGGGGCTCACACGGATCGCACGGCCCTGGTCCGCGGAGGGGCCAACTGCCTCCGCAACTGTCGGGGGACAAAGGACAAGAGAGGTCGCCCCTCTTCTCCTCAAACACGTCCTTCCCTTCTCGTCTGCTGGTGGGTTTGCCATGAGACGTGGCGCCAAGTGCCAGGCGGGGCGGGTCCGGAGCTGCCAGACACAGGGCGTCAGGCTGCACAGCGGAGTCTGCACGGTCCCTTCGTCCCCGGGCGGGGCTTAGTTGCCAATATATGTCCCTAAAACCATGCACACAGAAATACAAACATAGGAAAGAGAAGTGTTGAAGCGGTTTACCGTCAGTGTGTGTCTGATTACACGGGTGAAAACAGCTCTGTGCCTCCCCCTCGAAGAAGCAGTCATGCTCTGCGAATCACCTGCGGCCATGCAGGGCCCACGTGGCAGGGGGCTCAGCCCCCGAGCTCCGCCCCTGCGCCCCGGTACCCCCCACACGCCACTCCGCACTCTAAAGCTGGAGGAGGTGAGGACGTACCGTGATAAGTCCCAACCAGGCGCTACAATGGCTGTCCGCCCGCGGAAAGGGGAGAGAAACGCCACCCCAGGAGCAGAGGAGCCGTGCATCTGGGGGTCCCGCCAGCATTGGCTCCATGTGGGGGCTGGCGGACCGCTTGGAGGCACATGGTGTTCGCGGTGCAGACCCCTGCACTGGCAGGTCATGAGTCACTGGTTGTTACGTGACCGACCTCTACGCTGAATGTCTTTGAGGGGTTGCTGTCCACCTTGCCAAGTGTCCCAGCCAGTCCCCTTGGGTTCAAAATGAGACCCGCTAGCCAGTCCCCTTGCAGATTCAATTCAGACCCAAACTACTGCCTGGGAGCACTGCCCGCTTGGAGTGGGGAACTCGCAGGGACAGAGTCAGGTGGGTGCTGGCTCCAAGGTTGGTGCTGCTGGGTGTGGAGACAGGTGGATACTTGGGGAACTGTTCCCTAAGAAGACTCACCCCGCACCAGAAGCATACAGACAGCACTCACAAAGGATTCCAGAAGGTGGGAGGATGAGCTCTGGTCGCAGGAGGAGGGGTCTGAATCCCCAGAGAGCAGCAGGCGCCCTGGTGACCCGGGGCACGGCCGAAGCAGGGAGGGGTGGCACCCGGTCTGCAGACATGGTGGGGGGCGGACAAAGGAAGAAACAGCACGGAGCTCCTGGATGCTCCTTTTCCTGACACCCTGAGAGCCCCCCTGCAGGGCCAGCCCTGGAGTGGAGCGTGGGAAACCAGTTGAAGGTGACACCCCAGTCCAAGCTCGTGTCACCCCAAACTACATGAAGGCACAGAACACTCTGTCAAAGAACATCAACGCCCAGTGTTGCAACTGGAAACAGAGGCAAGCCGCCGGTGGGGAGGAAGCTCATTGGGGCGTCTGCAGGCAGTGCGTGCTCTGGGGGGGGGGGGCACGCATCCCCCTGGGGGGCAGACAGCAGGCTCCGCAAAGGGACTGTGCCCAGGGTCCCGCCAGTGGAGACCAGCTCCCAGGAGCAGAAGCCTGGCCTCTCCCCCTGCTGCCCTGGGATGCGGACGTGTTCCCTGCAGAGTTTCGTTCTAAACACAGGGAGGAAACACTCCCAAGAAAGACGGCAACCTGGTGAGGAGCCCACACGGTCCCGTGAAGACGGAGCTTGGTGATTGGATGGAGATGTTTGACGCCCCCGTCTCTCTATTTACGTTTTAGTTTTCCCATAACTTGTTAATGCACATAACATCCCAATGAAGAAGGATGCTCTTCTCATTTTTGTTTCACCGATGAGAGCCATTAAATCGGCTGAATTCAAGTGGCCCACGTGAGACGGGCTCACGTGTCTGCCGGCCATCCACAGCAGAGGCAAACGCACCTCAGAACCCTACAGGCCGACTACCTGCACACATCAGGAGCCCTACCACACACTGCAGTTCTGGACACATGTCGTGCACGGCTTGGCATCTAAATTACGTGTCACCGCAAGTGCCAACTCGCTTTCGAAGATCTGTTCCCCTGTGGAGAAGGGGAGGGGGAGCCCAGGAACCACAAGAAGGACGAGGTGACCCCCCCCAGCCGGGCACCCTGCAGGACGGCCCGGGGTCTGGTCAGGAGGATTTCCGGCCCGCCGGCTCCGCGTCTGGTGGTGGAGGTGCGCACTTTAACCCGGCTGCTCCCACTCCACTCCGGGCGCGGCTCCGGCAGCACAAAGCAGAATCCGAGTTGCCTGAGGCAAGTTTACACCTGTTCCGTGGCTGCGGGGTGAAAGCCCCAAGGTCCCGACTGCTGGCCCCTCGGCAGAACAGGCCAAGTCTGCTGGGCCTCGCTGGGTGGGCGGCCCCCATGCTTGTCGGCTGTTACCCACCCCGTCCGCGTCGCCTTCCCCCAACACAGCTCCCCACACGGGACGCGCGCTCATGAGCCCCGCACAGGCCGTTGGGGCCACGTGTGCCCGCCAATGCGGAAAGACCTTCGGTGGAGGTCGTCCCCGCCCGGTGGACTCGCTCTCAGGCCACGATGCATCGTGGAGGGTGAGGAGGTCCCCCAGAGATGGCGTCGCAGTCGCACAGAAGCGCAAGGCCGCGTGACACAGGCTGCGGCCTCGACGTCCGGGGAGGTGGTCCGGGTGTGCGCGGAGTCCGCCGGGCGTCCCTGCTCCACAGCACAGAGGACTCCGTGGATGTTGGCGTCACGCAGACCGTAGGAGGTCTGGTGTTTCTCCAGGGCTGCACGCAACTGCGGGACGGAGGTTTCTTGGGCTTTGGGACTCTGTCTGCAGCCGCATCGTGGAGCCCGCCTGCGCTGTGGCCTGGACATGCCGGGTGTGGCTGGGTCTGCCCATGGGCCTCTCACCAACTGGTGAGGGAGACGGGGCGGGACTCACACCCGCGACAGGGCCATCCCTGGCGTCTCTGCTCTTCCTGCTCCTTGGCCACTGGGGTCCCGCGGACGAGCCTGGGAAACATCCGCTGGGCTGGGGTCCTATTGACTCTTGTCCTTCCTTCCTCCTCGTTCCTTGTGTCCAAAGTGGGAGGACTCCTCCCCACTCTCCTGTGCACACACATCCTAGGGGAGACGTTGCTCCGAGCAATGTATTGCCACATGGGCTCTGTCATCCGGGCATTTTATTCTATAGAAACTTCGCTGATGTGAAAAATCCAGAAAGACACCGCAACTGACCTGCATGAACGTGGCTCCAGCCCTTGCAGGACAGACAGCATTCCCCACAGCCGCGCGGGCGGGGTCCCCACACCCCGCCCCAGTGTGCTTGTCTGTAACCCTACTGGAACTTCTGGGTCGATGACTAGCTGTGGGGTCTTAACTCCAGACTCGCCCTCCTGGAGTGCCGTCCGCCTGGCCGTGCTGGGGTCTGGATCTGCTGAGAGCAGCTGTCCTCTGCCAGCCACGTACTCAGAGCCTCCCACACCAGGGCCCCCCCAGGAGGCCGCAGGGCTGGGACGGGGAGGCCCTCCCTCTGACCGTGTTGCTACTGTTGACGGCATCACCCTGACAATGGCCTTTAGTTTGTCCCAGGTCCTGCTTGTGAGACCCCCACACACCTGCGGCAGCCTCCCCTGAGGACTCCATGACAGGCAGGCCTCACCCCTTCCTCCCGAGGTCTGAGCGTCAGCTCCGGCACCGTTCTGCAGGCTCTCAGCTGGGATGCCCTGCCTCTTCCCTCAGTCCCCTGGGTGTGAGGCTGTCATCTCAGGGCCCCCATATGCTATTTTCAACTCCCCAGTATCTGTTTAAGCAATTTCTTATATATAGACATGAGTGTCGTTTCTCTATTCTGGCCTGGACTTTGGACGAATCACCCACAAACCCACAACACCAAAAAGAGCTAGAAAGTGAGAAAAAAAAATTATAGTGCCAGCGGCTAACGTGGACGTCACCAGGTCTGTGTATCCACGGGTGTATCGGTCTCGGAGTTGTGGAGGTCCTCGGCATGAAGCGCCATGTGCCACGTGCTGTGGCATCGCAGTTGAGTGAGTCACACCCACAGGGGGGTGGCGGTCAGCTCAGATGGCCACTTGCTGCCCCAGCCGGCCCCCACGAGACTGGCTTGCCCGGAGAAACAGCGCCATTGCACAGGGCTCAGCAGAGAGAACCATCAGTTCCAGAGCTGTTGATCTCACAGGGGAGGCGAGAGCTGCACTGGCCTTTGGAGAATAAGGGGTTTGGCCAAGCGAGGGGGCGACGGGAGACTGCAGTGAGGACACAGAGTGAGGCAAAAACCCCCATCCTGGAAGGAGCCCCCCAGACCTCTACCAGAGCCTTCAGACTCACGTGGAGAGGGTAAGTACGGGAAGGTCGGAAGTGGGCGTTCAGGAAACGGTGAGGACCGCCCCACAGGCCTAGAGACAGTCATCCTGGGCAGAGTGAGTCCAGAGGGTCTGTTAGCAAAGAAGACACGGACACCAAATACCGCAGAAATAAACCTGATTAAGAGTTCAGGGCCGCTATCTCCATACACCTTGTCCGATTTTGAGGCCCCGCCGGGCAAGCCAAGATGGCAAAGTGATGACTGAGTCATCCAGAGATAACTGAATTGCATTAAGTAGAGAAGGAGGATGAATGTATGTAATAATTTCAGGAATATATGAAGGTAAAGTGATGTGAGCACGTCACAGAAAAGGGCTTCAGGGTTTCGGGGGGCACCTTTGGCTGAGAACCACGAGGCAGCATGACGCCCTCTGTGCCGGGAGACCTCCCTGGGTAACTCAGGCCCGCCCTGGACCTCTGTGTTCTGGGAATGGTAGTTACCCTGTTCATGGGGACACGGGCTGCTGTGCTCGAGCCCCTCGGGGCTGCGGCTCGGTGGGGGCTGCACAGAACTGCCCTAAAGCCACAGTGTCCGCGCGAGGCCTGTTCCCAGGGACCGCAGCCTCTGCAGCCTGTGCCCATGGGTCAGGAGCAAAGGGCCCATCTCCCCTGCCTGGATCCGACATCAGGTTTCCTCCCTCCAAGGCTGCTGTCCTCCCCTGCTGTGCCCTGCCCCCGCGATGCTGGTCCCCCTGCTCCATCAGATGCTGTTTGGTTCTCCCGGTTCCCCGCCTGCAGACTCACCCGCAGTGCGCCAGGAGATGCTTCATCTGCGACCACCTTCCAGTTAACCTCACAGAGGATGGAGGCCAGTCTCAAGGCGCGGAAGCGGGCTCCCAAGATAGAAGCACCTCAAGGTCACAGAGTTCAGTTTATGACCGCCATGGTCGCGCGATCCCACAGAATGGAAAGAACGAGGGAAAGGGTGCAAAGCAAAGAGCATATACTGAGTGGAACTGAAGCATCCCCTGTGTTGTAGAGACCATCAGGACCGGCGGGTGAGGCAGGAGGGGCAACTGTCCTCTGGGAGCGTGAGTGGGTGCTGGCGGCAGGTGCACAGGGCGGCAGGTGCACAGGACAACAGGTGCATGGGGCACCCGCATGCTCTGACGGTCGGTGTGCTCCTGCTTTACTTCCATCCAAGACCAGCCCCCTAGAATGTGGCCCAGGCTGAATACTTTAAACAACCAAGCGAAACACGCACTTTACGGAGAGCAGTTAATCTCCTCTTTTTGGTCCTAAAGTCCATAATCAGGACTTTTAACAAGCAGTCAGACACTTCATTAACTGCTTGATGCGCATTTCCCCCCTTCATCCTCTCAAGCTCCTTAACATCGGTACAGTTATTGTCCCCTTTTAACAGATGAAGAAGCTATGTTTTTAGGAGACAAGCTGACTGTGACTCCAGCCCAGGCGTCTACCTCCAACGGCCACGGAGACCCCCCACTCGCTGACCAGTGGAGGCTCAGTGCTCAGGTGGGCCAACATGAGTGGCTTGCCTACCAAGTTCCACACTGCGCTGTGCACTTCCTGTGAAGTGAGGCGCTTGAAACACAGGTGAGAAAATGATCAAGAGCGAACAAACCTCCCTCTGGCTTTCAGGTCCTTGCAGCGGACGGAAGGAGACTCAGTAATACCAGGAATGGAAGCATCCTGAAAGTACCGTGTGTGTGTGTGTGTGTGTGTGTGTGCACGCGCGCACACGTGCAGGGGGCAATGCAAGGGGATGCTTCACAAGGAATTATTGTAATTTAATTTAAATATATTTAATTATAACCACTTATGTTACATTTAATATTATATGTTAATTTTTCTCAGTCTTAAATCAGTCCTGAGTTTGGATTGGAAATATGAGCTTGAATTCATGATGATATTATCTTTAAAATTCACAAAATGTTGGGGCACCTGGCTGGCTCAGTCAGTAGGGCATGAGATCCTTGATCTCAAGGTTGTGAGTTCATGCCCCATGTTGGGTGTAAGGCTTAGTAAAAA
The DNA here is from genome assembly GCF_017311325.1 of Ursus maritimus. Classification (NCBI taxonomy): domain Eukaryota; kingdom Metazoa; phylum Chordata; class Mammalia; order Carnivora; family Ursidae; genus Ursus; species Ursus maritimus. The sequence continues at coordinate 61,792,317 of NW_024423897.1, forward strand.
TAAAATAAAATAAAGTAAAATAAAATTCACAAAGTGTCCCAGATCTGAAAGGTAGCAAGGAACACATTGGCACCTGCAAGGTGGTCTCTGAGAACTGTGGGCCACCAAGAGGGACAAGTGGAGGTCAACTCCCATGGAGGCTGGGAGGGTTCATCTGTGTAAAGGACATGACGACCAAGAGGACAAGCCCAGAAGCAAACGTGCAGCACATCACATGGGAGCACGTGGCCAGCTAGCAAGAAGGCCACCTCCTGAGAGCCAGGAGAATGGACAGGTGTGGGAAGGAAGGTATGAAATAGGTCCCTAGGGTCTGTAGTCTGGGAGACTGGAGAGCCAGAGGATTAGGTCATTGGCGTGCACGTGCTCAGAGAGTCCCTGAGCTACTCAGGGACCTGAGTGAGAGCTCAGTCAGGACGGCTGTGTCCAGGGTCCAAGATGCAGACATAGAGTGGGCAGCTTTCAGCACATGGGTTACCTGGCCAAGACTGTGGCAGGTGAGAAAGTGCTAAAGGCTGGCAGGTGGGGGGGTCATTGGGGGTGACGATGGTGCACGAGCACCAGTCCAGTGGGTAGTGGGAGCCCATGGTGCATGATGGGGAGACCGTTGAGAGATGACGCTTGCTAACAGCTGGCCCAGAGTTCCAGAGCCAAGAGGAGAAGACTCCCAAAGTTGGGAAGGGGTGGAATATGGGTTCACAAAATGAGAATTATGGAACAATGTAGATGTGAATCCCCAGGAGATGGGGAGCCTGGGCTTCCTGCATAGGAACAGAGGGAGGGAGCCGTGAAGTGAATTATGGCTTCCGTGATGCCGTGAGTGTGCAAGGTGGGGTGGGGCAGATGGAAATCATCTAGTATGATGGACATCCTCTCGGAGAAAGAGAAGGATGAGAAAAATCAAGGATCGTGAATGCCAGCTGGTATGCCAGCCTCCACCCTACTGATCAGAACCAGAACCATGAGCCGAAGGAGATCCATGCAGGAAAACATGGTGCCACGTCAATAACTGCATAACTGGCCATGATAAAAAATAATGAGGAGCCCTTTTTATAAAGTCATCAAGGGATTTGGGATGTGTTAGAATGAGGACCTGAAGCCTGGGCATTCCGATGATGAGATCCATGACAGGTTGACTCAGTGCTCAGTGCTGGCTCTGTTCTTGCCTCAGGTGACAGGGCGGGCAGTCCCAGCTGCCCAGTGGCCAGGAAAACAGGAGGGAGTCCTTGGGAAACTGGGAGGGGGCAGCAGCAGTGACCAGCCCCCCGTCCTGGGAGGATGTCCCCGGAGGCAGCCAGCAGGAAATGGCCCTGGAGTCTGAACACAGGCGAGAATGGGGCACACAGTGCGCTCTGTGCTGAATGTCCGTGCTATGTTTTGATGGTACTGCCCTTCAGGTGTCCTGGCATAAGGTGCTGGAAAGATTTCCAACGAGAGCTCTGATTCCTCAGGAGCCACCCTCTGTATTAAATATCAATAGTGTAGCCTGAGTTCGACTTCTATCAAAATAAACTGAATTATAAGGGGAAAAAAAACACCCGGTCTCCACTTACAGATTTATACTCACTTACATAAGACAGTGATTAATACACCGCAATCTCTTGGCCCCTGGGCAAAGATGATACATTTTTCATTCATTGTTCTTATTCTCTTTCTGATTGAAAGCCTGAGTTTCTCTACAAATCACAGTTCTAATGCATATTGTTAGAAAATGATTATTGTTGATTTTGCAAAATTCTCCATTTCCTTAATCGTTCATCTCATGTGTTAACTTATTATTCGGCAGGTCGTTTATTAAACCTGTTGAATTCTCTGTTCTAGCAGGGGAGAGCCACAGAGCCATGCAGTGTCTTCTGTGAAGCTGTTGAAGAAGCACAGTGCTGTGGGGGCAGTGCCCCCCGCCCCCGGGTTCAGGAGCGGTCCTCCTAAGCATTTTGGTGCTGGCGAATGGTACCAACCCATTATTCCCTGGCATGTTCTGCAGGGGGAAGGGTTGCAGTGGGGTGGAAAGGGCCAGGGAAGGGCCACTCTGAAAGCACAATTCCAAACACCTGTCCCAGTGTCCCAGAACCCCGACTGCATCCAGACTCCATATGGTCGGAGTCCACAGTTGCGAAGGCAAGAACGCATTCTAACTTGTAAGAGCAGAAAGGGGTTTAGTAAAGCTGCTAGCAGCCCCGACACCTTCAGCACAAGCAAGCGCCAGGCAGGTCCAGGAACAGCATAGTTGGAGGCAACCCAGCCATTGGGCACGATCCTTCTAGTGTAAACAGTCTTGCTGCCACGCTGCCCCTGAGTTGGATGGAAGAAGCTCCAGGGGTTGTTTTAGGAAAATCCAGAAGCAGTGCATTGCCTTCCCCATCATCTCCTTGCAGACAGTCATGGAAGCCAGAACACGGGCTCACCCACCAGCCATATAGGAGTCTAGGAGACGTGTTTTCCCCTCTATTAAATACTGATGTAACGGAGCTCATAGGTGGGAAGTTGTCGAAATGTCAAAAGAGTGTCCAAATGATGTGGGGCACCTACCAGGAACAAGCGTGTGGGGTGAGGCTCACAGGGTAAGCCGGAGTTACTCGGGCTGACCGTTATTACCCAGAATTTAACACTTGCAAAGAAGAAAGACACAATCTTTTGAAAGTTCTCAAGATAGATTATGCATGATTTGAGAAAGTAACGCACAGGTTGTATCATAATAAAATGTCACTTATGAAGAAACGGCCACAAGAATGGGCATAGGACATCTGTAGGGGAGCACCATAAAACAAATTCTTAATTTTTCTTAGAAATACTCAGTGACTGTTGTTACACGCAGGAACTACAGAGCAGAGGAAGGCACGGCTAGACGCCCAGGATGCAACTATCTTTACCAGACTTAGAAATAACTGTCATCACCTTTGAAAACCTGATGTGTACAAACGCTATTATTTTAAGTTTCTTAAGGCTTGAAAAATATTTGACCCTATCTCACCACCCTCTGCTTTCCAAAATCTTTTTTCTGCCCCTTAGTATCTTGGTAGAGATTGTACAGACTCTAAAGCTAGCCCGAGATACTCAAATTGGGCATGGGGAGTCAGCACGAAGCCTAGAGCCCCTCCAACACACTCCCAATGCCTGCAGGTTGAGACCGTGGGTCAGGGAGCATCGAGAGGGCATCGTAGGGCTTCCAGCAGGGGCTGGTGGGCCCTCCGGCCCATGTCCCCACCCCACAGCCCATGTGTCAACCCTGCTGGAGGAAGAAGGGGCTCTGCAGAGGACTGTGTCACCAGACATGCTGCCCACGACCTCGGATCGCGGGAGGAGGCTGCGATAATCAGTGCTTCACTATTCCAACACAGCCCCGGGACCTCAGGAATTTCATTTCTCACTGGCTAAAAAATGCTCTCCTTCCTTTAAAAGTTTCCTCGTGGTTAATGTAACCAGACAGTGAGCAGTAATAATGGAAGGGCACAGAGAGATATGGAATTTGCTGCTCAATAAAGCAAAACTCAGCATTAATGTAGTCGGAATGCAAGGGAGTCATAATGAAGGTTTTTTTTTTCCTTAAATGCACTTTATCATGAGGGATTTGTGTCTAATCATGGGTCCTTTTTAAGCCACAACAGTGTTTTACTGCTCATATTTTGTGATTCTCCTTAATTCAGAGTATTCGTTGCTCCGTGAAGAATTGATCTTTCATCAAAAGGGCCAAACCAAGAGCGAAGAGCCCCGGGCTCCCAGGAGTGTGGATGTGTGTGTGGCTCTGAGTACATACGAGCAACGAAACGGGCATTTCTGAGTTTGTTTCCAAATACAATACACACGATGCCATTTCCTTTTGCACAATATTTCACGATAATCTCATTACCTTTTCTCCCATCACAGATGTGCTGAGATCAAGGGGCGACCCACAAGGAGAAAGAAACTCGGAAGGGCTTGGTCCGAGCATTTTCTCGAGCCGCTCAGACTTGGAGCCCTCGCTGTGCTCCTCGATGATTTGCATGGTAATAGTTACACTGTGAGCACACATTTTTCTCTGTCACTATGATATAGAGGATTTAATACCACAGTGAGTGTGACATATCTGAGACTGTGAAAGAAGACTCTGAAAATAGTTGCTTCTGAAGGTTTTATAAATGCCTTATAATTCTTCTATTTGAATATTGTCAATATGAGAGCCGAAGCTCACGTGGCAAAGTTTCACTCTAGCGCCTCGCTTTCCTTCATCATTTTTTATCCTGAAGTTAGTGGTGGCCGCTCTTTGCGAGGAGCGGGAGCCCGGCTCGCTGCTCACCCCGTTTCCCTTGTTCACAATAACCGGGCTGCGCACGGCGGGAACCCCACAAAAGCCCTCCTGCCTGGAGGTGAGGAGGCTGAGCAGCGGGACTCCGCCATCTGAGCACTCGCACACCTGCGTCCATGAAAGACCTCCTCCCGCTGCTCCTCCTCTGTGATTGGCTGCAAGTGACGTCACCGAGCCATGCTCCAGCATCCCGGGCAAGCTCAGGTGCCGCGCGCTGCCGGCTCGTGGCCTGCGCCTCATTAGTCTTCCGGGGTCGATCCGGTACCCGCTTGAAGTTAAGAATAGATGGCAAAGATGCACACAAAATGATCAGCTATTAATCCTGTGGTTCTGGGATGCCCGCCTGCGGGGTAATGTGCAGCCTCCGTAGATGGCTCGTCAGACTAGTCCCACTCTTTGGAGGGGGTCTTTCACTCGCGTGTATTTGCCCCGGCGGAAATCAGAGGCGCCTCCTTCAGGGGTAGTTCGCTGTGCTGTTTCCCCTTTACACGTATGAGGCTCAGACACACGGTTCCTATATGCGAGTGGGGAAGTGTTAAGAGAACCGGAACATTTGGTGGAGAGAACACTGATTTTCTGTCAGGAATGTAAGCAGAAATCACTGTGACTCGAGTATCATCATTCAGACAGGCCTTACCTTCTTCCACATACAGTGTGAATTCATGTTGTTCGAACATATCGGTCAGGCCCGTGTGCCTGGTTTCCTAATTTTCCCAACACCTGTCAACCATCTACTGCATACCAGACACTCTACCAGGTAACTGGAATACAAACATAAATACAATGGCAACTCTGGAAACTTGCCACCTGACCAGGAAGACCGTACGTCCTGAAATGAGACGGTCTGCAGCGGGCGTCCACGGAGCACGCCGGAGGCACGGCCACTCAGCCTCAGGGGGGTCACTTCTTTAACCCTCGCAGAATCCTGGCTGGTGGTGATCAGTCGGCATCAACTAGGCCTGGCTGCAGTAACGACAAGCCCCAGTCATCAGAGGGTTTTTTCTCTGCTCGCGCAGTGTGTTTTGTGGTCCGCAGGCCCCCAGCACAGCTGCCTCTGTGGCTGGCCTGCGACTCCAGGCTGCTCTGGACATCCTCCTGTACAGTAAAGGGTGGGGGAAGCGCAGGTTGCAAAGCAGAGCACCAGCAAGCGACTGCTTCTCCCCGAAACTGACCTAAGGCATCTGTGTTGGCATTTTATTGGCCAAAGAAGATCTCATGATCATGACGGTCTTCCCAGGGAGCAGGGAGGTACCGTCCTTCCTCTCAGGAAGGGAGAACCGCCCCGGGGCTCACGTGCAGTCGTGAAGACCCCAGGGATGAACTACCCGTGGTCCCACCCTACGGGTGAACAGAACAAGCTACAGTGGGTTAGACACTCAGCAGGCAGTTTCGCCCAGTCAGAGACCCCGGCAACCCCGCTCTGGACCAGGGCTCCACGGCAGCATGGTGTTGCATCCAGAACGCTCGCACAGCAGTAAACCACAGCGTGCGTCCCCCTGGGGAGGGTTGTCCAGGGTTTTCTCAGACTCCAGCCAGGTCTGGGGCTGGAAAAGGGTGGTCTCTGAGGCAGGGTGGGGAGGGGTGAGAAGGTGCAGCAGGGCTGGGTCCAGCATGCCACAGCAACGATGAGGTTGGGATGGAGATGGGGTGTCAGGTTTCCGTGTGGCCAGGTCCAAAGGAGCCCTTGGCCACACCACAATCTGTGTGCAGGAGGCCGTCTTCTGACCGAGGGCCTCCCTCTTACTGGGAAGCAGCCTTGCGGCACTGAACACGTGGTCGTATTTTCCATTTCTATTTATGGCTATTTACTCTAGGAGACTGTGGCCTCTTGGCTTTTTCAGCCTCCTCGATCACTATCCCAGAGAGGGCAAAAAATGCGTATAATTTTTATGAGGTTGCAATTTTTATCTAATTTAATTTCAATAATTATATGACTCCAATTTTTCCTTTATTGGTTTCATGGTTAAAAATACTAATGCTTGGCTGGAATGTAAAACTTGTTAGCCATGTTTCTTGAATCTGAGTAATTCTTAAACTCCTTCCAGGTTCTTGCGAGCCCCCAGTGTTCACTTAAATTGACTTTGTTTTAGTTCTTAAATACGTATAAGTTGGAAGGTGGGTATAAGTGGTTATGTCAGCCATATAACTGTAAAACTAAAACAGATTCTAGATTAAATACAAACAAAATTTCAAATCTGACATAATTTCAATTGCAACACAAATTCAATGTGACAGATGAGATTGTTGTGTTGAAGCACGACTGCAGAAGGACAGAAGGTCTGCCTACTCATGATCTTGTATTACTGGCCTGTAATCACATATTAGAGAGTAATTCAACTAACATCCAAATATCCCAGGAGGGGGAATATGTGAGCTCGTTTTCATCAATCACTGTCTCTGCTCTGCAGTTGTGAGAAAACCAGGTTTCTCTCCTTCTACAAATGTTTGATCCTGATTTCACCATCATGTTTTTAAATTATAAGCTTAAAATAAGGCACTAACCAATGCATTGTAAGCCAGCTGGAACGAGGGAGGGTCCTGACAGGTGAAAAGCAGCTCTGGTCACCTGGCTTTTGTGGAATATCACTTTTTCTTTGGCCTGGGCACATACATTGAGGTGTGTCTGCTTGATCGGGCTGTTTAAAACTCAAAGCCTGTGTATCTCTGCTGATACAAAAACACATACAACTCTGTGTCACCAAGTAGATGTGCAAAAACACGCTTACATATAACACATCCCACGCAGGACAGCATACATCACCTTCTGAAAGTTTTAAGAACTTTAATCTGACCTCTAATAAGCTGCAAATCCCCGTTGGAGAACGCAGGGTCAAAATATACAGTACTTAGGGGCACCGGGGCGGCTCGGTCGGTTAAGCATCTGCCTTCAGCTCAGGTCATGATCCCAGGGTCCTGAGATCAAATCCCTTGTTGGGCTCCCTGCTCAGCGGGGAGCCTGCTTCTCCCTCTCCCCCTTGCTGTCTCTCTCTCTCTCTCTCTCAAATAAGTACAATCTTTATAAAGACAGTATAGTACTTAGACACAAGCAGCAGGCCAGGGAGAAATGGAGATTTTAAGACACAAACATGAACCAGATCTGGTTGCTTTGAAACTCTGAGCAGACACCTGCCCCAAGCCAACACTGAGCATCCGGGATAGTAAAGCGATCTTGGGTACCATTTAACCACATTTGATGAACACTTCGTGTGAAAGAGGGAGACTGAGGCTGACAGTGGGAGCATCACATTTCTGGAAGTACGAGAAGCTGTCTGTGCTGTGAAGGACCCTCAGGGATCCACGTCCAGGCAGTGACCTCTCCCCACCCAAGCTTCTGTGTTTGCTCAAACGAAGCACAACTTGACTTTGCAAGTCAAGCAATCAGAAAAATTGCCACAGCTGCAGCTGCTTGTTTGGAAGTCAGAAGATTCCTGATACTGGGCAAGCTGAAGAAATTACCATGAAAATGAGCAGGAAGGCAAATGTGAGTATAATTAATAACCCTCATTAAAAATTTGTATTCACTAAAATATCTCCATTTTCTGATTGATTGATTTTTGCTAAATGTTAATAAAAATGTCCACATATCCAATTAATTTATAGGACTCAAACCCCACTTTTATCTCTTCTTTATATCCTGAGGCTTTAAGAAAAAAATAATTTTAAGAAAGAGCTAAACTAAAAACAGAAAAGAAAAGCTTTCATATGCCGAAATAACTCCCTTGAAAAGCAGGAACAGAAATATGGGAAATAATGTTTAAAATGTGAACATTAAGCCACTTTGATTAGTCAGAGGAGGAACAGGCATGGGATATCAGGAAGAGAGAACGTGTAAGAACTCCTTGGGGTCCCCATGCTGGCGTGGGACCTGGGCGGGGCTGGGGGGCCGTGGCTCCGGACGACAGGCCAAGGCTTCCTGAGCGACGGGGGCTCCGATGCACGTCGTCTGCGGGGCTCCCACACGCAAGCCTGGTGCAGTATTGAAGCTGAAGTGTTCTATTGCATTTGCCAGCTCAAAATTAATGGCATATAAATTGACTTTCCATATTTCTGAGGTTAATACCGCGTTCCTGAGAGTATGTTGGATGTATGACACATCTGACTAGACCGACGTCACTGAAGTGTAAATTCAGTCGTGTTTAATATTAGAGAAAGTGCTAAATAAGTCCTCACATCCACCAGTCAGAAGACAAAAACAAACAGATGATTAAAACACATTTAGAAGTGAGATACTAATTACTAGCCAAAAATTATCTTAGTGATCCACAAATAAGAAATAAAAAATTCTTAATATAGTTTCTAAAGACCTCCATCTCAAACACATAGCTAAGGTCAGAATAAGGTTAAAACAAGAGAAATTTATATTAACTTGGAAAAGCAGAAATGATGATACCATTTATTTTTTTCCTGTCAGTTCAAGACAAGGCAACAAGAAAAGAAAAATGTATCATGCATGAGTTACGAAGAAAAGAAGACGACACTGCCCACATTTGCAGAAGATAAAAATGTCTACCTGGAAATTCAAAGGACTCAACCGAACACCTGCCGGAATCAACAGTGGCTGGTTACGGTCAATAGGGACCTAACGTCCTTGCTGATCTCTGTATGGGTGGACCCACGGGCCGGAGAAGGAGCACAGTGTGGACGAGGGTGTCTGCATGCATGTGTGCGGGTGCCAGAGAAGCCAGACAGGCGCACAGAAAGTGACACAACTTCGCGAGGCACAGAACAGGTCCGGCTAAGTGCAGGCGCAAGTGAGCCTGGGTATGGAACTCTCAGCATCAGCAGTGTGTCAGCCTTTGTAAAGTAACCAGCAATGTAAACGCTGCTCCAACATAACTTTCTTTTTTCTAAATTTACTTAGAATATTAAAATATGCTTCTAAGTTTAATTTGGGAGCATAAATGCACAGCACATTGTCCCTTTAAAATGCCAAGCAGTAAAGCATCTTACAAAAGCACGATGATTAAAACACCATGAATGGATCCCGAGGTACACTGAGAAACCCAGACACAGACCCAGCTACAAACAAGCAATGAATACATTGTAAGTCAGCGTTTCTAATCCTCGGAAAGAGCCCATGTCCGAAATAAGCTTTTGAACTATAAGTAGCCTCTTTAAAAAAACTAAATAACACCAAAACAAATTTCTGAATGCACACATGTAATTATACATCTATACGTACATATGATTATAAATGTAAAATAAATACACCAAAAGAGTGCTATACAGTAGAAATATGGTACAAGCTACATACATAATTATACATTTTCCAATAGCCATATTTAAAAAGGTAAATGGGAAGAGGTGAACTTAATTTTAATAATATATTTATATATATATAATATATATATTTTATTCAACCCAATATATCAAAAATCCTCATTTCATAAGGATCATTTAAAGATACTTCTACTTTTGGGGGCACCTGGGGGGCTCAGATGGTGAAGCATCTGCCTTTGGCTCAGGTCATGATCTCCGGGTTCTGGGATCGAGCCCCACGTCGGGCTCCCAGCTCAGTAGGGAGCCTGCTTCTCCCTCTCCCTCTCCCTCTGCTCGAGCTCTCTCTCTGTCTCTCTGTCTCAGATGAATAAATAAAATCTTGAAAAAAATAAAAACAAATAGAATACTTCCATTTTTTTTCATATGAAGACTTTGCCATCTCCTGTGTATTTTAGACTTGAATCGCACCTCACTATGGACTGGCCACGTGATGTGCTCAGTGATTATGTGGCACCGAGCAGTGGGGCACCAGGAGGAAAAACCAGTATGCAGGTAATGTACAATGTCCCATAAGAAAGTCCTCTTACGCATAATATCAAAGGCAAAAACACAAAGTAAAACATTAGCATGTACCCATATTCGATTAACATCCTCTGGTGTACAAATAGTTATTAAAATAACACTGAAGTGTTTATAAGAACAAGATAACACTTTAATGCACAAGCGAGCAAAGGTCATTCAGTAATTCATAAAAGTAAAATACAAGAAGTCCATCAGGAAATAAAATCTTAAAAAAGTAAAAAGGTCAAACAAATTCAACCAATGGACATTTCAAGAAAATCTCCTGGATCCTCTGTTGCTTCATTTGTAAAGTTAGAACAAAAATGAAATCTACATCTCTGAAGATTAAACAGGAGAGCTCATGTATAAAATGTGGAACATGGTAGACTAGCAATAAATCTTAATTTAAACCACAGATATTTTTTGGATCATAAACATCCGTTGAGAATAAACATTTGTAAATTAGAACTATTTAGCCACTTAAAACAATCTTCTTTTCATAACACAGTGATCATTTTCTGTAGGTAACAGAAACATAATTTAATTTGACAAGAAAGTGTGTGTTGCCGCTTCTTATCTCTCTGCAGGTTGTTTTCAGTCATTACTTGTAAATAAATATGACTTCTCAGTTTTAGAGTGTTCGAATTTACCATCACGAACCAATGCACTTCCTGAGCTGGGTTTCATCAGATCCCCAGCACCTGGGAGCCTTGCCCTGTATTGAGTTCATCTATTGGCTAAAGACCAATTACAGACGGCTGGCTCTGGTACAGAAGGAGAATCAATATAAAGACTTTGTGGGAGTTTGTTTATATTTGTGTTTATATCCATTTCTGTGCTGTTTTCATGCCTGTCCTCAATGGAACTGTCCGCAGCTGTCCACGAATGATAATGCACTAGAATTTTAAACACGTTTGAATTCCAGACACTGTGCAATTAACTGTAAAAATTGCAATTACTATTTTATCATCACATAGTCTTAGAACCGGGAGACACTTATAAAATATTTAATCTAAAAATACTTTTTAAAAGCTATTTGGACATGGGGGCAGGGAGTAAGTTGTTGGAGGCAGAGAACATTCGATCCAGGGCTCGCAGTACCCACATCGTGATTTTGCACGGGCCTCTCTGTCGAATAAAGTGAACAAGCTGCTGAACTTCATAAAGGAGACTTCATTTTACTGGATGTTTAATAAATTGTGACTTTCTGATGGAAGTATTTGCCACCGGGATCGTCAGATTAACACACACGGGCGGGCGCACACGTGCGGTCACACACACACACACACACACACTCCCACGTGGCAGGCGAGACCCTGGTCACCGCGTTCCTCTGGGGGTGCAGCCAAGCCTCCCAAGCTTCCTTGCTCCCGAATCACGAGACCCGATAGAGGCTGGAAAGCGAAATGACCACCTTGCAAGTGTCCACATTTGGTTAAGCCTCCAAACGAACGCCCTAAAATAAGAACTTAATTTGCATTCACTAGGGCAGCTAGCCTCTGCCAGCTGAAGACAGAGAAACCCTTTAAGAGACCTCCACTGGGGTGGGACAGCTCTGAGAGAGACGCGGCCCCGCTGCACCCTGCTCTGGCTAACCTTCCGTAACGGGGTTGGCACCCATCGATTGGGGTTTGATCGTCGGGAAAGACCCCTCTTGGTAGGTCTCAATCATGGCACAGGGTAGAATTTCTGGCCACTGCAGGTGAGGGTTTAGGGTTTGATGGAGTGGCTTGGTGCTGCTGACATGCCTGCACTCCTCACGCCTTTCACTTCCTTGTCCTGTTTTCCTAATGTGATCTCAGTTTTAAAATGTTAATTGATACCATTCAGATGTTCTTGTTACTGGATATTGATTTTTATATATATATATATAGTTAGTTTATAATGAAAAAATTGAAATTAAAACAATATTTTCGTTCTTTCATGGTAGGTATATTTTTATCCATTGTACAAAAACCCATACTGAGGAAAATAGAGGCATCATTTTAAATATGTTTAAGTAATTAAACTTTTTTGATCCAATAAAGAATTATTGAGTAAATAAATCAGATTATGTTTGTCTTTGTCAGCTCAGGCTGCCATGGCAAAACAACGGAGGGGAGGGCTGGAATGACAAAGGCTCTGGGGGTGGGGACCCGAGGTCAGGGCGCTGGCGGGGTGGGTGTCCATGAGCCCCCTCCTCCCGCCTGCGGCCAGCTCCGTAGCTGCGTCTTCCCATGGCCTTCCTGCACATGGGGCGTCTGTGCGGCCTCAATCTGTAAGTACAATAATCCCATCGGATGAAGATCCCCCTGCACGACTTCATTTAACCCGCTCACCTCCTAGAGGCCCCATCCCCAAACAGTCACATTGCAGGTGGGGCTTTAACGTGGGGATGGGGGGCAGCGACGGGCACAGGTCGGTCCACAGCCACAGTTCATGACAGAACACAAAAGGTCTGTTTCTAATTGAAAATAAGGGTCCAGGGAAAATGTAATACAGCATCATCATCTCCTAATCTGTGCAAATTCTCCTTCTGCACTGCGTTTCCTGGAATAGTAATAACATGCCTTCCCTCCCTGGTCCTGGGAATGTATAAAATGCTGGACTGGCTACCTTCTGTACCGGTATTTGAAGTAACAGCAAGCACATACGGTTGTGGGATATGTGGACTACACCCAATCTCTCAGCCGTGTACGGACAGAAACAGTCCGCGGTGACAGCTGACTCAGCTCTGCTCCTCCTGCTGGAAAGAGCCCCAGGCACCGCACCCCTCCCTCCCATGGACGCCGTGCACGGAGGGTGCACATTGCAGTCCTTCCTTCCAGGCGGCCAGAGGCGGACTCCGGCTGCTACCTGTGGAGACCTTTTCAGCCCCACCACACACTGGGGAGAGCCTGCCCAGCCCCCTCGGCGGGCACAGGAGCCTGTCAGAGGCCCCGCCTCTCCTCCCAGCCGGACCCTCTCCTCCTAGCCCTCTGGGCTGAGACCGCCCCCAGCCTCATTTCCCACCGCCATGGGGCTCTACTTGCCCAGTGACCCCCCTGGGCACCGAAGGCCTGGCTGCTGGTGCAGCCCATGCCTGAAGAGAGGATGTTCGTGGCCCTGGAAGGACAGAGGAAAGCCTCAGAGCCTCGAGACTCCTGGAAAGCCGGGCAGGTGGGATGAGGAGCCAGGTGCAGGCGTGCATCCACAGCTCCTCCACGAGCCCCGCCCGGCCTCTGCTGAGCTGTCCAGGAAGGATGCCGAGGAGACAGGCCCACGTTTGCTCTCCTGCGGTCTACACTGGGGGCGCCATTCGTGTGTTCAGGAACGATCTGGAGAATAAGTGATTTATCACAGAGACTTGGGAGTCGTCTGAGACACCGAGGAACTTCCCCTCCAGCAGAGCACGAACACGCTTGGACAGCATGGACCAGTCCCATGGCTGAGGGGAGCCGCGGGAGCCACTCCACCGTATTTATAAGCAGAGGAGACTTTCTTCACAGTCTGTTTTACCTCATAGATGCCTGCACGTCAGCTTCATCTGGAAAGAGAGCTGACGTCCCACCTGCGACCTCACGGGTCTGCGTCTGGCATCGCTCCGACCTTTGTCTGCTCCTGTATCATCGAGGGAAGCGGCGAGCTTCTCACCCTGGACTGGATTTCAGATCTGGCGGGATGGCTTTTCCTCGGCAGTGACAACCCTCTGTGAAGCTAGCGCTGACCCTAGAGTTATTACATTCTAATTATAATGACGTGTTTAGTCAGGTGTTCTGGCAGATACAGCTTTGGAAGAAACTCACTTGTTCACTTTTCTGAATGGCGTGTGCATCTTGGCAAACTGGTATAAATACAGTCCTGTGTATAGAATTTTTTAATTTCATGGGAGTTTTTCAAATGGCATTTAAATATTTTTAAAAATAATTAAATAGGAATGTTAGTGCTGATTTGTTCTTTGGAAAGAATTCTATCACTCCTCATCTTTCCCTTCATTACTAATTGCACCTAACAACTCACGATAGGGTGAGGGTGGGATTTTAATTTTCACTGTACACATCTCTGAGTTTGTATGCTCCCAACTTCATCAAGATTATGTCACGTATCATTGGGATTTTAATAATGCAGCACGTTTGATGGCTGCCGAGGAAAGCAGATGCAGGTGCCAGGCGGAGCAAAAGAGGTAAGCATTTAGTCTCTCTCAAATTCCACAGAGGGGATGAGAATTTATCACAAAACAATGATTTCCAAGCACTTCTAGCTAAATGATGAAAATACGTGATTTACGATCCACACGTTGTAAGCCGGACACTAACACACATGCCAGGACCACAGGCGCAAAGAGCGACTGCCTCAGGCTACTGCAGGAAACCCAGCCACGCTGGCCAAGGCATGATAATAGTAACCAATATGCCCACAGGCCCTGCCTGCCAGGCACGTCCCAAGGCCCAAGCTAACTCATGTAATCCTCAGTAACTCTAAGAAAAAGGTTTGGTTATAAGTGTCCCCTGTTTACAGATGGGAAATGGAGGCTCAGAGGGGCCGAGTAAGTCATGCCAACCTCAGGGCCAGGGTGTGTTAGACCCAGGTTCAGACTCCGCCACCAACCTGAGAACAGCTGTCCACATCCGCTCTCTGCAGAACTGCCTCCCCAATAGTACGTGTGAGCACACACACACATGCACAAACACAAGCACACACATGCACACGCACACAGCCAAGCCTATGTGCATGCACACACAGACACACATGCTGTACCCACATCTACACACGTGTGCGTGGGTTCTCACCAGGATGTGCACACATGTATGTAAACACACCAGGCAGCACTGACACGTGCATAGGCATGTGTAAACACACACACAACACATACATGGCACATAAACCATGTGCATAGAACACATGTGTGCACACCTGAACCCATGGACACAAAATAGCACCAGTACTCACACATGTGCATATGCCCACAGTGGCCCTCGTACATTCATGCATATATGTACACACACATACAACAGGCATCTGCACAGCTCATTCCCACACAAAACTTCATATGCACATCTTTCCACGTGTGTACACATGTATATTCACATGCGCATCCACACATAAGCACACGGGGACGTTTATGCGAACATACGCATTCACACATTCACGTATGATATCCATGCACATAGATGTATGCACAGAGAGGTGCTCACACACGTGCACACATTCATGCAGGGATCTGTGTACAAACACACACATGTACTCATGGGTATATGCACACACTTACTTGTGCGTCTCAAGCACATGTGCACACACATACATGTATGTGGCATGTGCACATACTAATGAAAGTAATCATATACACACGAATGCACACACACTCACCCACACACATGTGCACACCTCACACCCACGTGCACCCACCGACACTGACACACACACAAATATGCACATGTACACGTGTGTTCACACCCAGAGGCATGTGTACACAACCACACATGCAAGCATTCACACTATGCACACTAACGACACTCACACATAGATACCCACACACACACAAAGCACTCATGCACCTGCACGTACACACAGGCGGCCACGTGAACACGTGCACGCAGACACAGACACATACATACACTGAAAACGTGAAGGTCAGCTCTGCTGATGTGAGCAGGGGCGGTGAACATTCCAGGCCAGGAAGACCTACGGACTGTGGCATATCATCTCTCCTTGAAACGGACTTCTGGGGATGTAGGCACCCAGCAAGGGCTGAGCTCACGGGCAGTTCGCTTAATCACTGCCATCACATCCGTGGGAACCCCATGAAGTACACACCCCTCCCCAGCAGCGGACTGTCGCACTTACCAGGAGGGCGGGAACCACAGCCGGACCCTGCGTCCGCTCTGGTCTTCCACCAGCCACAGAAAGCAAGCGGCTGGGGACAGAGGCGCCTGCAGGGATATCCTTGGGTGGGACCGGCTCAGAATTTCCACTTTCAGCTTGCCTGCCTCCACCTGTGGCAGCGGAGCTGCTGGTCCCGGGATGCGCCTGCTCCTCGGGACACGAGTCCTGCCCAGAAGCGCCCTGAGTGGACCGCGCTTGCCTTGGACACCGGAGGCCGGGTCCCACGGGAGTTCTCCACCGTGAGCACTCGCCCCGGAGGCTGGCAGGGCTGCAGCATCTCCTGTCAGCCCACCTGTCGTGGGTGGAACCAGATCAGCTCAACACGTATCGAGCACGTGCGCAGCACCTGCACCGGGCAGACCAACTAGGAGCCGAGCCACAGCGGAGACCCCCTCTCCTGACAGTGGAATGTGCCTCCAGCTGGCAGCGGGTGGGTCCCCCGGTTCCCGTCCTCTGGCCGCCCCTTTGCTGCTCCCCTCGTCTCTGCACCCAGAGGGGGTTGTAGGTCCGCCTCCACACCCACGTGTCCCACCTTCCCTCAGCCAGTTCCACCATCACCACCACCCCTGGGTCAGGCAATTCGGGCCATCGCCGCCATGTCCCGTGGCTGGCAGAGCACGGGTACCACCCTCCATCGGTTCAGGACTTGAGGTGAGGGCTCTTCCTCCGCCGGGTGTCCTCTCTGTCCGGAGCTCTCCTGTTCCCTCAGCGCCGCCAAGACACCGCTTCAGCTGCCCGCACTGCCCGTCGCATGTCCTCTCTCTTCCACGTCCAGCTGCTCCGGGAGATGTTCCCTGACTGCCAGTGTGTGCCGGGCCCTGGCCAGGCCTGGCACCAGGGTGGGAAAACCGTGCCCGCATCCAAGAAGCGCCTGATGAAGGGGAGGCTCCATGCTGGTGGGACGGCCCTGAGCCTCCCGTGCCGTCCCTCCCCGGCTTTGCGGCAGCTGCCCATGCAGACTCTCGCTTCCGGCCCACGTCCCAGCCCTGCTTTGGCCACGGGGGGCCAGGCACCTCTGCCATCTTGGTGTCCTGGCCAACAGCTCACCCCGTGGGCTGGAGTTTTCGTGCCTATCTTGACCCTTATTTCTGACACATCTTTGGTTTGGCGCCTGTCTCCCCCACCCCAGAGGCCAGTGCCCACATTTCTGTACCCGCTGCCCACGCTCCCGCCCAACCAGCCCCATGAGCGTGCTTCATGGAAGAGGCCTCTGTGTTCAGCTTCATTGGGTGGGTTTTTCAAGGGGGTGATTGAGCACATGAGTGTTGGCTTCACCGTCTCCCCGGCCCTGCCTCACCGAGCAGGTCGGGATCTCACAGTTGAGGATCTCCGCTGTCCTGACAACTGTCCCCCTAATGACTGGGCATCTGCCCCTGAACTTAATGCAGCCGATAACCAATCCATAAGTGAATAGAGAGTAGGACAGACGGGCTGGAGGTAGGTTTCAACAGTGCCCTGGTTATCCTGATGAAACACGCAAATAAGTCAACAAGGATGTTGACATTTTAGCTTTTGTGTTTGTAGTTAAATGAAACCAATTTGGTTCATGAAGCAGTTTTGCTCTTTTTTTTCAACTTGAGTGAAGATTTTAAATGTTGATGTATTTTATTTCACCATTAAAAATAAGGGGATTTGTTAACTCACTTGTCTTTGGATCTTTGCAGCTGAATTAAATTATTTAAAAATCAAGTTGCATCCTGTTTTATGGCATGAAGTGATCTCCACCACAGTCTTATAACTAATGTGCCCCTTTGTCCAGCTGGACGACGTGCTTCACATGCAAAGGGCAGGTGCCGCCCTGCTCCCGGCCTTCTTCCTGCCTCAGTCCCTCGGGCCTGGGCCTGGCCGCTCCTCAGGGCACGGGAGCCACAGCACCCCACTGAAGCTGCTGTGGCCCCAGCCAGTGCACTGAGTCCCAGACCCGTGTGCCCTCTCAAAGGTCAAGTGGTACGTCATTCTTAATTTCTGTTCAATGATCTCTTGCTTTATGTTCATCTCGTAAGGAGTAAATTTTGAATGGAAGGACTTGAGTTTCATGGGAGGGACAACCTTCAGAGTTAAGGCAAACGTGAGACCTTCTCCTTATATCTCATCACTTACCCTATTGGGAAGGGCTTTTCTGAGCATGATTCAGTGAGAAAGGTGTTCAGCTACAGATGACGTAAGAAGAAAAATTCACATTTGGGCGAACAAAGCATCTATTCCTTGTGGGGCAGGAAGGGAATCAGCGATCAGCATGGACGTGGGGGGCTGCTGCCGGCCAGCCAGACACCCCCAGCACGGGAGACGGGCTAACGAGGCACTCCCCAGGGACAGGGACCCACGGGAGGTTTAAAAGAAAGGCGTCCCCTGACAATTGCTGGGGTTAAAGCTGATTGGAGTTTTCCTCCTGTTTCTTACCAGCGACACACCCCGAGAGCCCACTGCCCACGTCCGCCTTTGTTCTCAACACGAGGGATCCGGTTCTGTTCGCTGTTTCCTGCCTCAGACTCAGAAGCTGAGGGTCCTGCAGGAGCGCCCCGCCCGGACCTGCCCTGCATTTGAGGAAGGAGCTGGACTGCACAGCTGGGGCCCAACATTAGCCCCTCAATAATTAATAACACAGCCATGAAAGTTTAATGGCACCTTTGTAAGTAATGGTTTGGCTGCCATGTCTCTGGACCGTTCACGGAGCAAGTTGCCTGGAAATGTTCTGGGTGTGCCATCTGCACCCAGCCTAATGGGGGGAAGAGGGAAGGACAGGAAGGGTTTGGGGAAGCCAGGGCCCTACGCTTGCTTGTGGGAAGCAAGGGGCACCGGAAAGGGTCAGGATTCATGACAACATAGCTTGACTGGCCTCAACTCACTCCACGGCCAATATCCATCCCACATTAAAGATAAGCACCGTGGTGTCTCTGTCAGATGGAAGCTGGGACTGTGCTGGTCAAGGCGCCAAACCAAGTCGTGCAGTTCCTGGCCGGTCCGGAGTTTCTTGGAGCTGCTCGTTGGGTGTCCTCCCAGACCGGGGCAGGCCACCCCTCTGGGTGCACCTGCATCACCCCCCTCACCTGCCTCACCTGCCACACCTGTATCACCTGCATCACCCGCCTCTCAGAGTCCTCAACTGGTTGGTCCAAAATGGAAGGAAAATCACTTGTTAAATTTTATGTTTCCAATAATCACATCAATCATCATAAGGTCAACAAGCGTCTGACCTGATGGAGGAAGAATTTTGCTAAGAGCACTGGATGTGCCTTTTCCCGCTCCACAGGTGTTCCCTGTCTACCTCCCTCTCTTCCCCCTACAAGTGGGGTCCCAGTGGATAAGGGATGGGGGCCTGAGACCCTCTGGCAGTCATCTGCTCCACTAGTAATGCCTGCGTAATTAGCCGGACATGCTCAACTAGTCATGCCTGCCTGGTTATCTCGGGATACTCCACTGGTAATGAGCGCTAGGGGATCCCAACACGCTCTACTGGTAACGCCTGCCCTGGGACACGGCTCACACCTCCCCATTTCTCAGTAAAGCGAGGAGCCCCTGCCCAGGACATTTACTGTCACATATATTTACCAGAACCCTCACTTTCTGAGCTGAGACAGTGGAGAGCAGAGGCCTCACTGGAGGTCCTGGGCTGCCCACCACTGCGCACCTGCTGTTGTGTCTAGAACAGTTTCAGGCTCACAGCGGAAGCGAGGGGAAGAGACAGGTTCTGCTCTCTGAGCCTCCTCTGTTGTGCTTCCCAGGCTGTGTTTCTCAGACCAGCAAGTCTGTTGGCAGCATTTTCCTTCCAGCCCTTGGTCCCTGTGTGTGGTGTCAGATCCCGCTCCGTGCCCGTCCCCCAGTTCACACTGTTCTGTCGCACTCCTGTATTCATCTGTTCTTTCACCAACACCATGCTGACTCGGTTACTGTGCTTTTACACAAGTCTTGAAGTTGGGTGGTGTGAGTCCTGGACTTTGTTGTTCTCCTTTGATGCTGTGTTGGTTGTTCTCGGCATTTTGCTTCTTCTCCATGGAACCTTAAAACCAGTTGGTTGAGAGTCACAAAATAACCTCCTGGAATTTTGATTGCACTGAATCTATGGACTGAGTTGTAAAGAACTGACGATATTGAGTCTTCCCATCCATGAACATGGACTGTCTTTCCATGTATTCAGTTCTTTGATTTTCTTCATCAGAGTTTGATAGTTTTCCTCACTTAGGTCTTGTACATATTTTGTTAGATTTACATCTAAGTGTTTCATTTTGGGAGATGTTAACAGAAGTTGCATTTTTTATTTCAAGCTTACTTGCTTATTTCTGTGATATAGGAAACTGACTTTTGTGGATTGGCCTTGTGTCCTGCTACCTTGCTAAAATCACTTTCTTAGTTCTAAGAGGTTTTCTTATCTGCTTTTTGAGTATTATTTTTGGATTTTTTACATAAATATCATGTCATCTGTGAACAAAGAGAATTTTATTTCTTCCTTCACAAACTCTATGCCTCTTATTTCCTCTTCTCGTCGTATTGCATCGTGACAATCGCCAGTAGATGTTGAGAAAGAATGGTGGGTGGGGGCACCCTTGCCTGATTCCTGAACTTAGTAGGAAAGATTTGAATTTCTCACCATGAAGTATTTTGTTAGCTGTAGGTGTTTTTAGACAGGTATTCTTTATTAACGTAAGGAAGTCCCACTCTATTCTTAGCTTATCGAGGGTTTAGATTATGAGCGGGAGTTGGATTTTGTCAAACGCCTTTTCCACATCTATCGATACGGTCATGTGATTTTTCTTCTTTAGCCTGTTGATGTGACAGGTTACATTATTTGATTTTTAAAAGTTGAGCCAGACTTGCATTCCTGAGATAAACCCCACTTAGTCATGATGTATAATTATTTGTATACATTGTTGGATTCGATTTTTCAACATTTTGTTGAGAATTGTTCCATCTGTGTTCATGAGGGACATTGGTCTGCAGTTTGTCTCTGTTGTGATGTCTTTGTCTGGCTTTGGTATCAGGGAGGTGCTGACTTACCACCCACCTCCTCTGGGTTTGCCTTATTGCTCCTTCCTGAAGGGCTAATGCCAAATGCTGATTCCTGGCTCCCTGAGCTGTCCCATCTCAGGACTCACCCAGGGCTGTTGCTCCTACCTGTCCTCATGACGGCCTCAAACAGGGGCCGCCACTCCACTCACAGCCTGAGCTGCTGGCTTTCTGTGGACACAGGTAACTATATATCCATGATGCCTCTTTCCTCCCAAATCCCCACCTCTGTGAAAGCCCTACTGTCCCCACAGTTCCTACAACCAGACATCTGAATGTCATTTTCAAGGACCCGTGTCCTCAGGTCCAGTCCCAGCATTGGAGCCCAGTCCAGGTGTCCCCTTGGGCTCAGCTACACCAATGTTCTCTTTGTTGGTGTCCTGCTTTTAGCCATCTAGCTGCTGCCCCATCCTCACACTGCAGCCAAAGGACTTTCTTGATGTGAACATGTGATGTCACTCAACAGAGGTGAAACTTCTCAGCACAGGGCACAGCCTACACCCCCGCTCTGCCCTGGGTCCCATACCTATCCACCACGTGTGCCTACACCCTGTTTTCCTCAGCTGAGAATCCTTGCCAGCTAAGGAGAGAGCCTGCAAACCCACAGCTAGGCTCAGAGTCCTCTCCTCCTGGGCTGAACATGAGCGCAAAGATTTTTAGGGGTTTCTTTTGTATTCTGGTAGGAGCTCTTTGTTGAAAAAAAAAATTGCAATCTTGCCTCATTCCACTGCCTGTTTCACTACTTAACAAACAACACACACACGCACATATGTATACATTCTATATTCTCTCCATACATTCATTTGTCTGTTGCTGATACACTGGAGTATAATTCATCTTTGAATAATGATTTCATATATAATGACCTTGCTAAATTTACTTTTTAATTTTAATAATCTAGTCCTGGATTTTTAAAGATTATTCATAAACGTGATCTTGTATCATTATTTCTTATTTTCTAATCTTTTTATTCTTTTTATTCCATATATACATATATAGAATTATATATATATATATATATATATACACGCACACTATGTGCGTGTATTCTCATCTTTCATGTCAGAGTATTTTAACATTATGTATGATATTAGCTATAGGGTTTTTAAAATATTACTTGTAGGTTTAAGAAAATTCCCTTCTATATCTTATTTTCTTGAATTTATAGAATTTTTTCAAACAGATGTTGAATTTTTCACATGCTATATATCCACACCAAGTGAGATATTATACACATTTCTCCTTTATTTTCTCAAAGTAGTGAAATGTGTTAATTGAATTTCAAATGTTAAATTGAATCTGCTTTTCCTTTTTTAAAAAGATTTATTTATTTATTTGAGAGAAAGAGAGAGAGTGTGTGAGCAGGGGGAGGGGTAGAGAGAGAGAGAGAGAGAATCTCAAGCAGACTCCCCGATGAGCACAGAACCTGACTTGGGGTTTGGTCCTAGGACCCCAAGGTCATGACCTGAGCAAAATCAGGAGTCAGTCACTTTACTGACTGAGCCACCCAGGTGCCCCAAGAATATGCTGTTCTTGAAATAAACTAAACTTCATTATGGCATTTTATTATTTGTTTATATATTGATGGAATTACAGGCAAAACTTTCTGGGCCTAGAAATGTCTTTGTTGGATGTTTGTAAGTATAGTAAAATATTTTAGTTTCAGAGTAAATTCAAAGCTATTACAATGTTCTACTTCTTGTCAATTTTAAAAAAGGTTGTGTTTTTCTAGTAACTTAGCCATTTCATTTAAATTTTCAAATTCATTGCCATAAATTATTCATAATTTCCTCTTTTATTTTAATATCAGTGGTATATGTAATGATATCACAGGTTTCATTACTGGCATATGTTTTATGCCTTCTCTCTCACTTTCTGTGTCTTGCATCTTCTACCCCATCCCCACCCACAGCCTGGTGATGTCTTGCTAAGTCTTAAGTCTTTATTAATATTTTTAGTTATTCAAGCCAAAGTTTGGTTTTTGATAATTATCTTAATGATATTTTAAGGTTCCATTTCATTACTTTTAGCTCATATTTTTAACATGTTTTACTTTTTTTTTCCTAATTTCTTGATGCATACATTATGAAAAATATATTCAATGCTATAACTTTTCTCTAGAAGAAACTTTAGATGCATTACTCAAGTTTTTTATATAATAACATTTTAATTTGTATTTAATTCAAACTATTTTTAATTGGCACTGTGATTTATTCCTTGACACATTAGTTATTTAGAAGTGCATTGCTTAATTGTAAAATATATGAGTATTTTCTAGTTTCTTTCTCTCGTTTTTGATTTCTGGCTTGTTTCCACTGCAGTCCGAGTAAGTACTGTGAATGACTTCAGGCCTTTGAATTTGGTTGAATCTTGTTTTATGGCCCAGCATGTGGTCGATTTTTGTAACTGTCTAAGGGGTCCTCAAAAGCATTCTTGTTCTGTAGTGATTAGCTCCAATGTTCTGAGTTAATAGGAACATGCTTATAAATCATGTTGCTCAGATCCAGATCCCTACTGAGTTTTGCCTCATGTACTCTATATAAATTCTTTACCAGAGATACAATCTGTAAATATTTTCTTCTAGTCTGTGGGATATCTTTTCATTTTCTTGATATTGTCTTTTGAAGCACACATTTTTTTTTTTCTTTTTTATTTGACAAAATCCGGTGTATCTTTCTTTCTTTCCTTCTGCTTTCGGTGTTATAGCTAACAGATCACGGCCGATCCAGAGGTCAGAGAGATTTACACCTATGTTTTCTTCTAGGAATTTCGTGGATTTAGTGTGTATATTTGGGGTTTGGTTCATATTGAGTGAATTTTTGTATTTGGTGTGAGGTAAAGATCAAACTTCATGATTTTGCTTGTTCATATCCTGTTTTCCCAGAACCATGAGTTGAGAAGACTGTGTTTCTCTATTGAATGATCTTGGCTCTTCTGTCAGTGATTAGTCGGCCACAGATGGATGGACTTATTTCTGCATTTCACTTCTAGTCCGTTGATCTATATGCCATTTTCACACAGTAATGATTATTGTAGATTTGGAGTAAGCTTGAAATTGCAAAGTGTCAGTCTTTTGACTTTCTTCTTTTTCAAGATCGTTTTGACTATTTTGGATTCCTAGAATTTTAATGCAAATTTTAGTATCAGCTTCCAATTTCTGTGCACACACACACACACACACACACAAACCCAGCTAGGAAAATGACTGGAACTGTGTTGACTCTATACATCAGTCTGGAGGAGTATTTTTGTCTTGACGTCCTCCAGCTCAGACACAGATGTATTTCCATTTACTTAAGTTTTATTCAACTTAGTTCAATGATGTTTTGTAGTTCTCAGGGCATAACTCTCATGCTTCCTCTGTTAAATTTATTCCTAAGTGTACTGATGCTACTCTAAATAGATTATTTTCTTAATTTTATTTTCAGATTGTTTATTCCTGGAGTAAAGAAATACAGTTGATGGTTATATATTGATCTTGTATCCTGAAACTTTGCTGGAGGTTGGAAAGAGGGAGATCTTTTATACGATCCCATACCCGGAAACCGTGAGTTTACCAGTCTTTGCTGAGGGCCTGTGTGCATGTTGAGGAACGTTTTCAACACACAGCCAGGCAGGTTACAGCTCGACCTTACCCTTCACCTCCTGCCTGTGCAGAGCCAGAAGGGTGGCTAAAGGTAAGACCTTAAGGTCAGCTCTTTCTTGAGCATATGCAGAGCCCTGGACATCTACATGGCCCTCTAGATTCCAAAGAATATTTTGGAGTTTCTCCAGCCTCTATGGACTTCTCATTCCCTAATTTTACCTTTTAAGTGTTTTTGGTTAGCCTGCATTTGCCCCAACTGTAATCTATCGCCTCAAGCGACTTCAGTGTTCAAAAATTGCCTCTAATTGTTTTTGATACACACCACAGGGTAAAAGGCTGTTCTGCTGGGTGAACCTGAAATGGGGTCAAACGAAAACAGCCTCATGAGTGAGTCTTTTAGGGAATTACCAGACAGATAAAAAAAATGCCAACTTTGGAGAAGGAGGCTTTGAAGGATCTCCAAACTCATTCTTTCTGCTCCAGTGGCAGCCAGGCTGCTGGTTTTCACCATGACTGTGGGCTGTTGGTTTTCAAACAGAGCTGGGGATGCGGAGATGGGAATAGGGCAGGTTAACATGCCACACAGCCCCTTCCTAATGACATTCAGTTGTTTTTCCCGAATCAGCACTCCCTAGATTGCTGCAAACCTTTGGTTAATTTCCAGAGTTTTGAAAAAGTTGATTCTGGCGAATGTTATACACTGTGTTTGGTTTTAAGAATTAGGATTTTCAGAGGTCCTTACTCTGCTGTTTTCATTGAGACTCTCTTCTTGACTTGAGTTTGGAAGGGTGTGGCATGTAGCATAGAATCCTGTTTTGACATTTCTGTTCCCCCAACATCTGAAATCTGTCCTCTATTCTACTCCAGCTTTCATTGTTTCCATTGAGAAGTCAGCCATCAGTCTTACTGTCTTGGTTTTGTAGCTTTGAAGTTGGTGTGACTTTTATGGCTCCTTTAAAGATGTATTTGTTTGTTTGATTATTTATTCATGGATTTGTTTTTGTGTGTTCGGGTGGTTCTCTCCTTCACTACATGTTCGCAGTGTGTAGGGGCACTTTTGCTGTCACAGTGATGGGATCGCCACTGGCGTTGTCTTGGCAAAGGCCAGGGATTCATTAAACTTCTGTACTTTGTGGGAGGGCTCAGCAACGTATGAAGCCAAACTTGTAGTGATTCCTCGCAGAAGAATGTTGTGAGAGTTGGGTCTCAGTGACTGGAGAGAAGTCTGCCCACGCCATGACCTCCAGACTGTGGCACTCCAACACTTTTCGATCCTGCACTGGTGAGACCGAGGTTCTCTACACCCACATTTCCAAGGGCAAGGTGAGCTGAGGACCTAGGAGAATCTGTCTCCAGAAGAAAGTCCCCAGAGATTCCTACAGCTGTGTATCTTGGGAAGTCACCACGGACTCAACTCAGAGGGAAACAAAGCAGGAATTGAGATGTATTTTTCCCTCAGAAATTGGCAGTTAGATGGAATGTGAGATAGACTCCTTGTTTCAGAGGAAATAAGAGATCAGGTGAAGTTCAGTGAGACACATCGCTTGTGAGATGCCCTGATAGACCTCTCAGTGGAGACGTGGAGTGGTTGGATCTGGGACACGTGATTCTGCCAGACTTGGCTTTCAGAAAGTCACTCTGTAACTGTAGATTGCATGGAACGAGGAGGAATAATGTCGCTCTGTAACCAGATGAGGGATACAACTTCAGCTCTCTCAGCTTTGTTGCCACGTAGGCAAAGGTGTACTCTCTTCACGTGCCATCTTTGGTTTGAAGACTTCTTAAGGGGCACTGTTCTAGAAGGGAAAGGGCTAGTTAAAACCATCTCGTGTCTATTAAAACTCCTAATTATTAACTCAAGTTCAGTTCACTTCCTTCTCGTGAAATCTACCCTCTGGCTGAAGAGCCCTTCAGGCGAGGAGACGTTTTCTGGCTGGTGTCTGTCATGGGCGCCAGAGAGCGCTTTTCAGATCAACGTCGTCCGTCGGTAAGTAAGTGGAGAACATCTAAGATGCCCAGAGCTTTCTCACTAATACAATTTGTCAAAGGAAAAAGCACATAAAAGTGCTTCCTCTGTGGCCAGTAACAGAGATTTCATGGTAACACACCCTTACCCTGTGGGTTTCTGTAGATGAATCTCGCGGGTGTGAAAGTGCCCCATGAATTGTTTGAGAAGACGGATGAGTGTGGTTTTCGGGCAGCCTGCATGCCCACCCACACGTCTAGTGTTATCTCAAGGGGAGCGTGTCCTCTAAACCCAGTTGCATTGTCTCAGTGTAACGTAAGTCAGCTGATTACAGCATCCTACGACCCTGTTCCCAAATACATTTACTTAGCTTCTGGCGTCTGGACCAGTCACCTGAAAGTCCCCACACACATCCCTTCGTTGTCCCCCTGGCGCTATCAGCGTCTGGAGACACACATCCTGCCACGCCCTTCAGAGGATAAAGGCCCTATTTCACGTCCTGAGCTCCGCGCTCGGGGAACAGGGCGGGTTGTAACTCGGGAGTGCACCAAACATTTGCATCGGTAAGTAGAGTCCACTCCTGCAAGAGTGACACGACCGCTCCATGTGGACGCCAGGGTTTTAAATAATAGAAACTCCTATTAGGTGAATTTATGAAGAAACTGTGAAAAGTTGTAACAATAATGTGTCCCCTTCAATACATTCTTCTCAGTGAATACATAAGTGGTCCTGAATCATTTATGCCAATATGCAGGAAACTGATAAATTTTGAACAAATTTAATTGAAATCACCCTGGGAGTGAGTGTGAAGGATTAAATTTCGTGGTCTCACCAAGTGTCGCAGCACTAGACCCCTCCCTTCTGAAGTCTATTTTTTCTTCCGAAATGAAAGTTTCCAAACCTCAATCAAGAATGAATGTGTGCTTAATCACATCTTAGGAATGAAAAGCATGGTACTTTGCTGTGTAATGAGATATAAAGAAGATGTTTAACCAGACAAATCACAATGTGTCGCTTCGTTTTCACAGTGCAAACGAGGTGCATGTGCTCTGTTGGGATCCCCGCACCCCCCTGGCGCGATGGTGTGCCCCCAGAACGACACACACTCCGAGCAGGTGCGGGGGGATGCCTGTGTCCCAGCACGGAGCCCGAGTCTCCCTGAAGGCGTCGCCTCTGCCCCTGCCGTGGGCTTATTCAAGAAGCACCATCTTTTAAACTGCATGGTGCCAACTTCCCAACTGGCCACTTAGGGACGGAACCTACCCTCCACCCCGATGGTCCAGACAGGGGGTTGGATCTTCCAAACCTTCCGCTGAAGGTTACGTGGCACCGATTCCCTGAAATGCAGACCACAGCATGACGTAGGGAGGAGCGTGGGGTCTTCTGGAAGGAAACGGAATCCACAGCGAGGGTCTCCTACTTGTCCCACGGTGTTTGTGCATGAAAGCACACAGGCCGAGGAGTGGTGTCTGGGGAATGTGGCTCCTCTGTCTGCCTGGCCCATCTCTGGGGTGCTGCTGGCGGCCAGAGAACCAACCGCTGTGTCACGGAGACAAGCGGTCAGGGGAGGGACCGTCCCTTGCTGGCTTAGAGCCGACAGCCCCAGTCCCACTTTATTGCTTTTCTGAGAGTTTCTGGGCTGACAAGAGCTGGAAGGGGCAGAAAGTGGTTCATTCAATCCATATTTTTGAAGGACTTTAGTAAGATCAGACACCTGATTCTGCCAGGCCTGCGGGGGCTGGAGCCAGAGTCCAGCAGGTGGCCTCGAGCGGGTACCAAGGAACGTCCCTGCCGCCAGCCTTCCGTGTCCTCCTCGCCCACCATCAGGAGCTGCCTGTGGGATGCTGGATTGCAGTCCTGAAGAGCCTGTCTGTTAACAGAACGGGGTCCTGAGCAGGGTCTTCTCAGGAACACCCCAAACGGGGGGTCACACGACGTACGCTGGCTTCGCGGGGCTCTGGAGGCTGGCAGCCACATCCAGATGCCAGTGGACGAGCCAGCCTTCCCTGGTCCACTGACTCCGTCCCTCGCGGGGTCCTCCCCCCCACGAAGGTGTCGGCAGCCCCCTGGGGCCTCTTTCTAAGGACGCTAATCCCGTTCATGGGGGCTCCACCCTCCAGCCTCCTCACCTCCCAAAGGCCCACCTCCAAACTCCATCACCTCGGGGGTGAGGATTTCAGTGCATGAACAGCGAAGGAGAACAAACATTCCATCTTTTGTAACCGGAAAATGACATTCTTTACCAATGAGATGAACGGTTGTAGGAAAGAGTTCGAACCTTCGTTTCAGCTGGAGATTTCCATAAACAAAGCAAATCATTTTAACACAAGAGCAGAATTTTAAACAAAAACAATAAAACATTGGTTGCTAGTGTGGTCTGGGAGGGAATCCACGTAGAGGCCTGACTGGCTGAGGGTCCCAAGTGGCCTGTGGCTGTGACGCAGGCGGGTCGCGCTGGGGCCCCAGGTCCAGGCCCCGGGGTCCTCGGCCTCAGCAGCAGCGGGCGAGGAAGCGAGCAGCTCTCCCCAAAGGACAGGTGTCCATGCTCCCCAGACACGAAGCTGAGTGTGTCACACGGAGGACCCAGGGCCAGCTACACCCTCTGCTATAATCACACAAAAGTAATATTAATAAAAATACGAGAAGAGTAATCTAATCACTGCGTGAAGTGCTGTAGACATGGTCTCACTGCAAGTCTGGGTCTACGTGAGAACTTCTGTTCTGCAGAAAACTGGGTGGTTTTTTTTTTTTTTTTTTACAATCCTTTGCACATCCTCTAAAGTGTTTACTTTCACACTTTTTATTTCCATTTTACAGATACTGCCCAATAAATCTATCTCCCTCCTTCCCTCTCTCTCCCTCCCTCTTGCCCCCACCCACCGCCACCATAGGTATTTATTTTTCTCTGTTGAGTTCCCCCGTGGACACTTTGAAGCAGAGGAGGTCCAAGACGCTGGTGTAGGAGAGCATTTTCCATCGTAAGTTGCCCCCGCCCCCCCGGCCCTGCTACACGGAGCTGTCGGAGCTGTGCAGGGGAACAGAAGGTGGGCAATGATTCCAGGGCGTTCAGCCTCACACCTTCCACAAATTAAAGACGGCAGATCTGGGGCCTCCTCTCTGTAACCGAGCTGGGCTTGGCCCAACTGAGCTCACTGGAGTTTGTCCTTGGAACCCAGCTCCTGTGCGTTACCTTCATTTCCAAATATAAAACCGTCAGCTGCGTCAGGGTCTTTGATTTCTCTGGATGTCAGGCTTGGTTTTCAAATGTAAATGTGCCCCAGGTTAGTCTTAGTAAAGTTACCTGGCCCGGGACCAGGAGCACACCTGTCAGGTGCAGCCCCCCGTCCTTCCACCTTGTGTAATCCTTCATGTCTTGTATCAAAGACACCCTCCCACCCGGAGTTGAAAGCAAAATTATTCTCAAAGGAATTTATGACAAATACAATAATTCCTTTTAATTCAGGGATTGTTCTATCTACCAGCACATCAAGTGCAGTATACCACCAGGAAACAGCCATTATGTCTATGATTCCCAGATGATAGTTAAGAAGACAATTAATCTCTTAATTGGAGTGAGAAATGCGTGGTTTCCTCCGAGCAGCTGCTCTGATGCTAACCTGTAGCTGAGAGCTCCTGAGGAGCCCCGGCCCGTCCAGTGGGGACCCCCGTGGCTCGTTAGCGTCTTGGAGGTGTGGGAGCTTTGGGAACCCCGGTCGAGTCTCCTCTGTCCCTAACTTTTGGGTCACACCCGTCGATTTCCTCTATGGGGAGCAGGCATTCATCAAAGACCTGGGCTTTTCCCAGCGTGGAGGACACATGCACCTCGGCGGTGACCCCACCTCGCGCTCCATCGCTAGGTGTCACGAGACCCCCGAGGGATCTGCAGTCACCCTGCCGCTTCCCTTGGGGTTGGTACCGTCCCCAAGCCAGCCATCGAAAATAAGTCTAGAAACCTCATTCTGTCGGCTCTTTAAAGAAGAGACAGAGAAAGCCTCGCTCCCTTGGCAGACGGGCATCGTGTCGCTTTCCTCCCCACCGACCCCCGCGGCGGTGCCCCCCGTGCTGCCCCCATGCTGTCCCCGTGCTGTCCGTCTCTTCGGAAGCACTCTGAAGGTCTGAGCGGGTCCCCCGCACAAGTCTGCCCTGGAACCAGACCTGCAGACGGCTCCCGGTTTCTTTACTATCACGAGCGGTGGGGCCATGGGCAGGACACCATCTTCTTCAGCTCACAACGTACCAGGAGCATTTGTCCCAAAAAGGAATTTACGTGAATTTATGATTTGGATATGATTGATTTGAATATATGATTTAGCAATTTGGTAAGAGTAAAAAATATGTATTTTTTAAAGAACACATTGTCTTACTTCCCAGATTTATTTTAAACATATTAGGGTAGTTTTCCCCACAAATTTTCACTTATGTGTACATAGATATTTATATCTCTCTCTTGAAGTTTGGGATCATTATGCATTGTTTTTTTTTTAATTCTACCATCTGAAGTTCATGCTATGGGGGCTGTCACAGGCCGTCACTAAGGTTTTATTATAGGGCTGCTGCCCGGGACATTGTGATGTGCATACGCGCACGGAGCCGGGGGCATTTCTGACTGTGCTCAGGAGACGACCCCTAACTTTAATCAAATAACCTGATGACAACTGCTTAGACAAGCACGTGTCGGGCCACCACCCCCCACCGGCTCGGACCCCGCAGCTCCCACAGAGGCCTCACCTGGTGGACGGCCGGTGCCCTGTCTGAGTCTCACGCTATGGCCACGTGGATGCTTTAGAGTCAGAAGGGACTGTCTGAACCCAAAGAACTTGACGCAGGTAAACATTTCATCCTTGTCCAGTGGGGCAAGTGCTGAACCAAACCAAACCAGCCAGCAGGAAATAAGACACCGTGAAAAGTCATGAAGAACAGTGGCCGGGCGAGAGCTAAGGGGAGAGAACCTGAGGTGACCCCAGGCGCAGCGGGAGCCATGGTTTATCTGCGCCCTGGTGAGAAAATCCCCAGAATCGTGGGCACCCTTTCTGAAGGGTCTGCACCGCCAAGCGTGTGGCTCGGTGGCCCTTGTCCGCACTGTGCGTTCAGGGCTCTGCCTTCCCAGCACCACAGTCCGGGCAGGTCGTCCATGGGCACGATCCCACACTCCCGCTCATCTCTACCGGGGAGGGGCGACGAGAGTCCATGGGTTAAACCAGGTTGCCACTCGGTTGTGCAATGTTTCTGAGATTTTCCAAGAGGATTCCCGGCCTGGCCTGAAGCAGCACAGCGAGGCCTTGGCAGCCGAGAGGATTTGGACAAAAAGGGGGATTGGGGAGAGGCATCCTTTCTGTCCTAGAAAAAGACCCGGGCAAGACGGTTTCTCCCAGAAGCTCCTTCCAGGGACTTAAAATAGTTGCAGGGGCCACATGGAGCTGAGATCCACAGATAAAAATCTAAACCGGGAAGGTTTGATAACTATCTGCTTCTCTCTGTTGTGCAACAGCGACTTCACCTCCACGTGAAAGCTGAGCATCCCTTTTAAAATGTTCAAAGGCATTCCTTCCCCATTCTGAGGCTGTTTATGGAAAGATCTCCATTAATGTGTTCTTACACGAGTGGCATGCGACCAGGGGCTTCCTGTTAAGGTTTTCAGATATATATGAGGAATTTTAGAAGACAGGGTGTCTGAGAGTATGTTAGTTATTACGTGGGGGTGAACTCTCCCAGAACTCTGCACCAGGGTGAGAACCTAAGGTTCAACATCCAGAAAAAGTACGGCATGGTCTGGGGGTGGAGGGACTAAACTGTTAAGGGCTTTACGATTTTTAATACCGTCTGTGTTAAGTATTCTTTACTGTAACAAATTTGTTTCCACTTACAAAGGCAAGCAGCACTTTTTCTTACCCATGATTTTACAGGAGAGGTTCTCTGGATGTTACTTCACGGCAGACCACTATGACAAGTTCATGCTAGCTAGGGAAGTATGCAACTCCGTGCGATTCCAATCTTTTTAATTAATTGAGTTACCACCAGAGTAAAAGTAATGTTGCAAAAATATGTTGATGTGGGTGGTGTTCCCTTTGGCAAAGTAGTACGCACACAAGGCGAAACCATGATTAAAAAGAAAGAAACATTTCACTGACAATTCAAACAGCACATTGCATTGTTTAATAGAAGATGAAAATCCTATCGGGCTGGCAAAGACATCTGTGCCTCCCGGGTAGGACTCTGCCGAGAATCCCAACAAATGTGGACACAGTCCAGCCTGGTCTCCTCATCTGTGACCTCCGAGTCCCGGCCAGACCAGACCCAGCTCTGGGAACGACTGGCTTTTCTTGACAAAGTGCCCTGCTGTTCCTCCTCGAAATACCGGGCACACGCCTGCGGGGGTTGATCTCAAAGCCACGTTACCCAAGAAGAAGAAAGTTCCTGTGAAAACATAACCACCACTGACCTACCCGCAGTTCGCTTGTTTTTGCCCACATGAACCCCTCAGCCCAGGAGGGGCCCCTGGGGAGTGTTTACTTCGTTATTCGGTGTATTTATTTGCTTACTGCAGTTAGGGATACAGCACATTCCAGACACAACTGGGAAGATGATTTGAAAGTGTTCTTGCTGCTGTAGTTGCTAGACAAGAATTTAGCAGGCCGGGGATACTTCTGTGCCCGTTTGTTAAAATAATGCACATTGATGGGGCGGCGTCCAGGGTTTCCTGCACCCTGGGGGCGGGCCGGCGTCTCACGCACATCATCCCATGTGACCACACTGTGGCTTCCCCAGCCGGGTGCTGTTATCACTGGGAGGCCATGGAGGCTTCTGGCTGGTGGGCGATTTTTCCAGGGTCCCCTGAACAGGGAGAAGTGAGACCCAGAGCCTGGCATGGTTCAGAGCTGCCGCTCCACCGAGCAGCCCAGCCCGGCCCTTGGGCAGCCTGTCCCGGGCGTGGCAGGACATTGACTGTGGCACCATTGGCCTCCACCCACCAGACAGCAGGAGCGCTCACCCGTCATGACAACCTGTCAGTGCCGCAGGTGTCTTGGTGGTGATGGTGCCTTTGCCCTTCCTCCACGTGTCCTTCCAACCCTGGGCACCAGGACCCCTGACGGGTGTACCGAGCCAGATGGCATCATGGCCAAGTCTCTGCCGTGGCCCCTTCGCCTGTCCCTCTCCTCCCCTCGCCTCGAGGCTTTCCAAGAGCCCAGCCCCGACAGCTAGAGGCTGTGGCACTGGCACACGTGGGCAGGGCCCACATCAGCATTGGCTCGGCTGGGGAGCTCAGGCCACCCAGCGACCTCAGGTCCCCTCTCTCTGCAGGAGGGCGGGCCAGGAAAGCTGGTGCCTGGAGACCCAGGGGAGGCCAGCTCTGGGGAGGCCAACAGGCTGGCAGTGGGAGGCAGGAAGAGGGGAGTTGAGGCTTCCTCTGGGCCTGCCCATGCCAGGGGTCCCCCACCGCCTGCCCCAGACTGCTGGCCCTCCTGACACTCCACAGAAGAGACCATGAAGCCACATCTTCCTGCAACATATCTGATCCCAGAGGACTGGGCACTCCAGGACCGCCACATGTGTCCCAGGTGCGGGATGGCCGGACCAGCAGGAGCAGAAGGGCGTACATCCTGGGGCCTGGACACCAACACCACACCTGCCATGGGACAGAGGGGAAAGGGGAACAGAGTCAAGGAGCCCAGACCCAGCGTCTGTGGGGGCAGGAAGTGGGGGCAGAAGGGTGTGGGGGGAGTAGGAGGGAGCAGGAGGAGGGGTGGGGGGCCAGCCAGGAAGAGGGGTGGGGAGAGGGTAGGAAGAGGGTATGGAGGGTGTGGGGGGGGAACCAGGAGGAGGGGTGCGGGAAGGGTCTGGGAGCAGGGTCTGCAGCTATGCAGCCTGAAGCCCCCCCCCACCCACTTAGCAGGAAGGGTAATGCTTCCTGGACAGTTGTCACAATTCTTGATGATAAAGGAAAAATCATAAAATAGTGTTGTTATTACTCACATCTTACTTTAAAATTTTATTTTTTCCTATTCATTCCCGCACACCAGGCAGAGCCCCAGCTGCCTGGTTTCAGAGTCTCATTCACCCCTGCTCCCAGATTAACCCTTATGGAGCCGCTCCACGGGACTGCCTCTGGCTCCTCCCCGTGGCCCTCCCCACGGCTGGTTCCCCGTGGCTGGGCCTGTGGGGCTGGACCTGGGGTAGGTGGGGCAGGGTACCCCCTGGAGGGCGGGGGGTGGCGCGGGCTGGCCTGGGATGCAGGCGGTCAGCGCTGCCCGCAGGGCTCAGCTCACTGCGCCCACCTGAATCAATTATTTTTGAAACATACATTTCCATTTAGTGATCTGTGCTGGGTCTAATTCACTTGCTGTTTAGTGTCACTTAGAATCATCCAGGGACTAAAACAGGCCCACAGAGAACAGATTTTAAAAGTATATTTTAAAGATAAAGATGGGCCTTTAATATTGTACAGGATTTCAAATCCCTGGACAAAGAATGTCAGCTTAAGTTTAAAAGGAGTGCTTTAATATCTGTCTTTGAAAAGGAAAGGCAGCCTCGGCCTGCGTGTGAGCAGAGGGCTCACCTTTTTCAAATTACAGTTTTCAAGTCTGATACAGCCAGATAATCATCAGCGGCTCACATAAAATCATTATTTTGTCAGAGAGAGAAAGTGTGTTCGGGGGGAAATTAATGACAGCGCAGAAAGAACAAAGGTGCGTCCTAATAGGGAGACTTTTTCCAAGATTAAAGGAGTCTTGGCCCTTCCTTTGGCTTCAGGTGTTACTCTAAAATCGTCCTGAAGGCTGCGGGGAGACCTGGCCTTGAAGTCGGGGATTGGAAAGGCCCTGGGGAGAAACAGAAACTGCCCCCCCCAACCCCGCCTCCAGTGTCCAGGGCAATCTGTTTCTTTCTCAGACATTCTGCAATTTGTATGCCGAGTATCTCGACATGGTTTTAATGTGGGGGGGGGGCGGCGAGCAGATCTCAGAAGAGGAAAGTCTGGTGACCCCGGAACAGCGTGCCCTCCTGAGGAAAAAGAGAACAAATTCATTCTTGATGACTCAGAAGGAAATTGAAAGCGGCATCTAAGCCTTTTGAAGCTGGACCCGAAATGCAAACTCTGGGCAGCAGTGTGGCTGGGATTTGACAGCCAGTTTGAGGACTCAGGTTCGGGAGGGGTGAGGGATTCTGTCCCCTGCGACGCTGCTCCCTCCCTGGAGGAGTGGGGATTCCCTACAGGCCCAGACCAGGAGGTGTCCAGCCAGGGCTCGGCCCATGCAGTGGATTCGGTACCCGCGGAACCGCCTGTGGGCTCTGCCTCCTGCCAGAGCCCTTTCTGAGGGCAGTCCTGTCTCACCCTTCATCTAACGGCCGCCTTGTCCCCGAGGCCACCCGAGGGTTCCCACCGCATCACGGGCTTTCGAGACAGCTCACGGCTCCTGGGGAAGTGGGGAGGGTCACCAGGCTTGGGCTGGAAGAGGAAGGGAGAAGGGTGCACGTGGGGTCGGCCCAGGAGGCATGGGAGGGCGGCGTACTCACCCGGTTCCCATAGAGGCGCTCCTATTATTCCACGGGCTCCCCTACGGTCTGGCCCGGGGGCCGCTCTCTTCATTCGTGTTGGCACAGCTTGTTGGCTGCCGTGTGTCTCAGGAGTCCGAGGGGCTCCCAGACGTGCAACGCAGGGCATATCCTCCCTCAGCCCTGCCGTGGCCAGACCCGCCCTTTGCTGACCCCCGCCCCCACCCCTATGTTTCCAGAACCTCTGGTCCAGTGGGAGCTCCCGCCAGAAACTGATTCCATTCCTTGCGGTATCCTGAGATTTGTGGGGCTGAGGAGTGGCTAATTTTAGGATCTGTGAGTGTGCTTTGCATGAGCAGAACGGTCCTAAAAAATCCTGAGTTTAACCAAACTGCCTTGGGACACGTGAACTGTTCCATTTTTTCTCACCGTGTTGAGTTCAGCAATGTGAATAGCGTCTGTGTCTCCTGAAGCGAAGCTATTTTGCATGGCCTGTTTTTCCAAACTTTTGACTTTTAATAATGTGGAAAAATTTATCCTAGTGCATTTTAGGGCGTTCCAGGCCTATGGGACTGAATGTGGATGCGAGCAGTTCTGTCTGTCCAACTGTCGAAGGGCTGGTGGAGCTGCCGCCTGTCCACGGCCTGTCGTGTAGACCAGATGCATTCCACGCAGCCCACGTCATCCCCGGGCACAGCCTTTGCAATTGGCTGAGGGTCTTAGTGTCTCTGCTGGTGAAGCCAGATCTACAAAATCGCAGTAGAGAAACTTATTTGTTAAATATTTCTGTCCTGAAGGCTAATGTTTGCCCTCAGCTCCCCACCGTGTCAGTCAGGATCTGGATTGCATGTCTACGCTGAGGGCCCACGGACTCAGGGCTGGACAGACAGCTGCTCCCA
The DNA here is from genome assembly GCF_017311325.1 of Ursus maritimus. NCBI lineage: Eukaryota > Metazoa > Chordata > Mammalia > Carnivora > Ursidae > Ursus > Ursus maritimus. Next base: position 61,829,159 of record NW_024423897.1, read on the forward strand.
GGGCCACACAGGCAGGAGGAGGAGGCAGGCCTGCCCAGGGCCAGCGTGCACACCGCGGTGGTCAGGGGCCGCCCGGGGGTTCGTGGGATCTGCTGGCGACGCTGAGGTAGCAAGGGCCTGCCCCGGGAGCTCCCGCTGACTGCACAAAATACCGCCGCCTTTGCGGTAGGAATGGGCAGGTTCACAGCAGTTCACATCTACCAAGTTTCTTCCGAAAGGAGAAAGAGAAAGCAGCCTCAAGCTCCGAACCTACCTGGACCGTAGCTCCGGGTGCATATTCAGCGGCGACGGGACAGCTGGAGCCGGACATCAGCCTGAGGACAGGACGGGGCTCGCACCAGAGAAGCCGTACTTCTAGGAAAGACAGCGGCGTTTCTGCAGAGCAGAGAGAGCGGGAGCGCATGCCCTGCAAGCAAATAAGGAGCTCGAGGGAACAGAGAGATCAATGGTATGCAAACTACAGGCCGAAAGGCCGCTGGGGCCCGAGGCTCCCCAGCCCAGGATCTGGGGTGCTTCCCCGACGCTGTCCTACCTCAGCCCCGTGGAAACAGCTTTTCTGACCTACTGGGTTTGAAATTGGGAGCTGAGAGGAGGCGTTGGTTGTGAATCTCTCTCGGCTCTCGGCATACCACGCGGAGGGAGCGAGGGAGGGAGCAGACGTGGCTCCGGCAAGACGGGCGTTACCCCAAAGGACGAGATGTCTGGGGCGCACGGGCCTGTGCAGAAAGTGTCTGCTACTGAGTGCCTGCCCCTGAAAACCACGGCAAACAGGACCCGTCCTCGGGAGTGTGCGTGTGTGTGCGTGTGTGTGTGTGTGTGTACGTGCACGCGCGCAGCAGGGAGAACCCGTGGGCAGAGCACCGGCCGGCGTGGGGCACGCCCCACCTGCAGACTGCACACGGCTCACGGCCCTCACGGTGACCCCGGGACCTTTACACCCATGACGCTGACTTCTAGGCAGCCAACTTGGTACCAGGGAGCGTGCAAACGGAACGTTCAGAACGGGACACACCTCAGCCGTGCGCACCGTCCTTTCCCAAGGACTGACACCGGGCGCTCAGGACACGCGTTCCCGCCAGCTCAGGGCATGTCTCTCAGCCTCGTGCGGTAGTTTGCTTGGAGCTCGTATGTCCCCGAGCCCGGGAGGTGGTGTGTGCAGAGCGCCACTCTGCTTCTGAAAGCAGCCGTCATTGTCACCGGGCCGCGGGATGATGGAGGTGCTTAAGGCTCCTTAAGCAGGCTTTGGCAGTGATGTTTACTTTCTGGGTTAGCGCAAACATGACGATGTTGTTAGCACGATGAATGGAGCTTTTGTTAGGGTATTACGGGAATTACAGTATTTAAAGGAGCACCTCTTACTGGAAGATAACTTTGAATGTATCTAAAGTGCATTTCTTGACAGACTGTTATTGTAAGTGGATCTGGTTAAATCACCCATACTTTTAGGAATTCCCATCCCAGGGGTGGCTTTGCAACGTGACCCGGGAGACTTGGATGGGAAAGAATCACCTGCCAGCGGCCTGGCATGTCCACAGACCGCGGGCCATGCCGGAACGTGGAGGCGGTTGCTTAGTGCTACTGATTCCCGACTTGCAGGGGGCCCATCACCTGTGCAGCCAGAAGGAAAGCTGGGGCACCCTGGCTGGCACAGTGCAGCGGGGGGACACCACCCCTCGAGGCACCGGTGACTGTCCCAGAGAAAACAGGGGCCGTGGGGAAAAGGTGCGGGCTGAAGGCATGAACACAAAGCCCAACTTGCAGTTGGGGCTTTGTTCCCCAGGAGCACTGGGGAAATACTGCGTTCTTCTTCCCAAGCCGTGTTACAGGACAAGCAGTTGAAAAACAGAATAAGAATGTGGAGGGAAGCTTTAGGAAAACCTGAATTCCTTAATTAAAGAGAAAAAAGGAAGTGTCCTCTGCTGTGTTTTCTCACTTCCAGAAAAGACCAAGGATTGGTAGCCACGGGCTGCACGTTCACGGTCGGTTTCTGGGGGCATCACGGAGTCCACCACGTCTCTAGTTTCTAGAATCATCTGGGGGTCAAAGCGGATAAACAATGTCAGCGCTTCTTCTCACCTCCGACTCCCCTGTTACCCAGCATCACGAGGCACAGACCCCAGCGGTAACAGATTACTGAACACCCACTCTGTCACTCTGCGGGCGGCACGGGAACACGGACAACGGAGACCGTGCCATCCGCATCGGTAGGGCTGGCGTGGGGTGTGGGGTGCTGAGGAACAGGTTGACCTGCCGCTTGTCCCCCACGTACCGGTGGCTTTACCGACGCGGGCAGGACGTCACCCACACGTGGGGACACAGCCCGGGCCTGAGAAGGCCGGCCGCATGCACACTGGCCCGAGCCGGCCCTGGCCACCCTTCACCTCCTGACCCAGGCCTGCCAACTCCCCTCTTGCCACCTGTTTGAATTACAGACTTTAAAATATTTATTCTATGTGGTTATGAAAACTTGATCCTGGTATAAAACATTTGATCTTGTTCTTTAAAACGAAAATCAAAGGATGGGAGGAACAGGATAGCGTGCCCAGGCCTCCCAGCTTCCTTCGGGAAGAAGTAGCAGGTCATTTCCACTCTCCGTCCCGGTGAGAGGTGCCCCACCTCCCAGCTCCTGTGACACGGATCAGGTTAATGAGCAAAACTGCAAGGTTCCTCTTGAAAGTAAGGTACTGACTGCCGAATATCAAGGCAACAGAAGCCTCACTGAGAGCCGGGAGCCCAAGACACGAGGTGAGAGCATGTGAAAAGGAGAAAGCCAAATTAACAATATGCCATAAAATGCACAAAATTTGAGCTCTATTCGTAAGTGGAAAGGGGAACCTAATCCCACATATGTGACAACAAAGTATGTAAGCCTTTGAGGGGGCAACATGGTCATGCCAACGCAGCATGGAGAGACAGCAAGCGTCTAAGTGTGGCCAGTGACTGAGCACTGGCTGGGGGTGGGGTGGGGGGGCTGCTTGTCCCGGACCCTGCTGGTGGGCGTAACAACCGTGAATCCCACTGCGATCACGACACTCAGAACACAGCTTTGGGCCACCGTTCTACCCCGGGCAGGAGAAGAAACCGTAATGAGAAGGAAACGGGTATCCGGCCCCCACTAAGGGTGGACGTCTTCAGGCGCATGGCCAGGCAGTGGGAATCTCCTCAAGCAGAAATCCGAATTTTATACATAATTTGGAGGCTACCAAGGGAGACCAAGTTTGGGGGAAAGACAAGTCAGGGGAGACGTCCATCAGCATGGGATTACACGCTTCTCCTAGGAGCCCGGAAGGTCTGGGAGGGTCAGGGGTTGTAAACCCCCCATGGAAACACTGAGGCGGGGCTCCTTCCCAGCAATGGAGGAATTGGGGTGCTGGAGGCTGATGGGGGACCAGCATGAAGGGGGTGAGGCAGGGCCGGGCAGGGGCCCCTGGAAGGATGAGTCAGTCTGTCCGGGGCTAGAGAAGCTTCCAGGAGCCACCTCCAGAAAAGGTCACACAGCCCTACCCACGGTGCAGAGAAAGGCCCTGGAGATCTTGGGGCCACCAGGCTGTGGAAGTCAACCTGAGTAACGTCCCCAGAAAGAGACGTTAGAGCAGAGTCAGGCCCGCACAGCCCAGAGAGGAGGGGACACAGTGCCAGCATGTTGTGCTTGGGAGCTGGGCTTGAAAACCTTTCTGTTTCTTCATTTTTCAACCCTGTGACCCGAGAGAGCCAGACAGAGAGGGCCTGATGGGAGAGGAGCCGAGCACGGCCCCACACCCTCTGCTCTGGGGACTGGAGCCCAGGCAGGGCCTGCTCCCAGGGGCTCAGCGAGGAGGAGCTCTGATCATGGCCTCATCTGTGGGTGCAGGGCCATCCCGCTTTGTGACCTCAGGCCCGAGGCACAACTCGGGGAGGATGTGGGTTCGCAGGCCCAGCCTCTTGTTTTCTCTGCTTTGCTTTAAACCTGGGGGTGAGTGTGGGCACCTGGGCTCCGGAGCCTCTGGGCTCCCCGTGCCATGCGAGGCCTCCAGGGTGCTCACTGTGGGGTATGGGCAGCAGGCTCTGGGGGGCAAGGTGAGCAGGCAGCAAGCTGGACATGGTGGCCTATGTGCTGTGTGGGAACTGGGCCCTGACACCGCTGGGAATGTCAGGATGCCGTTCTAGCATCCCTCTGCATTATGGACCTTTCTCCTCACCACACTGGCCCGTGCGAGCAAATTGCATTCATGTGCAATGAGCTGAATCTCACCCCAAAACCTGGGTGTTACCCCTCATTCCCTGCATCTTACAGGTGGAGGAAGGGGTGGTCCCAGGAGGCTGCAAGATGACAGGAGAAGACACATACTGCCCGTACTGAGTGACCCCTGGACTCCTCTGGCACCTGCGTCCTGGTTACTCGACGCGGCGACGTGCTCCAGTGCTGATCTGGGGACACAGGTGTCCTTCATCTACTCAGGGTGTAAGAAGGCGGGGCTTCACCGACGTACTCCCCCACACCGACCCCAGGAGTAACCCTCACAATGTGCTGGGGGTGGGGGACACTGTCATCACCACTTACGGAGTTGGGGCTAGGGCAGGCTGAAGGTAAGAAAGTGCCAGGTTCCCAGCAGACCAGGGATGCCCACTTAGGCTGTGACGCCGTGTCCCTGCCCTTCCCCTCGTGGGCTTGTCCCAGTTCTCAGGGCCCCATAAATACACCCCTCTCTCCTCTGAAGCCAGGAGCCATGGGCAAGCAGACAGAGGATTGTGGCCACGACTGGGGTGAGGAAAGCACACACTCGATAAATGCCCCAGAGATGCCATGACCCAGCCACTTGAAACAACAGAAACGTATTCTCTCCTGGTTCTGGTCGCTGGGAATCCACAGTCTAGCTGTGGGTAGGGCCGGTTCCTTGTGAGGCCCTGAGGGAGCATCTGTTCCGTATCACGTCCAGTGTCTGCTGGCAGCTGGCCATCCTTGGCATCCCTGAGCTTGTGGCTTCGCCATCCCAGTGTCTGTCTTCATGTTCACCCGGCATTCTGCTCATGTGTGTCTGGGTCCAAACTTCCCTTCTTACAAGGGATTGGGGCCCATCACTCCAGTACCACCTCATCATAACGAATTACATCTGCAATGACCTTGTTTTCAAATAAAGTCGCAGTCTGGGGTCCTGGGGATTAGCACTTTAATACATGAATCTGTTTTGGGGGGGCACAGTTCCACCCATAATATCTCAGGTGCAACAATTGAAGGGTGCCCAAAAGCTGTCACCAAGATAAGCCACTTTGTAATGCAATATTTAAGAATATCAAAATTCATGGAAAACCCCATGGTGGACAAAACAGAAGTTTCCATAGAAACAAGATCAGTATTGGTGATTTCTCCTTCTGCCTCTGGGACTGGCAGGGTCCCCCTCAGTCCTACTGCTAGTTAAAAATGTGGTACTTAATGAATATGCACTTTTGTTTGCATTAATTTTAATTTTCTAAAATATCGCATGAAATATTCTTTCTCTTGATGACTGAGATTGTTGGTGCCTCTTAGAGGCAAGTGTCTTACCTGCCCCACTCCCCTTGGGCTCCTACAGAACTCAGCTGGAGACAAAAGCATTGGCAACCAGAGCGGATGAGACTTGCTTTTCCCCACCTCGGCTGCATGTGACGGGAAGGCAGAATCCCTTCGTCCAACTCTCTCTGGCCGCTGTGCCGGGGAGCGGGTGAGGAGACTGGTGCTGGCCCCCACCTGGGGTCTTGCAATGGCCTTACCTGCCAGGGTGGCCCGTCCCTGACCCTGGCCTGCAGGGACCTGAATCCTCACCTCCTCTCTGTCCTGCAGCTAGTAACACTAGCCCTCTCTCTGCACTAAGATGACCCTTGGCCAGATCGCTAGCATCCCCATGACCCCGGGTTACCAAGTTCCCCAGCACCACCTGAGCTCCCACTCTACAGAAAGTCTACCCTGTTCCTTTTGTTGAATGGGGCTATTGGTAATAAAACTTGTACGATGATTAAAAGAATGATTGTATCTCCGGTGCTTAGCACTTCTTCATGCATTAGTAATGCAGGGATTCAATAAAGCTTCATCTGCTTTCCGCCGACAACTGTTTAACTTTCCTTTACACTGTGCGGCCGTGCTCCTTCTGCGGTATGACAAAGCCTAATGCAAGGCCTAGGAGGCACTTCCATTGAGACCCGGCTTTAATTATGGACGGCCTGCGTGGGACATTCTTCTACGTGTGTTTCTTCCACCCAAGAGCAGCAGTGTCAGTCTGTGATCAAAGAGAGGCGGGCAGAAATGTGCCTTCATAAATCCGGCCCAAGCTGGCCTCCTCGGACCTGACTGGTTTTGTCTATTTGCTGTCCTGCCATCGGACACTCAACGTTCCCATCACAGGGGTCCCGGAAGGCCTGTGCTCCCATCTCAGCAGATTATTCTCCCCCACACTGGCCACGACTGAAATATCAAGCTGTTGCAGTCCACGAGCTGACGTTACATTCTGCTGACCTCATCAAGCAGACCCAGGACCCTCAGATGTGTCCGTGATGAGCCACGGAGCGTTCTTCCCAGATTCTGTGCATTCTCTGCACGTTTCCAAGCCACTAGGGTAGACGGACAAGCTCAGACAGGGCTTCCCCGGAGCTTCTGGCATGGAGTTCTGGGCATTCGGAGAACTTTTCCTCTGCTTTAATCATGTGTTTGTTTAACTGATGCAAATCGATTCTGTGCCTGGCACGGAGGATGCCAAATGTACACAGATCTGAACTCTGCCGTCAGCAGGCACATGGGGAGGGACAGTTGTGCCGATGTCCCCCAAGATGCGAGGCTGGATCCCTCAGCTTTCTGAGCCTCAGATTTGGCCTCAGTAGGAAGGTTGTGGTTTCAGCCCCCTCCTTGGGAGTGGCTGGTGTCTGATCGGACTATTGGATCAAGACTCGGGTCTTGATTTGGAATATTCTGGGTGAAGTGGGTGCTTCAGTTGACCACTTCTCTAGTTTCTCTTGCCTCCAGTGTGAGAGAATCAGCCACCGTCCCTGTGGACACCAAAGGGCCCCAGAGTCCCCAGGGTCAGGGCTGCATACCAGGTGTCTGCTCATTACAGCCGAGTGAAGCAGGTCGCGGGAAGAAAGGAAGGGCATATGCATTCATGGATATGAGGCATCACTTTCTTTCCCAACCTGTACCAGACTCACGTGCTGTAAGGGGGGCCTACAGTGGGTGCCTGTGGAGACCCTGAGAGTTCGTCTTATGCGAACCCCCCTGCACCGCACATCCTGTGCTCCCGTGCATACGCACAGACACATGCGCTACCCGAAGCCTCTGGCTCCGCGCGGCTCTCGTCGCAGTTCATGTCCAGGCCACACCCCTGCGCCCCTGCAGGAGGCTGCATCCAGTCCTGGGCTCTTCGATTCTTGTTCCCCCAAAGACGCCCTGCTGCACATTTTCTAAGACGAACACCGGTCTACATTTACAGAAGCATCTGACGTCTTCAGATGAAAAGATTTCTACTAGTTCAAGATGCAAAAAGATTCCCACATGTCCCCTTTGATGTGTATTTTTCTAAGTGCTCAGAAGGATTTCTGGGAGGCTGTGTGAGTCCCTTTTGTTTCTAGAATGTTTGGTTGATGTGTTTCAAAGTAGCAGTGAGAGCAATACTGGCAAGCTCTTGCTTTTTAATTGTGGCTCCCGTGCGCGGCAATCCTACACCTTAATTCCACGCTCTCGTGTTGAAAACACATCCCTCTGTGAAGTCGACTAGCTACACTGTAAACATCTTGGAAAACTTTGCCAACATTACTCAAAATAGGCAGCTGGATTTTTTTTTTTTTTTATCATTTCCAGGTGCATTTGAGGGAAAGGAGAGTTCTAATGGACCTAAATTGTCTGTGTGATCCAAATCCTGAAAGTTATACCCACACATTTCAAAGAGATATTGCTTTGGAGACTAAAGGCAAATGAAATGTCCCCAGTCCTGTGTACCAATCTGCAGTGCTGTTCACCACATTTACAGTGCATGCTTAAGCACTGATTCTCCCCAAATATCCGTGTCTCAGATACTATTCTCCGATTCCAAATTCAGGCAGGAGATGTCCCTGCCTCCAGCCCGAGGAGCCTGTAGCATTCAGGTGAGCGCATGTGCCAAAATGTGCCGAGGACTCCGGATCCTATTTGAGAAGCTGGGGTGGAAGGAACGTCACCTGTCCCTTACAGACCTGGGGGATCCCCCCTGGATGCAGGCTTGCTCAGGGTGGAAATTATGCATTCTTACTGGGGCAGACATGTTATGCCAAGAGTCCCTCTTTTGGAAAGAACACTGTATCCTAACTGGAAACTTAACAAAGTTGAAATTTGGCAAGAAATTAACTTCTCATGATAATGTTCACTAATTCCGGTCCATCAAAGCAAAAATGTGATTCATGTTTTATTTTATGTTTTTATTTTTTTGAATAGGATAATCTCAGTAGATAATCATTTTGGATTCCTAGGAGTGTGAACTTTGGGACAGAGGCGCACTAACATGGGGCTAAGTGGGGAGACCCAGGAGAGTCAGCCGTCCAGTACCGCGTGAGGCATCCTCACGCATAGCACACGCAGGGCTGCAGATGTCCATGGGGCTCTCCGCGGGCCAGCCCAGGCCATCCTGATTTGCCTCTTCGCACAGAACCACCCTGCAGAGCCCTGACGCAGATGTCATCTCCATGCAAAGTACTTTCAAAAGCCCTTGATCATTTGAAATCCCATTTCTTCTGGCTTTCAAAGTCTCCCACTGGCCCGGGCTCTGATTACCTAAGTACATTTCCCACTCTACTTCTGGTGCCAAATCCCATTTCTGTAGGGTGTTCTGTGTCTAATGTCCTTCACATCACGTCCGCACCCACTCCTGGTTTGGGCCATGCTGCATTTCCGTCTGAGCGTCCAGACTCAGCGGTGTCTGCACCCCACCGATGACAGCCTCTCTCCCTGAGTCTGCAGACACCTACCTGTGCGATGCTCCCCGGTCCATCCCCGTATGCTTTCCCCTTTCTGCAAGCTAGCGGGCAGGGACTTTGCTGCAGGCCTGTTGGTGCCTCCTGCACCCAGCAAAGGTCTGGACACACATTAACCGCTCTAGAAAAGCTGTTGGCTTTAAATTGGAGGCAGGGGGCTAGCGCCCTCCTCTGGCCCAGCTGTCTGGCCCCTCACTGTGTGGTCTCCTTCCATGGCACGGTCTCCACATGGAGAAGCAGGTGACAGGACCTGTCCGGCAGAGGAGCAGAGCTTCTGAAGGGAAGCAGCTCCTTCCCCGGGTGATACCCCGTGTTTCACCGAGGGGGGCTGGGATGTAAAGACTCAGCTTCTCCCGGAACACGGCTCTCTGTTGAGCTTTCCCTCCATACTGGGTCACACAAGCTCGACACCCTGCTCTTGCTTCAGGGTGGTGTGGGGGACACCAGGTGGGGCAAGGTCTGTGTTTCTGGTCGGCACGGGCAGAGTGGGGCTGACCTGGATGTGGGGTTGGAGAGGACCCACTTCCTCTCCAAACCAAGCATGGGTTTCTGTTAACCCACCGTCAGAGAGGATTGTTGGGAGCCTTTGTGGTATTTGTCTCTTCTTGAAGTAGGCCACCATGGTGTTTCCCATGAAGACAGAGAAACCAGAAGCAAGTTTCCATCACGGAGTCTCCCTTGCACACCTTTCTGGATCTCTAAAAATTCTTCCAAATATGCCGAGGACTCTGTGGTGTTATCTGTATTCCGAGTCTCATTCACATGAAGACTCAACACCACAAGCAGCCAGCCTCGGTCCCTTCAGGTCGCAGCTCAGCCACGCTTTGCACCTGCCCTTGCAGCTTGTGGGGCACTGATCTCCTCTCCGTGCAAGTGTGTTCTTGTTTATTCTTAAGGCGCAGAATGCAAACACAGCAACAATGTTATGATCACATTTTAATTTATCCTGCAAAATAATGTTTTAATCAATAGTGTAAACACATACCTCATTGTTCTGTGCTGAGCGGGGAGAGTGACAGTCTCTCCAAATGTCCGGAGAGGAGGCCAGGGTGTTGCTCAAGGGTCAGGAAGTCTTTCCTCCGAGCCCCACATGACCACCTGGCCAGCAAGCCGTCTCTTTGCCTGCTCCCACCTGAGCAGTCTGGAGCATGGGGATGACGGACAGAGAGCTCTGAGGACAGTCGGGGCTGGGGCCGGGAGCCTCCACTGACGAGAGCTGCCCTGGCCACCACAGCAGGGCAGCTCGACCTTAAACTCTTGTATTCACCTTGCAGTTGCCACTGAGCTTAGCTAGAAACTAATGGAAACCTGCTCTAGTACTTTTAGTTATAAAGGGAATCCCTTTAGTCAGTCGATGCTGGATTGGATCCCATGAAAATTAAATACTCAGTTTACAAAATGATCTCATTAGTGGGTAGATTGAAGTACGCCGTGGTCCCTGATGGGGATCCCTAAAGAGGATATTCAACGTGATTTGAGCGTATTTTGTTTCTTAGAAAATTGAGTTAATCAAGTGATGATACATTTCTTAGAAATGAGTATCAGTTATTAAAAATCCTCGGCAAGGACTGAGTGCCGATGCTGGGCAGCCCGTCTGCGCCCTGGGCTGCAGCTGGGACGCTGGGAGTCAGCCCCAGGCCTCATCATCCTTAGCAGCCAGTGCAATTTATTTCCCATTTAGAATAATTCATCTCCTTAACGTCTTTATTACTACTTCTTTATTGTGTTCTTACGGTTATTATATAAAAAACAAGATTTAACTGTACTAATTTAGTGTTACAGACTGGCTGATGGTCTATGCAGCCAATCTATGTATTGGCAATGATTACAGAATTCACTCTGCTTCTTAGCATATCCAGTATTCTCAGGGGTAGACCACTTAAGAAAATCTGACGTGAGTTACATTTACAAGACTGTTAAGGAGTAAGATTTCCTTTGTTTTATCAAAGCACAAAATATAGGGTTTCTTTAAACAGCAATGGCCTAGTTGGAGTAACTATGGCTCAGTTAATACACATTGTTTCTCCAAATCCCACGACAGAGGCTGCAAGGCCTGTGCGTCGTCTAACATGGGGTGAAACTTTGTGGGTTTGTGCCCCCACGCGGGAGCTTAGGGAATGAAAATACCCCCTTGTCGCAAGCACTGGCAGTGTCCGCAGCCTGGGGAGGTCCAGTAACTCACGCCCGAGGCCTGCCGTCACCGGGGTCCTACGGCCTGCTCTCGAAAGTCCCTCTACTGACCAAGCATCTCTGTGCACTCAGGACTCAGAGGTGCCCGGGAGGCCAGGCTCAGGATCAACAGCAGTAAAGCACCAGGCAGTCTGAGACGGGCTTGTCATTTCCTTCCCACCCATTCTGTCGGTCACGCGAGTCACGGAAGCAGGGCAGGGTCAAGGGAAAGGAGTGGAGACCGTTTTCCAGGAGGAGCTGTGAAAGGTGGGACCATCTTTACTCTGCCATGCGCAATGTAAGGGAAGTCGTGACCACATGGAAAGTACATCTCATGGACAAGAAGACTCATTATTGCAAAGGCATCTTTTTCCCCAAATCACCCTGTGATTTTAGTGTAATTACAATTCAGATTTCCACAGCGTCTCTTTGTGGGAAACTGAACTCCACAAATATCCAATAGATGTTCAGGGACATGACATAAAAAACAAACATGGAAGAGTAAAGATGGGGGAGTTAATACATTAGGTTTAAAAAACGATGATCCATGTGGACAAATTAGACTAATGAAATTAGATACCTTCTTTATAGCATCTGTAAAATAGAAACCCTCAGTGTGAAAAGGAATGTCCTAAAGCATTCTGAAGTTACCTTTATGATCTAAGGGCTAAGAAATCATTTCTCTTAAAAAAAAACACAAAAGCAGGAAGAAAAAAGCAAAGCAGTAGAGAAAAAAAAAGATAGGAACACTTCATTGCATCAAAAGTGAAGACTGGCCCACACCAAGTGCCCTACACCAAGGGATGAGGGAAGGTGTAAGTTAATGTTGTAACTGCATAAGCGATAAAAGATTGATTTCATGAATTACAGAAAAGTCTTTCAATATATATAATCTCACAAGAATACGTGAAGGAATTTACAGAGAAACAGAAGAGAAAGCAAAGGGATAAACTACGTAGTTGCTAGAAGAGGATCCTGGAAATGTGCAGAGAAGGGACAATTAGGGTATCAGAGCGTACGCATCGAACTGGCAGAAACATTCACCCGTGAGCCCAGGAAGCTGGGTGGGGGCAGAGAATCGGGGTCCCGGGTGCTGCTGGCTGGAGCGCAGCTGGGAAAGCACCACGGCCCGTCGGTGGGCGAGGCTGGGGCTCTCCTGGCCTGAGCCCCCTTCTGCATGTGTCCTAGGAATGTCTGTCTCCACATCGCCTGAGACGGAGAAAAACCGAGCGGCCACGTAACCAGCTCGCAAGAGGAGAGTGTGAGCAAATCATGCAATATTCACACAACGGAGCCCGCCCAGGAGTTTAAACAACGGGCCTCAGCGAGTGTGGGGGGGGGTCTGCATACCGGCGCCACCGACCGGATCTGGCCGCTGCGTGTTTTGTAAATAAAGTTTTGATTGGAACACAGCCAAACCCATTAGCTTACCTGTTGTCAGTGGCTATTTTCACATTACAAGGGCTTGGTCGAGTGGCTGCCCACAAAGCCAAAAACCGCTATTCTCTGGCCCTTTACAGGAAAAGCCGAAAGCATCCACATTTCAAACTTTCACACGGAACAACAACTCGACTTGCACAAGCATGTCTGCGGCACAGCTGCGTGTAGACGCTTGTAAATATATACAGCGTAACAACGTGCAGCATAAAGCTTGTGCTGTGTGCGGGTGAATAGATACAGAGCAGGGGGGTGCCCCACGGTAACTGACATGGCCGCACACGCACGCCGCACACGCACCCACGGCACAAGCACACACACGCACACTGCACACACACTGCACACACACACCGGGCACAGACACCATGCATGCACACCACGCACACACATGCACCGCACACACACACCGAGCACAGACACCACACACACACACCGTGCACACACACCACGCACACGCACCACGCACACACACCGGGCACACACACCGTGCACACACACCATGCACGCACACCACGCATGTGCACCGCACACACACACCGCACACACACACCGTGCACACACACCACGCATGCACACCATGTGTGGTTGCCTCGGGAAGAACGGGGCACCCGGGCTGCGAGGCTGCCTCTGGTTCAGCAATGCTTCTTTCTCTTTTAAATAGATCTGGATAACATTTACTAACTTGAAAAATAAATAAAAATAAACAATAAAAGCACCTGGATAATACAATCCAATGACAGGACAGGAGACGGAAGCATGTTGGGTGTAACGTACTCACTGCGTCTTTCTGTGGAGATTGCACGGGAAGCATGGGCCCCAGCACGCCCTGTCCTTGGGACAAAGGATGGAACAGCCCCGAGTCCACCTGCGTGTCCATTGTCTGCATGTTTTACCAGAGTAACTTTCGAAGGTTTGTCAAAGACAAGAAAAGCACAGAGAAACAGGTAACAAAGCAAAATCAGGCACAGCCTGGATTAAATACACGGACTAGAAAGCTCCTGGTGTGTCCCATTGGGAGGCCGCGGGCGTCCTTTAGAGCTGCTCCCACCCCTTAGATCTTCCATGTCTTTGCGGGTCACCCGCGTCCAGAGTGACACCCATCAGTAAGAAGTCGTTTATCCTGGGCGCCTGGGTGGCTCAGTCGGTGAAGCAGCTGCCTTCGGCTCAGGTCATGATCCCAGGGTCCTGGGATCAATCCCTGCATGGGGCTCCCTGCTCGGCGGGGAGCCTGCTTCTCCCTCTCCTTCTACTGCTCCCCCTGCTTGTGCTCTCCAACTCTCTCTGTCAAATAAATAAATAAAATCTTAAAAAAAAAAAAAAAGAAAAGTTATTTATCCTTCCGTCCACGTCATAGGCTTTTCAGTTCTGAGAACACTTTGCCACGGGAAGTGAGCGTGTAAACAGACGGCACGTGGAATTTGGGACAGAGGGCCTGGCCACTCAGTTCCCAATTGCTGCAGGTTGGCACAGAGCTTAGGGTTCTGGCTGTTCCTTAGGGGTGGTCTCGGGTTGGTGCCTATGGACGGCGGGGAGCTCAGCACCGGGCGGAGGGGGCTGGCCTGCAGGGCTGTCCCCACGAAGGTGTTGGCTGAGTGGGGACTGTCTCTTAGGTGAGATAACTAGGGTTTTCTCAGTTCATGTTAGGGGGCATAGCCCTGGAAGGAGGGGTGTCTTGGGGTGGGCGTGCTCTGCATGGAAGGCGGCATCGGCTGAGCCCTGAGGGCTGACTGCTGGCCTCATGCCCAATAGCCGAGGAGGTCGGCTCTCCACCCCTGAAGGGACATCCGGGTGACCCCTCAACCGCAGAGCGTCACTGCATAAACAGCAGGGCTCTGGGCTCCCATGAAACCCCGGAGCTCTTCCCACTCCGCGAGCACGCGACCACACCTGCCGGGGAGCTTGAGCTATGTAGAACCCATGCTCCCGCGGCCCAGCAGCTCTGCTGGACTGTTTTCTTGGCGGCTCGATCTTGTTGAATTGAGTTGTGGGGGAGTTGTTGCTAGGAAGTAATTTTGATTATTGGAGGGGTTAGATGCAGTTCATCTCCCTTCCTTGAGGGTGCGCGTGACTCGGTGGACGCAGAGCCCGCAGCGCCATGCTGTGTGCTGTGTGCTGTGTGTTCATACGTGTCCATGGCTCCACGCTCGGACCTTTCCATCACCAGAGCTGCCAGGAAGCCGTGGCGTTCTCCTGCGCGCATGGTGTCCCCTTGGGCGCCCAGAACCGAATCCAGCATCCCAGAACGAGCCCGGCCTCGGTCTCCCTGCCACACCTCCCTCTGGCCTCTGTGAGGGAGGAACTGTCCCAGCCTCTCTGTTCTCAGTTTTCACACCGGACAATGCGGAGTTGGTGCGCTTTTTCGTAGTGAGCCGCTCAGGTCACGTTAGAGCGTATCTAGTACATTCCTGCTTGGAAGGGAGTCCTGAACTAAAGCAGGCGCTCTTTTCTCCTGCTGCTTTGAAATTCTGCTGGATTTCCCCTCCTCACTTGAAACAACCGGTTGTCCTTGCATCATTTCCTAGATAATTCTTTCCTTAAATACTTGTACATGCTTTGTGGGTTTTTTTTTTTTTTAATTACCTGTGCATAGCAGGGCCAGCTTCTGGCTCGCTCACGTATTCTGTGAGGCTGCTTGTGTAGACTGTGCCAGCTGCACATCCCATCCATCAGCTCCGTTGGCTCCAGCTGGTTCTATGCCACACTGGGTGCTTAGCTTTGGGGCTGGCCATGGCAACAGAGCCTTGACCTTGAACTCTCACGCCCTCTGCTTCCCCCTCCACCTGCTGACGCCCGGGTTGGTGTTACCCTGCTGTTTATAGTCTGTTTATTTTTCCAGGACCACAGATGTGGCTGGTGAGTTCCTTGGGAGACATCCGAAGTGTCCCCTGCAGCGAGTGACCGGCAGCAGAGCTGCCTCCTGCTCCCCTAGCTGCCCCCACACATTCCCCACAAGAGCTCCCCAAACCTGGCCACCCCAATCGCATCTCCCTCTGTCCCCTCCTTCAACGCCTGTCCTTAGTTTTATGAAGGGAATTGAGTTTGCTTTTTTTTTCATTATTTATTTATTTATTTATTTTTAATATTTTTTATTATATTATGTTAGTCACCATACAGTACATCCCTGGTTTCTGATGTAAAGTTCGATGATTCATTGGTTGCGTATAACACCCAGTGCACCATGCAATACGTGCCCTCCTTACTACCCATCACCGGCCTATCCCATTCCCCCCCCCACCCCCAGAAGCCCTCGGTTTGTTTCTCAGACAATTATCATATAGTTTCTCTCATCTATGGAACATAAGAACTAGGAAGATTGGTAGGAGAAGAAAGGGATAAAAAAAGGGGGGGTAATCAGAAGGGGGAATGAAGCATGAGAGACTATGGACTCTGAGAAACAAATTGAGTTTGCTTTTTGTCCTTTGTGAACTAGGGTCTTTCTGTCCTTTTGCTGTTTTATTCCTTTGACCCCTATGTCTTCCCGGATCCTCATGGCTTCCCTGCCCGAGAAGGGCATCCCTGTAGGCCCTTCACAGGTGCTCGATGCTGACATCTCTCCGGTCCACAACGCGACCCTTTCTCCATCTTAAAAAATCCAACATCCACTGCCTTTGGCAGGCGTGCTGTGGTCTGTCCTTTCACAGATGAGTTTCTCAACACGAGATCTAACGAGCCAATTCTCTGTTTTCCTTGCTCTCTGTTCCTGAAGGTCACCTACGACTCCCAGGCCAATGTCCTCTCCTCGGCACTTGCATCCTTCAGCTTTGTCCTGAGAACCTCCATGTCCAGCAACTGTCCTCAGACTGACGTGCGCTTTGGGCTCCAAATCCCATGCTGGCCTCTCCTGTCACTGGCACTTTGCTCTGAGGTCCCCCCAATATTGCCATCGCCTGTTATGTGCCTCCCATCTTCCGTCTGATTTCACTCTGAGTTATTTGAAACCTTCAGATCACACCTGAGAGATGGTTATTCCGGCTTCCACGTCCTCGATCCCAACTTCCAGCCCTTTATTTGCGCACATTTCTGTTCAGAAGCCTCAGCGTAAAGTCAACATGTCAGACTCTGAACTATTTCCCCACCAGCTACTCTGCCCGCGACCCAGACCCCGTGTGCTCTCGTGGGCACAGCCGGCTGGGATGGGACCCCACCCTTCCTCCTTCCTCCGTTAGCACATGTCCATCAGAGTGTGATTTTCTAGAAATGGGACGTTGTGTCCCTTTCTCATTTTAAATGTATAGCAAGGGTTTTACACAAGGAAATGCCTCACACACTTGAGATATCTATTGAATTAACTCAGTCATCGAAAACTGCTACGTCTGCTTTCCAATTTTGGTGGCCCCTGAATTTACAGGGACCACGAAGAAAGGCTT
The DNA here is from genome assembly GCF_017311325.1 of Ursus maritimus. Taxonomy (NCBI): domain Eukaryota; kingdom Metazoa; phylum Chordata; class Mammalia; order Carnivora; family Ursidae; genus Ursus; species Ursus maritimus. The sequence goes on from NW_024423897.1 coordinate 61,846,078, forward strand.
CGGTGTTAGCCACACTGCCGGCCGGTTCTGCCTCTAGTTCACAGCATCTGTGCCTGTGCGCAGGTGTGCACGTTTGTATGTGTGCGTGTGTGTGCAGGTGTGCACGTTTGTATGTGTGCGTGTGCGCAGGTGTGCACGTTTGTATGTGTGTGTGCGCAGGTGTGCACGTTTGTGTGTGTGCGCGCAGGTGTGCACGCTTGTATGTGTGCGTGTGCACAGGTGTGCACGTTTGCATGTGTGCGCGCGCAGGTGTGCACGTTTGTATGTGTGCGTGTGTGCAGGTGTGCACGTTTGTATGTGTGTGTGCAGGTGTGCACGTTTGTATGTGTGTGTGCAGGTGTGCACGTTTGTATGTGTGTGTGCAGGTGTGCACGTTTGTATGTGTGTGTGCAGGTGTGCACGTTTGTATGTGTGTGTGTGTGCTCGTTTGTATGTGCATGTGCGCAGGTGTGCACGTTTGTATGTGTGCGTGTGTGCAGGTGTGCACGTTTGTATGTGTGTGTGCAGGTGTGCACGTTTGTATGTGTGCGTGTGTGCTCGTTTGTATGTGTGCGTGTGTGCAGGTGTGCTCGTTCGTATGTGCATGTGCGCAGGTGTGCACGTTTGTATGTGTGCGTGTGCGCAGGTGTGCACGTTTGTATGTGTGCGTGTGCGTGCACCTGTGAATTTTCCGATAAGGACTTTGTGATCATTTATATCTATATAATTAATTTTGAAACTAAATTCAGTCCATCCTTCCAGCCTGTTGTGAACTGCTCAGACCCTGACTCTGTTCCCTTTCTTAATAGCCAGCCTCCGGAGGCCTGTCATCTGAGCGTCTGCTCAAGATTTTGTCGGCTCCCTCACCGAAGGCACCAACGCGTCTGTGGGACACGTGAGAACCCTGACAGGGCCTGCGAACATCACGCTGTCCTGTCCTCTGGGCTGGGTGCGCCCACAGGTCCTGCCCTTGGTCATGTCCACGGTTGCTGACAGGCCACATTTGTGGAAAGGCATGAAGACGTGGACGCAGTATCTCACTGAACGTTTACGACTGATGACTTGGGATCACCATGCCCCACGCATGGAGAAGGAGCCCCGGAAGCGAGGTCTGTCATACCTCGGGCTCCACTCCATCCACACTCCTCTGTGGGTCGCTCCTACCGGCCAAGCGCGCTCACGCGGAGATCCCTCGACCTCTGCACGCGGCCACCTCATTGTTCCCTTCCGCCCGGCCCGCCCGCCTGACCGTGCTCCGCACACCTTTCTCCCTGGCCGCAGACGCCACCCGTCTGCACGACCGCGGGCACCTGCGGAGCTCCGCGTCCACCTCAGGGTCTGAGAAAGCGCGTCAGCGGGGTCTGCTCTAGGGCTGTCGTGGGGCGAACTGGAGGAATTGGTAGAAAGCGTTTGCACTGCTGGTCCCAGAGTAGGGGCTCTGTGAAGGTCAGCATCGACCCTTCGTGGGTCTTTCTCCAAAGTGTTTCGATGGCCTGGACACGCCACTGCTGGTAACTGGTCCACTGACTTCAGCACTGATCTTCTGTTATCAAGCATGTTGTTGTGACGCTTTTTCCAAGGACCTACTGCCTCACAATTAGAAGAGGAGCTTCTGGGAAGCAAAGAGACGTGGCCCCCGGCACAGTTTAGCTCAGCGCTCCTCAGCGTGCCTTCCGGAAGCCCAGCCTCTGTAGGAGGGACGGTACCAGTTACACACATATGTATTGTACCCATACTGTGTAAACAATTCATACATAACATATTATCTTATATATAACGAAAACGTATAATTTTGTATTTCATTGCAAACATTTACAATACGTAACATGTACAATATGCACATTTTGTATGACTTCAAAAAGTATAGAAAAGTGTGTATAATAAAATACAAATTGCCTATGGTCTTTAACTGACCTCCGGAAGAGCGCCTCAGAGCGGTATATATACGTAGATTCATATATATACACATATCTCACATACGTATATATACATTTTGTGTGTCTTATATAACATATATTTTACACATCTCTATTATGTATAATAGTATTAATATATTAAAATGATACCTATGATTTTGCAAATTTTACCAGTATTATTTTTGTAATGATAACACATACAGCCTCTTAAACGGCCCAGAAAAGCATAAAACTCACTGATTCGATCTTTTAATTTCTTAGGTGTTGACTCAGAGTGTCAGGGCCCAGCTCACAGCATGGCTGACTCTATCTCTCTGCAGGTGAAAGCTGGAGACGTGGGAGAGCAACACGGAGAGCCCCAGACGGAGAACTCGATAAAGGCACGTTGGTCTGAGACAACAGGAAACACAGCAGCGTCTTCTCAGCTCTGGAAGGTGTGGCTTCCCTTCTATCTCTCCGTGCTGTCTCGGTGTTCAGTACGTGCCGATAGCCGGCCGAGCCCTGACGGGGGAGACGGGTCATTAATCTTGGTTAGGGCTGGCTCCTCGCTGACACAGCACCCTGTCCCACAGCACTCTGCCCTCTTGACACACAGAGATCCTCTTCCTGCCAAAGACAGAGCCCAGCACGTAGATAATTAAAATCTTTAAAATCCTGAAATAATTGTATTTATTCACTTCCACGAGGGCACAGAAAGCACATTCCCGGGTCGTTATTTTTAAAGCCGACATTGTTGAACACGCCTGTATCAGCAAAGCCTCAGGCTTCGTTATGACTAATTTGATGAATTGTTCCCCATCTCAGCACAGACAGGAAGACGGCGAATGCCCACAGAAGCAGCCCCTGGGACTCCTGTTGGAACACGTTCTGAGAAAGCACAGGTGTGGGCTTGCCGCGGGAAAGGGAAAGGAAGGGAGAGTGCCCAGGGCAGTGGGGACGCGGGATGCTGGTCTGGCCCCCATCGTGGCAAAGCCACTGCTGCCCTTCCCGACAACCCTGGTGAAGACCGCCGATCAACATGCCAGCGGCCGGTTTCAAGAATCCACATCAGCCAGGTGAGCTGCAGTGGACACCAGGGGGAGTATTCTGTCTACCTGTTAGCAGCTGACCGCTCGCCCAGGTCCCTGTCCTCCTTTGGAAAGGGACTCTTGATCAACTCCCGCACGGGTGTGGGACTTTGGGCTCAAGTTATAAACTGCTTGGTTTATTTTTAGACATGTGTTTCATTAAGAGACTCTTAATACAAAGGGAACCAAAGTGTTTTCCTTGACTTGGCTATTTCTTAACCCATAAACTTTGGGAGGTGGAAGTCGTCCAGGCTCACGGCAATTTCACAAAATATGAGTCAAGTTGCAAAGTGTTCCTGCTCCAATCCACAAGGACAAATGCATAAATACGTTGTTGTTGAGCTTGGTTTCTACTCAAACTCAAGCATGGCCTCTTGTTCAAAATTTATTTCTCTGATCTCAGGGTACGTTATCTAAGTTTTCCCTAAGTTGCCTTGTGTTATTTCCGGTAAACTGAGGTACCAATGCCCCAATACTCTGGCTCCATTGTGAGTGCGCCCAGGGAAAAGGGCCGAAGAGTGACCAGCCCAATGAGAGCCGGACAGCCAGATCCTAAGTGATGGTAGCTCGTCAGTTGGGAGGCAGGTGGGAACTGTCCTAAGCACCTGCTAATAGACTGTTAAGAGTGGCTGTCTTCTGCAAACTTCTGCAAACTAGAGCAGAGTGAAGGTTGGCAAGGTAATAATGTTATGCTCCTTGACTTACATTCTAGAACATTCTCTTTAATGAGATAAACATGGTGGGGTTGTAGCTCCAGGCTGCTAATTGTCCACAGCCAGAGCAGGGGCTACTTGCCAGACTGCTGTGCTGACCCCTGGGAGCCGTGTACACCCTCCCTTCCCCCTGCTGTTTATCCGCCACACTGCTGCTTGGGTTTCATCCGTGTCGGGGCCCCCACAGCACTGCACCTTCCCGTCTCTGGACAACCCTTGGTCATGGAGATGGAGCTGAGAAGTTCTGTGCTGGAAGCCCCGCCCAGCTGCTCGGGGTCAGCACATCTCCAAACTGGACTGTGGGGGGAGTGAGCCCATTCTCAGTGCCCCTCTGGGGCTTCTGGGGTGAAGCATTGCAAAGCTGCTCTGAAACTTGCACCATCGGCCAGAAGAGAGGGTCTTGGTAAGGACTCCTGTGCATTCACAATTCTTAAATGATTGTCAATTTTAATCAGCAAAAATGTTACTCCCCATTACTTGCATATGTATATACATGATTCTTTGTGAGGCTGAATATATTTTCATATTTACAAAATCATCTATTTGCCTGTTGATGAATTTTTATTTATTTTTTATCTAAATTCTTGGTGGATGCGCTCATGGCTTACTTACTGCTTCTAGTACTTCGTCTGTGGGCCTGGACAGTCCGTCGGCAGCAGAGGTCGAAGTGCTCCCCACCACTGCCTCGACCGGCTGCTGTATCCATTGAGGACCGTTTGTCCTGGGGTCTTGCCTTTCCCCCCGGGCTGTGCGCCAGATGGCGTGCTGGGGCGTGCGGAGGCGCTGAGGCGTGCGCAGTCCTCGGTTTCCCCAGCGCCAGCATCCGGCTGAGAAGAGCCAAGGGCCGCTCCGGGGCCTGTGGGCCGATGCGCAGGTCCCTGGGCAGGGTATTGGCCACTCTGGGTCCCAGGCAGGATTGCTGGGCACACGGGCATGTCTGCCTTTTATAACGCTGGAGAGCCTTTGTGTACTTGACTTCCAATAGAGCGTAATTTCTAATGTTCATTGACTGCGGTGTGGCCTTAGCCATTTGTGCGGCTCTTTTCAAAGCCTTTGGGTCCAGCGTGGGCATTTCTTCATTTGCGAAGACAAGAGAGAGGGCAGGCGGGGGCAGGGTGCCCCAGGCTCAGTCCTGCGCCCCTGTGACCGCCGCCCCGGCTCCTTTCTCTCCGCTGACCCGCTGGCTCGCGCCTCCTGACCTGTGACACCCTCCAATTGTTATCTAATCAATTCAGCCGAAATTAAAAAGGTGTATTTGTGTTTGCTTTAACACCCTTTCCCTGGGATGTTTGTGGCTGTGACCTTTCAGAATTGGATTCCGCTCCTGATAGCGCGCGGCCAGCCAGATTGCTTGGCTAATAAATAATGAAGCACCTTGTGAGGAGGGAGCGGGCTGCATGGAGGGCTGGGCAGGGAGCCCGCGCCCACCCGCCCGCTCCTCCGAGAGTCCCAGGGCTCTGCGTGCAAAACGAGCTTCCAAGCACTGCCAGGAACCACACTCTCGGGTTTTTATGTGTTACTTTCAGTACCTTTACCCGATTTACAGGAGCTGGAGTTTTATTTTTTTTATTGGAGTGAAATGCACATCACATAAAACTGACCAGTGTAGCCATTTTTAAGTGTACAATACAGTGGCATAAGGGAATTCAAAATGTGTAGCCCTCGTGACTATTTTTAGAACTTCTCCATCATCCCAAACAGACACTTGTGCCCATTACATGACCACTCCCAACCCCGTCCTGCCCCCGGGCCCCGGAGTCATGTCTCTACACATGTGGGGGCTCACATCGTGCACGCGGAGTCAGGCAGCACGTGTCCTCTTGTGTCCATCCCTCACTTAGCGGCACGTTTTCAGGGTGCGGCCAGGTTTCAGTGTGGATTGGTACTTCATAGACAAGAGGTTGGTTCTTAGTATTTTCATTTCTTCTGCCACATACAAATAAGTTATGAATTATTAAGGGAAAAATGAAAAACACTTTAACACCAAACCAAAAAGCCCATAGAATATGTAATCCTCTTAAATAGAAGACAGGCTCAGCTGCTTTGGTGTTCACAAAATTAAAAGTTTCCTTGGAGGAAATCCTGGAAACCAACAACGGTTCACTCTAATGTGTATCACAGGGTCTAAAGAATTGGGGATCCAGCTGTGCGTGCCTTAGAACCCGGACCAGGAAAACACCGTATGTCTAATCACTTGCAACATTGTCTTGTTCTTATCACTGCAATGTTTTCTAGCCTGGAGTCTTGGCTCTGTATGGCTGGTTAACTTTACAGACTTAAACAGACATTTAATCAAAGGTATGAAAAGTATAAAGCAAATTATGATAATACATGAGGATGATAAATAGCCAATTTTTAAAAATATATACAATTTGGTCATTATTTTTAACTCTGGAGCTGAAGAATCTATAGAAAAAAGTTAAAAGTAGCTGTGTAGGGGCCTGGTAGAGCTCTCATGTTGACCAGACACCCAGCTGTTTCTGATGTCCAAAATAGTTGTTAGGCTGTCTTCCCTGCCTCTTCATATCCTCACTCCATCGCGGAAGTCCTGGAGGTTGTCAGGAAGAAGTGGGAACATCAGGGACACAGACAAGATATTCTTGGAGTCTCAGGGTCGTAAGCAAAGGATCTGGTGCCAGACAGGTGAGGTATGAACGGATGAACATACTAACTAAAGGATCTGAGAAGGTGAGTGATCTAGAGAGGACTGTCTGCATGTAGCTTTCTGGAGCATGTCCACCTTCCTATCAAAGCATAGAGAAGAGACCCTGTCACTCACAGATGACACCTTGGCACCTGGGTTCAATGATACGGAGACACATATTGCAACATCCTCTGAACCCAGACCGCTTCTGGGCCACATCCATCAACTCCTAGGGGCTAAATTATGTGATCCTTAAGATTCTTTTAGCTCCTAGACATCTGGTTTGTCTCTGGTTGAGGCAACTAACAGGACCATGATGGTGGTGGTGGTAATGATTGTTGCTGGAGAAGATGGTGATAAATGGTGATGATGATAGTGATGGTGATGATGGTGATAATGATGATAATAATGATGGTGATGATGATGATGATAATGATGGTGATGGCAATGGTAATGGTGACAATGGTGATGATGATAGTGATGGTGATGATAATGATGGTGATGATGATGGTGATGGTGACAGTGATGATAATGATGGTTATAATGGGGGTGATGATGATGATGGTGTTGATGATGATGATGGTGATGACAATGGTGGTGTTGATGGTGATGCTGATGATGCTGCTGATGATGTTGGTGATGGTGCTGATGATGGTGCTGATGATGGTAGTGATGGTGATGATGATGGGGATGATGATGGTGATGTTGGTGATGACAGTGATGATAATGGTGATGATGATGATAATAATGATGGTGATGATGATGATCGTGATGATAATGATGGTGATGATGGGTGTGATGGTGATGATGGTGATGGTGATGACAATGGTGGTGGTGACAATGGTGATGATCGTGATGGTGATGATAATGATGATGATGAAGATGGTGATGGTGATGGTGACAGTGATGATAATGATGGTTATAATGGGGGTGGTGATGATGATGATGGTGATGACAATGGTGGTGATGATGGCGATGACAATGGTGGTATTGATGGTGATGCTGCTGCTGCTGCTGCTGATGAGGCTGATATGAATAACTTCAATTCATGGGATTCCTACTATATGCTGGCCCCATAGGAGTTCTCTGCTTTCCTCACTCTCACAGTAGACAAGTGTAAGTCTCCTTCTGATGAGGACACAGGTCAGCAAGAAGAAGCAGCTGTTCAATGTCACCTAACTCGGAGGCAGCAGAACTGACTGGCAGGTCTCCTTTGCTGCCTCTGAAGTGCTTGATGTTGGCTGCTAGTGAGCTCCTTCTTTTTCTTTATAAAGCTCAAGATGTGCCAACTGGCCTAAAAAGTGTGGGCTTTGCAAACTCTCTATGTTTGACCTATTACATAATGGATTTCCTCCCTCTACATGCAATTCTTCTGGTCTATGGTCTGTTCTTTCCAGGTTCTGTTTAAACATGGGTTCCTTTCCCACCACCTTGCTCACCTCCCCTAACTTCTCTCTGATGTGCCACCATGCTGTGTTCACCTGCCTCTCTTCCTCCATGTTCTGCCAGGGGCCAATGGCTGTGAAATTCAAGGTAAGAGTCAGAGTTACAGATGGGAAGTATAAATACTGTATATTATTAATATAGATTAAAAGAAAGGAAACTTTCTTGCCACAATCTCACGTTATTTTAAAAATATGGACACATGGAATACCCTATTTTAAAGCAATGCCTTTTGAATTTTTGGAAAATAGTTGGAAAAAAAGTAGAATTTAAAGAAGCATAGATAAAGAATTTAATATTTATGTAAAGCTAATCCTTTACTTTAATGATTAATTAAAAACATCTTTACAGCAAATGAAATTTTCAGAGCACTTTCAACATTTGACCACATTATTAGAACATTGACAACTTAAGACTTTTTTTCTCGAATATTACATGACATCCTCTCCCTACCATAAATATCCACATCAGTATGAATAAAACAGAGAAGGAAGATTAGTATGTTGTGGGACACTGAATTATTTCTACTATTTCAGCAGAATATTTTATTCAAAATCACACAAAAATAAAAATTTTTCATTATAATGTTAGCTATTTTTTGAAGGGGAATAATGCTTTACATTTGCTGAAAATCTGTTCTCTGCATAGTAATGTGTTTTTCTATTCATTTATTACGTATATTAATTGACTTTCTCCTTCTACACAGCTGACTTTCATTGTGACCTTAGACGAGGACAGGAACTCCAGAAGAATGCCTGAATTGAAGTGGCTTAGCTGGTTAGACACCAGCTGTAAGTATGGGAAAAAAAACAAAAAACCAAAACAACAACAGCAACAGCTGTATCTGATCCTGTGGGGAAGTAAAGATAAAGCATATGGAGAGTAACACATGTCTCCAAGATACAAAAAGTACAGCAGAAGGTGAAGATTCTGGGAAGCGCACCACCCTCTCCCTGTAGCTGGGGCAAGCCTCTGCCCCTGCGGCCAGTCCGCTGGGATGAGGGCCTGGGGGGGAGGGGCTACGTTTGTATGACCTGTTACATGGTCAGCTACTGCTGGACTTGAAGCTTCTTGAAGCTGGAGACTTCTCTTGCATTTCCCCACGCAGCCCAGGAAAGCAATGCACTTGTAAGAGATGGTCTCTGAGTGATTACTGATGTGTCTCAGAATGATCTTTAGAGGTCTGTATGTAATGCAGCTATGCCGTTTTCTTTAAACCTCTGTGCGTTATAGCTGCATGGCTCATGCATCATCTGGCTTCTCTTCCCTCTTTCCTGATATTGTGTGCGGGTCTACAAACGTATGGGTTTTGTAACAGCATCTCGCATGAAATTATTTAAGATGACTTACAAACATGTACACACACACCACACACACCCATTTTCTGAACAGTCAGGACCTCTGCATCACATAAAAGTATTTAATGAGATGAATGTTTTGGCAAATTGAAAATGTTTACAGTTGTTCAGGAATTTAGCAAGAAATGGCTTAATTTGTATGTTAGAAGTCCCTGAGTTTCTACTACAAAAAAAAAAATGCATTTTTTGACTAAGAGAAAACTGTCTTAAAGTGGCAAATTTAACACAGACCATTGCATGATAATATTATGGTAAACTGTCATATTTTCTCACTTACTGCCTTGGCAGTTAACTTAGCTGGTTTTGAATGGACACTTCAAGGCCTATGATACCGGTTGGAAGTAGCAGTCGGCTCCGTGAAATGTGAGGAGAATGCTTTGCCTGTAATACGGAGATGCATTTTTGTAGAGGCAGTGCTGATAGGTAAGGCTAAAAATTATGTTAGAGGAAGCGTCACTTTCAGCATTAAGCAGTGGGCACTTAGCAAATAAGTTCTCCAACAAGTAACAGCTGAGGACTCCGGATAAAATATGGAAACAGCTAGCTGGTCCTGGAGACACTGATCGGTGTCTGGGATATCATCCAAAATTTCTCGACATAAAAAGATAGAGGAACATATCTCAAGGGAAAGTCTCAAGGGAAAAGGCAACAGATGCCAAGCCCAAGATGACTTAGACACTGAGGGTATCAGACAGGAACTTCAAAGCAACCATTACAAGTGTGCTCGGTAAGAAAAAGAAAGATACGTTTGTAATGAATAAAAAGACAGGACGTCGTATCAAGAAAATTAAATATATACATGTTAAAAAACAAAATTGAATTAATACCCATTAAAAAAACAGTAGAAATTTTAGAAGGGAACAATCTGAAAAAAAAAGTCACTGGGTAGGCTTCATTATAAATGGAGATAACCAATGACAGATTCACTGACCTTGAGACCAAATCAATGATTGTCCAATGTAAACAAGAAAGAAAAGCCGGTAACTAGATCCCAGAAGAAGAGGGAAGAGAAAATGGGACTGAAAATAATGCTCAGAAATTAACTTAGAGTGTGATGACCAGAATGCCTGGGAAGGAGGTCAGACTCTGAATGGAAGTCCTGCAGGGAGTTTTGATCTCTGGGGTATTCTGGAGTCGTAGCTAGGCATAGACTGGGTAGGCCTGATAGCAGGTTCGTGGAGACGAGCCGGTCACTGCCGCGGTTTTCCTGAGGACGGTAAAGGCAGACACCAGCCCATGGGTGGGAGCAGAGATGAGGACACGATTTGAGAAACTCTTCTGAAATTGAATGGACAGAACATGACTTTAGTTAACAATAACTTTGGGGTTTCTGATTTGGGCGGACGGATAATGTTTCCACTAAATAAAGTGCAGTGTGTTCCAGGGCCAGGGAATCGTGTGGGGTAGGCAGCACGGGACAGCTGTACGTATCATAGCTCTTTACTGGCGTGAACGGTAAGCTCCTCTTGCTCCCCTGCCTCAGGTACCAAACACAGCTCTCTATGATTTTGTTTTCTGCTTTTATCAAGTATCTGTATGCGCAGAGGATGAAGATTTGTTCTCACCAATGATGAGAGCAAATAAGGTATGTGGGCGCCAGGGTAGCGGGTAAGACTTGCACAGGTCTCTGTGGACAGTTGTCTCTCAAAGGTTGTGGCTTCCACAGCCCCTACTACAGCCCAACTGCAGCGGGATAGGAAGTGAACAGACTGGGGAGTCGCATGTGACGGAGCCGAGCTTCACATATCAGAAAAGGTTCCATCTCAGGTGGGGCTTAGAGAGGGAGGTCAAGGGAAGACCCCCTAGGATGGGTCTCCTGTTGTGTAGAGGGAGAGAGACCAGGGCCAAGGGTGGGAAGACAGTTCTAGGTGTTCAAGCAGAGAGGCCTGGAAGTTCATTTAAGGCCAGGGTGGAAAGGACAGGCTCGGCTGTCCGGGGCCACAGGGTCCAGGCACATGGGTTTTGGAACATTGGAGGGGCACATGGTCTGTGTGTGCACAGTCCTCCAGAGGGAAAGCCAGATGAACTTAAAGTTCTCTATGAAACTGACATGCAGTGTTTAAAAACCACCATGGTGTCTTGAGGAAGGGATCGTACGACAACTTCTCGGGACCCCAGAACGTTCCAAGCCCAAAGTGTGCTGTTTTTGTTCATTTGTTTCTTTTTGTTTTTATCCTCACAGCGTCTGCTGTAACAGTTCACACTGCAAATGACTAGAAGTCTGGGCATGCTCGCCCAGCCACGTCCAACAAGACTGAGGACCCCCAGCTGATCCATGAGGAGAGGGCAGAGAGCTGGCAGCCCTGTGGGTGGCTGAGGCCACAGGCCAGGTATGGACCAGCAAGGTTGCCGTGGCCTCTGCCAGGGCCCCTGTGTGGAAGTGCTGGCTCTCTGCGGGACAAACCGGAAAGGCCCATCTTTCTGGGAGCCCAAGAATGGTAGCCCAAACATGAACCCTTCTGCAGCACGTGTGCACTGTTTATCCCATGTAAGGGGTGAAACCCCATAAGCCCTTGCCTTCCCTTCTGAAGATCCTCTCCATCTTCTCGGCAGTGGTGATGAGGGGGAGCTCTATCCGTATGCTCTGATTCTCTTTGTCGACAGGAGAGAGACCTGGCTTAACTGTCCCCCAAAGAAAAGAATTCCATGGATTTTAGGCTGCAGTTTGCTGGTGTCAGGTCAACACCTTCTGGAGTTCTTTTTCTCTCAAGTTTATCAACAGGCAGCTTTTGCCATATTTACTGCTCTTTCACCCTGGACCCCGAGTGACGGCTGACGATCGCCCCTGCTTGCCTGCGGAAGGAAGCCCTGTTGCTGGGAGCCGTTACAATTCCAGGCCTCTTTGTTGTAGCAGCACGACTTAACCTCACTAACTGATACACGTAGGTGACGGTCGACTACTGTTATCAGGCACTCACTGTGATTTTGGCCACAGAATTAATGAAATGTGGGCTCAGAAGTCATAGTAACAATAGTCACGGCACCAGCTAGCACTGCAGAGCCTACTGGGGGGCGTTCCCTATCACTGAATCCCCATGTGGGGCCCTTATTACCGTGATTCTACTCCATAAACAGGGAACGAGGCTCCGAGAGGCTGGGGAAATTTCTCAAGTCAGCAGAGCTAGTGAGTGATGCAGTTTGCACTTGACCCTGGGCTTCCCTTCTCAACCACGGCCCACCCCATGGTGTGAGCGAAGCCACAGGGTTTCCTCAAAGCAGTGTCCAAGGACGACTGAGCTCTTTCGAGCCACCACAGCTTGCCGTGTGCAGGGGGATGGACCTCTCAGCTCCCTAAACAGAGGACACGACAGCCCTGATGCTCCCACCTGCCATGGTCCCCTGGGCTGGGAAGCCCCGAGAGCACAGAAGGCCACCCAAAAGAGGTGAGGGTGGGAGACAGCAGCACTCAGACACCTGGTGGAGGGCGTGTGACCACAGATGGAGGGAAGCATTAAGGGCGGGGTCATTCCCACCAGGCCGTAGCAGTCCACAGAACTAGAAGAACGTCTCCGTGTGCACGATACGAGGTGACAGTGATGGGAGGAGGGTGGCTGCCCACCCGTCCCTGCAGAATGCTTCCCAGATGGCCCGAAAGTTACGTCAGGAGCACCTGGTCTGACCAGAGGCTGGACTGAAACCCCTTGTTTAACAGAACGGTGGATTACTGCTTAACTTTTATTTATTTAACCTATCTAATTACTTCTATTTAAATATGTATATTTGGGGCACCTGGGTGGCTGTCGTTAAGCATCTGCCTTCAGCTCAGGGAGTGATCCCGGTGGTCTGGGATCGAGCCCCACATCGGGCTCCTCTGCTATGAGCCTGCTTCTTCCTCTCCCACTCCCCCTGCCTGTGTTCCCTCTCTCGCTGGCTGTCTCTCTCTCTCTGTCGAATAAATAAATAAAATCTTTAAAAAATAAATAAAGGTAAATAAATAAATATGCATATTTATGTATGTATATGTACACCTAAGTCTGTCTACATAACTGTGATACACACGTGTGTGTAAATATGTAAATGGACATCATGTGCATGCATGTCTACGTAAACGAATTACATGATGCATGTGCACATGTGTAAATACACGGGTAGATGCATGTCTGTGCACACACACACGTCCGGGAGCATGTGTGCAAACGCATTTACCCATGCACACGTCTGTCTACTACCCAACTCCACATTCTACAGGACAAACCCTGAAGTTCCCCCGGGAGTGCAGACACTGCGTTGGAGGGGGAGCCGTTCTGAGCCTGTGCGCCCGTGTACTCGGGAACTGTAACGGGGGCGTCCGTAGCTCTCCCACGAAGGTTGCCCTGGGACTCATTTCCTGACCCTGGGCGCTGGGCCAGGCGAGAGTCCTTGCAAACTGCTTTGTTTGAGGGACTCCCCGGAACCATCTCCTGACCATCCTCCAACCACATGTCAAAGCCACGATCAGAAAAGCAAACACACTGGCCTTGCCCCGGTCACGTTGGGCTGTGAGGTCAGATTCTTTCAACCTCCTGTTTTGGCTCTCCCTGCGGACGCCCTTCCCCCTGGAATCCACTCAAGTAGTTACTTTGATGAAAGCAGCCAGAAAATGAGATGCTCTCATTACTTTATAATTATCGCTCTATTTACAGAGAAACCAGTATGAACACATGCAGGGTACCGCACACACATACACGTTTTCATTATTTGCATTTGAAATTTGAATTTATTCTCTCTAATCTGGGAAAGTACATCAGGGTAGTAAGGCGAGATGCTGCGCACAGCCCCGTGGAGAGAGGGCGCGGTGTGGGGAAGCCGGCTGGAGCGCCGGGGCTGCGCAGCTGGGCTGGGGGCCTCAGGACAGTCTGCGCGACGCGTGCCTTGATGGCACAGGCAACAGGGACATTCGCGCCCAGCCAGAGGCACACGCTGGGCCTTGCGCTTCTCGCGGCAAAGCTGGATTGTGAGTGTTTGGATTTAATTCATGCTTCAAATACATTTTATTACAAATATTTTAATCTTCCATGGTAGATCAATCAAATTGAAGTTAATTGGCCAAAAAATACTAATGATTGGTTATTCCCAATTGTTATTTTGCATATTAAGAACTTGGTGAATTGAAATGCTATGAAAGAGGCATTATTATTAATGGAAAAACATTTAATAGTAAAGTATGGCCAATCTGATCTGCAATACAGCACCCCCCCCCCATGACCAGCAAATATTCAGTAAGCGCTCAGAACACACCTTCCTCCGGATAATGCCTAAAAACGCTCCCTGTCCCAAAGAAAGGTGAAGCCGAGAGAACTAAAAATTTCCCATGAGCTCTCAGAAAAGAATGAGAAAATTGAGTTTAATGATCGAGAATTATAAGCAAGTCTGTCTGCAGGAGAAAAAGTGCAAGCATAAAAATTGCCTTGTGTTGGGAAGAAATTTGTTATTGCCCTGACGAGATTAACCGCGGTAATTGGCACTGTTTTTTTCCCCTCACATATTGCGCGTCCCTGCCGAGGCAGCGGTAATAAATAATGTGCACTTAGCCGCACCATTGGTCATCCCCACCGCTATCGCGGCCACCTCCCCCAGCCGCCGAAGATAAATGTGATTTAAATTAATAGCCAGTCCTAAATAACTCCTCGGCTGGTAAACGGCGCATTTATCAGGCCCAGACAGGCAGTGTCCTTTGATTCATGGTCCCCCCCCTACAATGTGAAGGGTGCGTACAAAAATTGTTATTACTTTTTAATAAAGTGTAGCAGTCTGTCTTCAGCCATTTATCAGAAACGGTGGCATTCTGACAAACAGAAATATCTTAGCAGAGGATGAATGAGGGGGATAAAGGACACATTTCTCAACAAAAATAATCACTGCCTAAATAATCTCATAAAAGTCAGTTTTTAAGTACCTCGAAATAAATGTCTCCAGAAAGATACAGGCCCCGTGGGTTGTCGAACTAAAAACTAAGCAAACTATTTTCATATTCACCTTCGCAGGGAGGAGAATTCGCGTTCCTGTCGTCAGCGCTGTGTGGTAGGGATTCTAATACACGTCGGGCCAGTTTAGAGGGAGGCGCCCGCGCCCTGCCCGCCCGCCCGTGCCCGGTGAGGCGCTCCCGAGCCCGGATCAATACGCAGAACCTTCCACGGGGTGAATAATGCGCAACAGCTCTCGCTGCAATTTTGACACTGAGACTCCGTTGCCGTTGCCTTTGATTCCCCGCTCCGACATATTTTTCAGAACAGCACCCCACTTTGTGGGATCTTGATTCATTTTGTGACTGATTGTCCGTGCTTTGCGGAAGATACTCACAATTACCCACATAATTGGATTGGTCAGCGAAAACGACAAAGGGAGCTCAGAGCCCGCGCTCCACGGAAACCCTT
Organism: Ursus maritimus; assembly: GCF_017311325.1. NCBI lineage: Eukaryota > Metazoa > Chordata > Mammalia > Carnivora > Ursidae > Ursus > Ursus maritimus. The sequence continues at coordinate 61,861,551 of NW_024423897.1, forward strand.
TCTCTCTTAATTAAATGAGGAGTAAACCCTGCCCGGTGTCAGCAGGTCATCCTTTCAAAGCTATTGGGCAGGTTCAGAATGGGGATCCCTTGCTCAGTGATTTCCTTTGTGCTTGGGGGGATGAGCACACCCTGCAACCCTCCCCTCCACCCCGGCAGCGGCCTTTCGTGACACAGAAGCACGCTGGCGGAAGCCGTGGCCAAATCCACTTTTGTAGGGCACGCAGAGACCAAAGCCAGAGTCTGCAACATCCGAAAGGCTTAGGGGTGGAATGCTGCGATTTGTAGCCCTTGAGCGAGGACGCAGTTTTGAAGCCTCACCGAAAGGTGACTTCTCAGAGCACTGACGCATCTTCAGGGGGCGGCTGGCAATCAGTTTACCTCGTAAGAGACATCGGCTCCAGTGTCTCCCGGTGCCACTGGGTTTCTCCTTCTCCCAGGTCAGCCTGGTTCTGAAGGGGGACTTCACATCTCTGGATTCGTTTGAAGCTTTAGGTTTTATGGTTTTAGTTCATTGGAAATACTGCTGCGTGTCTGGGAATGAATGCGTACGGTAAGGCACTTGCTACCGCAGCGGGCTCGCTACCCGTGCTCTGTGACAGGGTGTCAGTGTGACTCCTGCCCGCTGGCGCACCTGTCCCTTTACGACGGGGAAATGGAGCGAAGATGGCACAGAGCAAGTCTGCGAGAGGGAACATAGCTCCAGCACTAGCAGAACACGCCCAACCTTCAGAGCATCTGGGGTTTTGAAATAGTTTTCTGCTGGCTGACAGTGTCCCTGGTCATGAGCGCAGGGACGTGCCAGCTCGAGTGGTGTTTGCCCTGTTTCCCCGAGGAGAGCAGCTTGATTCTGCTAGAGGGTCCACTGATCTGGTCGGTGGTCATTTGACTACCCTGTGGATTTTCAGTCCCGTCAGTTTTGCGGAGGACAGCGCACGGTTGGCAACACGACTCAGTGTCACCAGAATGGAAACAAGCGTTTTGCTTGAAAACAGTGGCATCTGTTGCATGGCCGTATTCCCGTGTCACGGAGCTGCCGGAAGCATGCTGTTCTTTCCCCCCACAGTTTACACAGCCTCCCTACAACCAAAGACTGGACACAGGGGACTTCCTCAATCTGGGAGCTCTGGGCCATCGGTTACTCACCCAGGCAATAGACAGGAGGCTCTTGGTGTCATGGGTTCTCTGCAATCACCTCCCGGGAACCCGCTGTCCCATCGTCAGGCCAGGCCCAGGCTGGGGAGTGCGTTCTGCTGTGTCTGACTCCTAGCTCTCCTGCTAGGGGGTTTTTAGGGGGACCAAGCTCCTGGGGGAAAGGTAACAGCTTCTTCTGCTGCTATTCAAGCTACTCTTTTTAAAGTCTCCTTCGTGCTGTTTGTCATTCAAAATACTTTCCAAACTAGCGATTAATGTTTTGATTGCTACAGCCCGATCCCTCAGCACCATTGATCTGTCAAGACCCACAGACCACCGTCTCTGTGTCGCACAGAAGCCTGGTGCTGGGTAGGGGCCTGGCAGTTGGTAAGGGAAGAGCACCTGCCTTCTTTTCCTAACTCAGGCCTTGCAAGCTTCTGTAATGGGGCCTTTCAGGAGGGATCCTCTCCTGGAAACCAGTAGGCTAGTGGGACGCAAAGACCCCTCATTCAGTTTTTCAGTAAAGAAAGAACACAGATCCCCGAGCCTCCCGAGTAGGGCCGGCACTGTGCCGCGCACACAGGTAATAGTCAATCCATTAACCTTTGCTCACCGCCACCTGCATGATTTAATGCCTTCCCGGTAATAGCTGTGCCGCGAAAGGGCAAAGCGCCCCTCCACGCCAGCCCCACCGCCTGCTTCTCCGGAGCACCAGCCACTCTCTCTCTTCCTTTCTGTTGTTTAGAAGCTAATCTAAAAGCAGCTATGGAGGCAGAGGTCGGTTAAACTGTAACGCAAATGTTATTCCTCGATTATCTGGCTGGGGTAAATGTCAACTGCTCCGGGCTCAGGCGACAGGGGAGAGAGAGTGAGGCTGCAGCAAAACAAGAAAGCGGGCTTGGGGTTGGACGCCGCCGTGCCGGCACTGAGCACCTGCTCCTCCATCCTTCCCTCCCGGACCTTGGGTTCCCAGCCCCGTAGCCTTCTGGCACCCAGTCCCCCAGCTTCCCAGTTCCCAACCCCCAGCTCCCCAGTCCCGGGCTTTCAGCTCGCAACCCCCCAGCATGTGGCAGCCCTGAGCACCCACCTACCCAGCCTACTGCGTCTCCCGCCCACCCTGAACCCTGCCTGGGCCTGTCTTTAGGAGACAGCTCTGCTACGTTAACACCCTCCTCTGAATGTCATGCACCCTCTTGAATAGGATGACCGCCTTTACAGCAAAGGCAGTGTCAATATCCCCCATACACGCACACACACACGTGCATATGCCCCCCACATGCATATACCCCACATGCATGCACACACATGTACATGACCCCACATGCACACACACACGCATATACCCACATACATGCACACATGTGCACACACATGTACACGCCCCCAGATGTACACACGCATGCATATACCACACACACACGCGCACACATGCACACACATGTACATGCCCCCACATGCACGCAACACGTATGCATATACCCACACATGCACACATGTGCACACACATGTACATGCCCCCCACATGCACACACACGCATGCATATACCCCCACACATGCATACACACGTACACACATGCATATGCCCTCCACACATGCACACACACAGAGATGCTTTTTTTTTCCGCAGAAGTTTAATGCAGCAAACTGAGTACTTCCTATAGACTAAAAGGGACATTGTTTTTCAAGTTAAATTAAAGCCTTCATATTTCTTATGAAAATGCATGTTTTTATATCCCCCAAAACAGCAAGATATAAAACAAATGGCATCAGAAACGTCTTTGATGCTGAGTGAAATAAGTCAAGCAGAGGAAGACAATTATCATATGGTTTCTCTCATCTATGGAACATAAGAACTAGGAAGATCGGTAGGGGAAGAAAGGGATAAAGAAAGGGGGGTAATCAGAAGGGGGAATGAAGCATGAGAGACTATGGACTCTGGGAAACAAACTGAGGGCTTCAGAGGGGAGGGGGGTGGGGGAATGGGATAGGCTGGTGATGGGTAGTAAGGAGGGCACGTATTGCATGGTGCCCTGGGTGTTATACGCAACTAATGAATCATCAAACCTTGAATCAGAAACCAGGGATGTACTGTATGGTGACTAACATAATATAATAAAAAAACATTAAAAAAAAAAAGAAACATCTTTGAGGCCCAACAGTCAGCTCATGACCAGAGGTAAGGGAGGAACAAGGAGACACACCCTGTCTTTTGGGGCAGAAAGGCAGAAGAGAGAACTGGTCAGGCACCCCCCACCTGGGCGTGTCTGCAGCGTGTCTGCCTTCTTCTGCTCGGGGCCTGGCTCAGCAAGAACTGGCTGTCACCCTCCCTGAATCCGGTGACCTGCTTTCACTCGGCGGTCACCTCAGCCCAGTGGGCCCCAGTGTCCCACGGTGAGCAGAGACGGGAGGGGCCCAAGGAGCACGGGGATGGGATCCCGCCTTCCAGGCAGGAAGAGCAGATGTGCAGGGTCAGGAGGCTGGGACAGCCCTCAGTATGGACGGGGGTTTCATTTTTGCTCTTGCTCTTTTTTTTTCTTTCGTTTCTATGTTCTTGGTCCAGCTCCCTGGGTGACAGAGAAATCTTATTATCACCTAATTTTTGGTGCAGGGATCCAATTATTTACGTATTCATAATTTAGAGCCAGGCAGTGGCAGGCCACTCGCTGTCACAGCGGCCGACTACGAACAGCAGCGTTGTCTCCCTGCTGCCCAGGCGGTGCGGAGAGGGCCCAGGGCCACGGCCTGCTCTGCGCTCCAGACTCTGTGCTCCGAGCCCAGGCTGCCACCCACCACGCCCCGGCGGAGACCCTCTTCAACGTGTCAAGGCGCAGGGGGATTCCGGTGGGACCGCCAGGCCTCCAGGAAGATGCCTCTGTGCACCCCGGTTCTCACCCTCCGATGCGCCGACACCCCGAGGAGTGGCCAGCAAATGTCGGCCCCGTCCTCCTCCCTTCCCTGTGGGATGACCTCCAGCTTCTTGCCGATCACATCAGAGCAGAGTGTCCCTCACGAGTGCTTCTCGGCCTCCGGAGAGGGGCCAGCTTGTGTGTGTGTTTAATGCCCAACTGACGAGTACACACACTCTTATAAGACATAATGAGAGTAAACTCCTGGTAAAAGGAACTTTCAAAGCCATGAAATCCCATGTTCACATTTATGTGGGAATTCGAGTCACCAGACATGAAATCACTCTGTCGGGTTGTTAGGAAATCCTTTCCAGGGGCTTACGCTGGGTGTCTACTCAAATCCTTAGGACCTGGTGAGAGTTTGCAAAATAGTTTGTTCCCTCCCTTGTGGACACGAATGTACATAAGTAAGATTGGCTTCCCGTCTGTGAGTCTTGAAAAGACAAACAGAAACCAAGATCCTGGTAGAAAATGCTATCATCATGAACCCTGCAGGCTGCCAAGGGTGTCCCCTGCTGCTGGTCGGCCGAAGCCGCGCTCCTGTGGAGTCCGCAGGACGGTGGGAAGAGGTTCTAGAATTATTGCACCATGACAGGCACCAAAACAAAGACGCACAGGTGTGCCTGTCTACGGTGAGTCCGTGGCCAGTGGCAGAGGTGTAGTGAAGCCCGGCTGGCAGCCCTCGGGGAGCACGGAAGGCACAGGCGGCCCCATCCTGGGAAGCCACGCAGATGGGCCCTTGCCCGGAGACAAACCCACATTGTACCTTTCCTACCCCTGCGCTGGGATAAACAGGTTTACCTCGGTTTAAAAAAAGTAAGTTCTTGTAACGTTTTCTTTTCTTTTATGTTTCAGAATAAGAAAATTAGATATATGTATACAACTGTTTTTTTAAGCAGTGAGGTAAATGTGGATGAAATGCAAAAGAATGATTTATAATTATCCGTGTTCCAGTGAAAATTAGATATTTGAGCATTAAAATATAGAGAGGATTTAAATTTAATTCTAGCTCTTTCAAAAATTTAATTGCATTTTAATTTTAAAATAACAAATTAAAATATTATCACGCATTGATCTAACATCTTTCTTCAAAGGAATTCCATGTATTCGTTGAAGAGGGGAAAAGTTTTGTTAGCATCCTAGGCCAAATTTTGGTGAGAACACTGCACATGAATTATTTCATGTACTAATTAGCATAAAGGGCACGGCTCAGGACATGGACTATTTTAAAGCATTATGTATGTGGCTCTCTTTCTAACAGGACTTTGCAAATATTTATGAAACTCCCACATCAGTGTTCTTCTTTTTATCTTTCTGTTCGCTCAGCCCTGTTACAGCCTAATTGAAATACAATAATTATAAATGGGCTTAGCTCCTCAATTTAATTTCCTTGCAAGCACTGTCATTTATTTTTCTTTGGCTTTGTTAACATGCCTTAATTAAAAGATTTAACAAAGCTAAGGAAACAAAATGCCATTGGGGGCATTGCACCCCGGGCTCCATCTGCAAGACAGCCCTACACATGTGTGCGAGTCCTGAAGGGCAGAGGGAGGTCCTCCGTCACAGAGTGGAGGCGAGCTGCTGCCTTCCCTGCCCAGGTGTGCAAAGCGGTGATGAGTTCCAAAGGCCCGGGTGGCTCCGAGCCCCGTGTTCAGCTCACGTGGCCACATCTACATGGCACATCCCCAGGCATGTAGTTAGTTCTCCTGGGTTCCTGTTGCCTTGTCCCTTAGACGAGGCAACGATGTCTGCACTGCAGGGCCGGCGTGACGGGTGATCGCACAGCTCTGGCGAAGCCCTCATTTAACGTGACCATCAGGCCCACGGTGAGTCCTTCGCCAGCAAGTGTGCTGCCCAGAGCGTATGAGTTTTGGATAAAAAACTAATTTTTAGGGGCGCCTGGGTAGCGCAGTCGTTAAGCGTCTGCTTTCGGCTCAGGGCGTGATCCCAGCGTTCTGGGATCGAGCCCCACATCAGGCTCCTCCGCTATGAGCCTGCTTCTTCCTCTCCCACTCCCCCTGCTTGTGTTCCCTCTCTCGCTGGCTGTCTCTCTGTCAAATAAATAAATAAAATCTTTAAAAAAAAGAAACTAATTTTTAAGAATTAAATGGCAAATGAATTATTATAAAGGCAATAAAACATTCTAAGAAAGTATATTTCTACATCTCTTGAAAATGGTAGTCATCAGCTGATACTAAAAAACCCTTTAAATGGATTTGTAAGATGCCTTGTCTGAACACAAACTACTTTGAGGTAGTTCTTAGCACCTGGGTTCACAGCTGGGTCTGCTTTCTCAGGCTTTCAAGTCAGTTAGGAGCCGTCCTCATCCCTGCAGAAGCAGCGGCAAAGGACAGGCCTCCCCCCCCCCNCCGCATAGGCCTCAGTCATCTCCCCTGTAACACAGACCCTGGGGCTGGATTGTCCTGGCCGTGTCCTTCCAGCACCGAGAGACAGAGCTGGCCCTGCTGCCGTGGCACCAGGGCGAGATTTCCTGGTGTCCACCTTCCCACCACTACGGGTCCCTCTGATCAGGCGATGCCCGGATTTCTGGGTTATCAGCACAGCCATGAGCCACAAACTTGCTGGTGAGAGAAAAGACACATGATGGGTTTCTGCTTTGAATGTGCACCAAACGCCTAAAACAATCCATGAGTGCGCTCCAGGCCAAGAGCAGTAAGAAAAAGAAATAAAGATAGGAGACAAATCTTTGCTTTCAAAGCTCCTTTTCTCCATTTCAGGAAAAATATCAAATTAAATGTTACGGAGCACAAACAGGGGCTTCGAGATGCGGCTTAGTCATGTGGCCCGTTCGCAGGGCTGCGCCCCCGGCTGCACCTGGGCGTGGAAATCTGGAACGCACACCTGTCTGTGGGGCTGCTCCCACCCTGACGGAGCTCAGGCGGCCCTTCACCTGCTCTCGCCTCCACTCAGCACCTCAGCATGGGCACGGTCACGTGTTGTACTAATCTGAGGGCTGAACAAAGTAACATACGTAAACGTGTTTAGACAGCTACGAGAGGTTATGTAAGTGTTGGTCTTTTGTTGGTTTTTTATTTCAAACTGTAAATTATTTTTATGGTTGAGGAACATTTCCTGGCGAGGGTTGAGCTTGAATTGGGTTCTGGAGGACGACTCCGTGCAGGAACGTAGAGATGAGCGGACGCGGTAATCTACCCGGGACTTTCGGAACTCGTGTCTGCAGCCGACCTTGTGTGCTGGGAGAAGGGTGAGTGGCAGGTGCGAAGGGCACACAGAACAGTGGGGGCCTCGGGGCTGCTCACGCTTTGCTAATATACTCAGATAAACACCGTCCTCGCACTGCTTAGGGACAACTCACAATTATACGTCACGTTCAGGACGGAAAAGATCACAGCTTCAGAAGAAGGATCATTTTGTGAGGACGACAACGACGAACGGCAGCAGCGATGTGTCTCTGTGGGTCTTGAAATGCCAACGATCTGGTGACCCCGGGGGACCCGCGTGCTGGTGCTCTCCGCGCCATAGCCCGCACAGCATGTGCCGACGGGCTCGCCGGGGCACGTGCACTTCGTGTGTAAGAGTAGACGTGAACGATCACCCACGTCCAGCCTTCAGCTTGCGCGAGTCAGAGGTCGGGGGTTCAGGCCCACTGCTGAGCTCTCCCAGCACAGAACGCAGGAGAGGCCAACACCCCACCATTCAGCAGTGCCGGCAGATGACTCGGTGCCAGAAGGAAAGACGGTTACATGCGAAAACGTCATTGTACCTGGAGCCTAGATTCAACACGAAATGCGTTCCCGCAGTGCGTCACTGGTGAAGAAGGGTTTATTTCTACAGCTTCAAACCACAGCGGCACCTGGACACATAGCAGCTGAAGACCTATTTTTAAAGAACAAAGGCAAGATCCCGGATACTTTCTGGAGGACTCCTGCCATTGCCACGTGTTTTCTATTATTAGACAGACACATATGACTTCCCTGTTTCTTCTCTGGGCTTGGGGATGTCATTGCTTTCTATTCTTTGTTTCCCATGGACCCAAACAGAGACACACGTTAAATAAAACAAAAAATCCAGTCTGATGGGAAAAAATTAAGTCTAGTTTCATTCATTCACCAAATATTTCCTGCGGGCCAACTCTGTGTAAGAGGGTGTGCAGTTGGGGGGGGGGCGGCTGTGCGAGGCCGAGGCCGCTGGGTGCCCAGGGGCGTAGCGCTGGGGAGTTCTGTGGACTGTCAGAGCTGCCAAACTCAACAGTCAATTTTAGAAAGAGAAGATAGGGCATTTCTATGAAGGAAAGAAAGAAGGTTGACTTGAAGTCCATTTGTTTAGGAAATTGGAGAACGGATGGTTAATATAATATGTGTTTTGTTGAATACCTTAAGTTTATTCATTTATTCAAGGACTGCTATAGGAAAGCCCTTCATGTGCTAAGTGATAAAAAGAAAACAAAGTAAAAATGCTACTTTTTAATTTATCTAGTGGTCCAGAAAGAGTAAATAATACAGTGTGATAAATTCTATAAAAGTAACACTTAAAAACTCTACTGTTGAAAAAGTGATATAAAAATATGGCAAAAAGGGCGCCTGGGTGGAGCAGTCCTTAAGCGTCTGCCTTCGGCTCAGGGCGTGATCCCAGCGTTCTGGGATCAAGCCCCACATCAGGCTCCTCTGCTAGGAGCCTGCTTCTTCCTCTCCCACTCCTCTTGCTGTGTTCCCTCTCTCGCTGGCTGTCTCTTGGTCAAATAAATAAATAAATAATCTTTAAAAAAAATATGGCAAAAAATCTAGTATATTCAAGTAGAATAGTAATATATACATTAAGATACATAAGAAATATATGTATATATACACATAAGATATGTATACACAGATATATCTATAGCTACTAAAATAACTATTTAGAAGAAAATAAGAAGGGAAACAAAAAGGACAAAAAACAGAGGAAACAAACAAAAATAATAGAAGGTGGGTGTACATGTAGCTTCTGTGATAGTGACACTAATAGACGTGGTCTAAAAGGCAGAAATTATTAAATTGCATTTAATTTAAAAAGCCTCACCTATATGCTATTTCAAGAAATCTACTTTAGTCATAAAACACACCTAGGTTTAAAGTAAAAATAGTTTTTCTTTAAAAAATTTATTTAAAAAGCAAAGAAATCTTGAGTAGCTGTATCAATACCGGGCAATGTAAACTGGGAACAAGGAATTTTACCAAGGCTAAAAAGAGATACCAAGAAGGGTTCAAAAGCCAATTCACTGAAAAGGTGTAAAAATTCAAAATATGTGGAACATAAGGAATAGCCTGAGGACCACAGGGGAAGGGAGGGAAATCCAAAGGGGGTGGAAATCAGAGAGGGAGACGAACCATGAGAGACTCTGGACCCTGGGAAACAAACTGAGGGTTTCAGAGGGAAGGCGGTGGGGGGATGGGGTAACTGGGTGATGGGTATTGAGGAGGGCACGCGTTGTGATGAGCACTGGGTGTTATATGCAACTAGTGAATCGTTGAACACTACATCTGAAACTAATGATGTACTGTATGCTGGCTAATTGAACATAATAACAAAATAAAAATTAAAAAATAAATAAATGCTTTTACACCTAACAATGGAGTTCCAAAATTCATAAAGTAAAAACTGATAGAATTGCAGAAAGCAATAGACAAATCCGCAATTGTTGTTGCAGACTTCAACACTCCCCTCTCAGAAAATAGACAGAACTCATACCTAGAAGAGAGACATAAATCAGGAAAGACTCAGATGAGTTGAATAACATTTTGACAACTCGACCTCACTGACAGTTGGGGTAAAAGCCTTTACCCCAAAACAGCCGAATAGGTGTTCTTGCTAAGTGTGCATGGAACATTCACCAACATACACCATCTTCTGGGCCACGCAACAAACTTTAACAAATGTAAAAAACAAAAACAAAAACCAAAAAAAAAAAAAAACAAACCCTAAATTACACAAACATGTCTTAGGTCGTAATGGAATTAAGTTAGCAATAGTAACAAAGTTATTAGGAAAATACCTAAATAGTTGGTAAACAGAAGATTTCTAAATAACTTAAGGGCCAAAGAAAATCAAAAAGCCAATCAAAAGATTGGGAAAATATTTTTATATGAAAGAAATGAAAAGAAATCGTGCGTGATGCTGCTAACCAGCTCCTTGAAAGGAGGTTCACGGCCTTAACACGCTTATCGCCAAAGTCAAGATTTCACGTCCCTGATCTAAGCTACTCTCATAAGAAAAGAGGAGGAACAGAGTAAATTAAAACCAAAGTTAACAGAAGGAAGAAAATAACTCGATGAGCAGAGGTCGATGGAAGTGAAGACATGAAAACGATGGAAGGACAAAGCTTCTTCAGGAAGGTAGCAGAATTGCCGCCCATCTACCAGCCCAGGCAGGAGAAACACAGAAAACTCAAGTTACCTGCCCACAAAAGAAAGGGGAAAGTACTTCACTTCCCACCCAAATTCAAGCACAAAAAGGAAATAAGACAAATAATGTGCCCATAAATGTAGACAGTTTAGATAAATGAACGAGATAAATTCCTTGAGAGACACACACTATAAAAGCTCATTGAGAAGAAACAGGTCATTTGAATAATCACATTCTGTTGAAGAAATTGATCCTCTAGCTAAAATCCCTCCCACGGGCGCCTGGGTGGCGCAGCGGTTAGCGTCTGCCTTCGGCTCAGGGTGTGATCCTGGCGTTATGGGATCGAGCCCCACATCAGGCTCCTCCGCTATGAGCCTGCTTCTTCCTCTCCCACTCCCCCTGCTTGTGTTCCCTCTCTCGCTGGCTGTCTCTATCTCTGTCGAATAAATAAATAAAATCTTAAAAAAAAAAACCCTCCCTCAAAGGAGACTCCAGGCCCCTATTACACCAAACATCTGAGGAGGTGGAAGGACTCAGTTCACCGGCACTTCCAGGAAATGGACCAGGAGGGATCACGGGAGAAGGGTGGGCCAGCACTGCTCACCAATACGGATGCAAACACCCTCAACAAAGCTTCAGCAAAGCCTCTGCCAATACATACAAAGAAAAATGAAACAGGACCACGTGGGGTTCACCTCAGGAATACAAGGCTCTGTCGACATTCAAAATGCAATTCATGGAATTCACCAAATTAGCAAATTTAAGATGGAAAAATGTGACCATTTTAGTGAATGCAGAAGAAATCATTTGACGGAATTCAGTATCTATTCCTGTTGAAATCTCACAGCAAATTTCTTAACCTTGTGAATTTCTTGACCTGTAAGCTATCTCACGAGTAGCATCTATAAAAAGACTACAGCTAATAATATCATACTTACTGGTGAAAAATCAAAAGCTTTCTCCCCAAGGCTGGAAACAAGACAAGAATGTCTGCAATCTTTGATTCCTACTGGAGATCCTAGAAAGTTCAAAAGGGCCAAAGAGAAACAAAAGGCTTATAACTTTGAAATGAAGAAACAAACTCACTCTATTCCCAGACCGAAAGAAAACAAACGATTCTGTGGACCATAGAGGCAGGCTAAGGCTTTGGAGAGGAGAGGGCAGCTGAGATGGGATGCAAGAATGGGTTGAGGCTTGTCATGAACCAGGGGAGAGAAGGGCCTTCGAGGAGGACTGGAGAGCAGAGCGACCTCCTGGCGCGTTCTTGGATCCCCAGCGCTCATTGAAAGTTGAGGCTGCACTTCCGACATCCGAAGGAGTGGAGGGAAGGGGGGCAGCTTTGGCCAGGCTAGGAGTTTCCTTTGTGGGAGGGTTTTTAACTGAGGCAAGATTTGCCTGCATAGACACAGCCAGGCTTTGAACCATCCTCCGCAGGCTCAAGGCCGGGGATGGGGCCAGGCAGAGGCAGGTGGAGAAGGGCAGTGGGCGAGGGGCTCATGGTCCTGATGTTCTTGCCCTTCCCAATATCTCCCTCATGGTTTTTTTTTTTTTTTTTAAGATTTGAATTTATTTCTAATTTTTAAAAAGCAAGTCTTTTTACACAACATCGCTACGGTGATTTAGCAGACACGGAAGGTCGCATTTGCATCTCCGCGGAGGAGCAAGCAATTCAGGGGCCGCTGTCCTCCGTCCACGCGTGCCATGCACCGCCCTGCCCTGTGGGAGTTTGCCCCGTGTGAGGCGTGGGTAGCTTGGGGCGGCGGGAGCGGAGAGGACGAGGTGGTGCTGGAGACAAGGGGGCAATGGTGCTTCCAGCTGGGGCCGCCTGGGGAAGGGAGACACACCGTCTGCGGGGTGCGGGGGTGGGTTTGGAGGACTGTGACTTTGCCATCACCATCATGACCGCCCTCCTGCCTTCTAACGCCTTAATTTTTTTAACAGACTCATTCGTGGTTAAAATTAATGAACGTGCCGTGGTCTTTCAGATGCACTGTCGCTGTTCTCGTGGAGACTGATTCCGTTTGTAGGGTTGAGACAGGCTGATTGGATTGTCCCGTAGAGCCCACTCCTCCATGTGATGATACAGAAGTAGTCGGAAGTGGGGAGATGCCGCATCTCGCCCTCAATGGGTATCTGGCATTTCTGTCCTGGCTTCTGAACACAGAAACATTTTTCGCCCTCTTGTAAATAATAACCGTTGGAGGGCTCACTCTGAGGCAGGCGTTTTCTAGGCACATCATGTATTTTAACTCCTGAAGCGTTCAGAGTTTCTGCTCCTTTATTCCCATCTTCCTGATGAAGCAACGAGGTCCAGAAAGTTCAAAGAACTTCCAGGAGACAGAGGAAGCTTGCAGCAGAGCTGGGATTGAATCACAGGGTCTGCACCCCGAGCCTGGTCTCCTGACCCCCGACACAGACCGTTTGGATGCAATATTCTTGGAGAACGTAGCTTATAGAGCACGGGCAGGAAGCCAGGATAACCCCTTGATCTAATTGTCATGAAACACAATTTTAAAATTTATTTTCTTGAAATTATTTTCATTAGGATGAATAATTTTCCATATAAAAATTAAAAAAATTAAAAAGAAAGATTTCCTTCAGTTTTCTTCTGTGGCCATTTCTTTTAACAAGTGCGATTTTTTCCCTAGAGTCAGATTTGTTGTTATAAATATCATCACAAAGATTTGAGTATTTGGCCAATTTAGTCAATGGTACATTTCTTGGTCATTGTTAGACTTACTTTTATAGGTTATTCATACCTTGAATATTTAATAAGATTTGCCCGATTTCTTGGGAGCAATTCCTCTGACATGTCTCAGAATTTCTTCACAGAGGTTTGGAATGAAGGGTCAAGGATGCCGTGCCTGTACGAGGTTACTATACAAGAATTAACGAACAGTACCGGACTCCACCTGCAGGAAAATGAGTCTAGACCGAGCCTGTACAACTTGCACGAGAGTTAGCTCACAACAGACCATAGAACTCAGTGTGAAGTGTGACTCTGCGACGCTTCCTGAAGTCTATCCACGGAGCAGAAGACCGCGGTGAGCTTGTGCGACTGAACCAGGTCTGTCCCCGTGCTCGAAAGGCCAGCTGTCAAGAGACATGTGAGACTGGAAAGGAATTTTATTTGGAGGGCCACCAACTCCAGTCCAAAAGCCAACCCCGCAGTTTCTGCCTGGCCCCGGGGTTCTCAAGGGGGCTGAGGTGGTTAATCAGCAAAGGGAGCACCGTGGCCTGCAACGTGCCTCGGTCACGTGCGCACTGGATGATGCCAGCTACAGACAGTATCTCCAGTGCTCGGGGGCTGAGCGAAGGGGCTGGCTTCTGTTTCATCACGGGCAGGAGCGTTCTGTTCTTTCTGCAAAGGAGGGCAAGGTCTACAGATACACAAAGGGAAGTTAGTAAAATCATTTATGTGACCTGAGAAACAAAAGCATTTTGCTAAAGAAAAAAAAAAAAAAAAGCTAGACTAATCAGAAGACCAAGGCAGCTTCGAACAGACTTGCTGGCCTCTGTGGCCTGGGAATGTCCTTCTCTCCCCAAGGCCAGTGGTCTGCAAATCTCAAAGAAAGTGAATTAGTTCTGCTACAGATCAAGGGCTCTGGGTCAGCAAGCAAGGAGTGTGTGTACTTGAAGCAAGGTAACCCTTACAACGGGCTGGATTGCAGTCACACGGGGGCGTGGTGATGGCTCTCTAGACACAGCATCAAGGTCATGATCCTTGAAAGAAGTGATGGATGGGCTGTGCTCCAGTACAACCAGGAACCTCTGCTCCGAGAGAGACCAGGGCACGAAAATGAGAAGCCAAGGCACAGACGAGGAGAAAATATTTGCAAAAACACATCGGATAAAGGACTGTCCCTCAGAACATACAAAGAGCTCTTAGAACTCAACAGTAGGAACACAAACGGTCCAGAGATCTTACCAGACTCCTCACCGAAGATTTGCGGTTGGTGGGAAAACCCACCAAAGACATTTGGCATCACGTGCCTTCAGGAAACGGGAACGACAGCAGTAGGAAGGCACCGCGCACCTGTCTGGACGGCCAAAACCCAACAACGACACCCAACACCGCGAAGGCTGAGGGGCCACAGAAGCTCTCGTTCCTTCTTCCAAAACAAGGAAGCCGCCGCAGAAGAGAGTTTCATACTTCCTTACAAAAATGAGTGCTTGCTACCAGATCCAGCAAGTGCACTCCTTGGTATTTATCCAAAGGTGTGGAAAACGTGTCTACACCGGATTCCGTGCCTGGACGTCTACAGTGGCTTTAGTCATAACTGTCAAAACTTGGAAGCAGCCAAGATGTCCTGTAGATAAACGGATAACACACTGGGGGCATCCGGCCAGCGTCGTCGTATCCGGCTAAAAAATGAGCTGTCAGCCACGAAAAGACATGGAGGAACCGTCAACACACATGACCAAGTGAGAGAAGCCAGTCCTAAAAAGCTACCTTCTGTATGATTCCAATCCTATGACATTCTGGAAAACGATGGCGACATTAGAAAGATCAGGGGTTGCCAGGGGCCGGGGCGGGGGCGGGGGGAGCCAGGAGGGTTTCTAGGGCAGGGCAGCTACGCCGTATGGTGCTGTAGTGTGGGTACATGCCACATACACTTCTGCAAACCTATGGAAGGTCCAAGTCCAAGAGGGACGCCAACACGAACGATGGGATCTGGGTGACGATGGGATCGTGTAGGTCCATCGATCGCAACGAACATACGAGTCTGGTGGGGGTGTGGGTAGCAGGGGAGGCTGTGCGTGGGAGGCCAGGAGGTACATGGGAATGCCCCAACAAATAAAAGGAAAAAATCCCCAAAAAGTTTGCAGCAGCAGCGTCAAGTTTTGTTGTAGTCCTAAACCTTTCCATAGCCCATTCTATGAGGTAAGTTCGCTTCTCTTGTGAGGTACCTCTCTGGTCTAACTCATGAGTAGAGTTTAGTGTATTGTACTTTCAAAGTGCAAGTTGTGCAATGAAAAGTCTTAGCAATCACAAGCGAGGTTTGGGAGAAAGCCAAACACGAAACCGACCCAGCAGCAAACACGCTGTCGACACAGCCACCACGGGGTTCTGGGAAATCCCTCCTTTCTCTCCCGAACTGCTCTTCCTCCTCCTCCTCCTGCGTCTGAAATGCTCATGCCCCGGATCGCCCGCGGGATCCAGCCCCACGCGGCGCACGTGCGCACCAGCCCACCCTCTCCCTTCTGCATCATTTGCCTCATGCAAAATCACCTATGAGAAATATTTGGGTGGCAACTTATTGAATGTTTATATATTTTTTAGAGATCATTGACAATCAAGTGGTTCTGGGTGAAAACAAGGGTCTGCCCATGTTCTCGATTCATAAATTGTCCCTGGTAAACGACAATGTTCACTAACATGGAATAGATTTCCCTGCTTACAAGGAGCTTTCGAAAACATGCTTTGAATTGCTGACCTTTCGAGAAAAGGAAACAATTGTATCAAGACACACAGGACAGATTTCTCAGTGTGCTGAAGGCTTGTGGTTACATCTCAGAAGAGCTTTTCCTCAGGCTGCAAGGACAGAGACCGGACTTGCTGAAAACACCAGGCCCGGAAGCGCCCTGGAGGCTCCCCGCCCAGCCCCGAGCAAAAGGGTGGGTCTGGGAGGGTCTTGCATTCCAGCTCAGCCCCCTGAAGGGCTGGAGGAGGGGGCGGCCTGAGGAGTTCTGCCCTGGGCCTGCCCGGCACCCCTCCGTTCTTCCTTCTCTCCCTGGTCTGTCCCATGACAGTCAAGTGTGAGAAGACCCACTTTGCTTTATTTATCTCAAATAAGCCCAACTCTTGGTGGGAAAATCAATGCCAGCCACGTACTGAAGCGTCTCTCCTTTGCACTACTCATGAGGCTTTGGAGATGGGGTCTTCTTAGCTTGGAAACTGTTTGGGAGATTATATCTGGATTTTAGCTGCCCGGGCCAAGTCCTGATGCCCCATTCCAAGCCAAGCCTCCACGGCTCACCGTTTCCTGTCCCCCACATGTGGCCAGGCCACCAGGACTGCCACTGGCATCTCAAAGCTGGGACACTGTCCTTCCTGGTTCTGCAGGCGTGCTGTGGGGAGCAGGGGTGGGGCTCTGCCTTAGAAGGGAGCCAGCTGTCTCATCCCACAGGACTTAACCCTTTCTTTAGGGGTGTGCTTCTGCTCACAAAACACCACATCTTCAAGCTCATTTAACTCCCCGAGACTTGGCTTGTAAAGCAGCCCCGTCTCCGCCCTCCACCGGGGCCAGGGTGACCCGCGTCCACCGGGGCAGGGTGACCGCGTCCGTGCTGCACAGCTGGGTTTGCTGGGAGCACCGTGGGAGCATCAGGACCCTTGTCTCCATCGGGTCGACATTAGAGGAGGGGCAGGTGCTGTGCCCTCAAAAGGGCTCAGTCCATGGACTGAGAAGACCATTCCGTTCGCGTCTGCCCGAGGGCAGGATGCTCCGAGGGCCGCAGCCCTGCAGGAGCCCCCGGCCGCCGTCCACGGCAGCCTCAGGGAGGGCTTTCCTGTGGGGTGTGCGTGCTGAAACCCACGAAGGCGACTTCCAGCCACGCACTGTGCCCCCAGCCCTCGGTCCCAGGACGCTGGAGCCCTGGTGTCAGGGACAGCGCCAGGCAGCCCAGTGACAGGGCCTGGGAGGAGCCTCTGGCCACTTGGGCGGTGAAAACCCAGAGCAGGGGTACGGCTCAGGGAAGACTGGAGGTGCAGAAAACCCCAGCGCTTTGACGCAACAGCAGCAAAGGGGCTGCGCCGAGACAGGACGCCGCGGCTCTGCGAGGTGAGGTTCCGTGGCGGGGTTGGTGGCCTGTATGTGGAAGTCAGTAGCCATCGCCTGGGGGTGTGCGGAGATAGCCCTGTTCTCATGCACAGGCCTCAGAGAGCAGCCCGAGACGTGTGCTGTGAGCGCCAGGACAGCTCGCTCACCTGCACAGTGGGGACAGGACACGGGACAGAGAGCCTCTCGTGTAATCCTCAGGAGGTCAAGCCTTTATGCCAGAACGGGGCGCCGTGAATATACCTATCGGCATTTCAAAACTCCTTTTGGATAACTTTAAAAAGTGAGTTAAAAAAAAAGTGGTATACAAACAGGCACTACTCTTGATTTAGAAATGTGGTTTGTGTTTCTCACCCCCCCCCAAACCCCCTATAAAGCACATGGTCAAACTGCTAGTGTTTTGAATCCCTCACGCCAGGAGCTGTCTGGGGTCTGGGAGCTTTGAAGCTACTCATGCGGGTCCACTGCTTAAAGCAAAGGAAACCAAACTCAAAGTTAGATCTCTGGTTGTTAGTCAAGTCCCAACAATCCCCGTAGAAGTCGTCAGGTTGCTTTTTTCTTCTATAAAACAGTAAGCAATATTCTGAATGCTCATGCGAGTCTCTGTTTAAATCCAGAGCTGAGTGGGATTCAGTTGTAAAAGCCATGAAAGGAAATAGGAAAAAAAGTCATTGAGAATATCAAGGTCTAGAGAAAATACAAGTATTTCCCCATTAATAGAAGAGGATTAAAGAGAATCTAGAAATTGACAGATATCATTGCAAAATGTTCAGCGTGCTTTGTAATGTATGAAAAATTCCTCGAAGAAGAAGGAGGAGAACAGGAAGAATGGGAAAGGAATAGTCAGCTCAGCCCAAGCCTGGGAGACGGGGCCAGGAAAAAGGTTTGTATTTCTGCAGAGCTCAGGGCCGCTCACGGGGGTGGCTGAGGACTGAGAATCCTCTGTGCCCCGGGGACAGGCCAGCCATGGTGGCGGCCCTCCCGTGCCAGCAGAAAGGCCTACTGAGATCCAGGCCAGGGTGCGTGCTCCCCATAAATATGACACATTTTATACATTTTTGCCAGAATATCCGTTTATTTATACACACTTACGATCGTCACAGAACAAGAAAATAATTTTAAATGAAACTATTTGACTTTGAAAAGACTTTGAATTATATGTGTCCAGGAAATCTCAAAGTATATGAGCCATTCATTGAAAGAAAAAAAAAAAGTCACTAGTGTATGACCGAGTGAAAAGTGTCTACCCCTCGGGGCTGCAGGAAGCAATTTCCCCGAAGCTACGTGACCTGAAGTTCAGGCCCCCGGCGACCTCATGAAGCCGTGTTTGTGGCCACGTCCTTCTCTCCCCAAATAGCCAGGGCCACGAGGCAGGCATGAGCCCCACCCCGTTTGCGTGAACTTGGGTCAGCGAGAATCCCTCTCTGCCCTTGTCCAGGTCGTCGCACCAGGCGTGTCCGTGCGGGCCTGGCTCCCAGCCTCCCTCCCGTCTGCACCAAGACGTCCTACGGATTAAGCGTCCATCGCCGATGCGTGGAATTGTTCATCTTGTTCATAGTGGGACATTCTTGATATGAACAAAATGGAAATAAAATAAAGTTAAAAGGGAAAAAGAGTCTTGCAAATCTCGAAAAACAAATAGATGTCTACCAGGAATAAAGTTGGGAATTTGATCCAACAACCGCCTTTTGCCGGGATTCAGAAACCTTGCCTCTCCTAGTGTTTGTGCCTTTTCCTTTGTGAGGGGGCTGTCAGCACGCGGGAAACGGCGCCCTGCACTCTCAGGACCGGCTCCGGGCCGGAGAACAGTGCCCGCCGTCCTGCCCTCCTGAGGGTCTGGCTGCGGCCCCCGCCTGAGCTCAGCTCAGCCTCCTGCAGAGCCCCCCAGCGGGGAGGGGAGGCTGGTGTGACCTATGCACGGGAGGGTCAGGGGACAGACCATCACACACCTTTGGCTTTTGGAACCTCTGCAACGGGCGACTTATGTCTGCATTTACGGCCCAGGCTCGGTGCACCCCTGCCCCAGCTCAGCTCCTCAGGGGCTGCCCCCCACCTGGGGGCCGAGGGACAGCTGGAGATCGCTGCGCCCGGGAATAAGGAAGTTACCATCTGTGCCTCTCCTGGTGCGCGGACCCCAGTGAGCTAAGCTCCACCCAGCACAGGAGCAGGGAGCCGCCTGTGAACAACGGGAGGCACCACCGTGCATGTTCGTGCCGCTGGGCCCCGTCCGAAGATGCTCAGACAGGACCCTGAAGTCAGCACCGTCTGCAGCCGCTCAGATGGGACGCCGGAAGTTGGCACAGTGCACGTGCGTGCCGCTGGGCCCCGTCCACAGGCGCTCAGACGGGATGCCTGAAGTCCTCTGCCTTTGCTCATCGTTTGGTCCAGAAGCCATCCATGGGGCCCCAGATAGTTACAATAAACAGCTTTTGCAAACTTTACTTGTCCAGGTCACACAAATAACTAGAGCCTACTTTCCACTGCCTTTATTTCTGCTGAGATTTTAAAATAACGCATTTATCTAAAAATGTTTAAGAAAGAAGATGTGGTCCATATATACAATGGAATATTACTCAGCCATCAGAAAGAACGATTACCCAACATTTGCAGCAACATGGATGGGACTGGAGGAGATTATGCTAAGCGAAATAAGTCAAGCAGAGAAAGACAATTATCATATGGTTTCACTCATATGTGGAACATAAGGAATAGCAGGGAGATCGGTAGAAGGAAGGGAAGAAGAAAGGGGGGGTAATCAGAAGGGGGAGTGAAGCATGAGAGACTATGGACTCTGGGAAACAAACTGAGGGCTTCAGAGGGGAGGGGGTAGGGGAATGGGATAGACTGGTGATGGGTAGTAAGGAGGGCACGTATTGCATGGTGCACCGGGTGTTATGTGCAAGTAATGAATCATCAAACTTTACATCAAAAACCAGGGATGTACTGTATGGTGACTAACATAATATAATAAAAATATTATAAAAAATAAATAAAAACAAAAAGTTAGTATGCAATAAAAAAAAAAAAGAAAGAAAAGAAACGAGCATTTTTGTCATCAAGATGGCACCTGCCCTGTGGCCCTGGGAACCTGGAGGCTGACCTGGAGCCGCCGTTGAGAGGCTCTCCTCAATGAGCCGGCGCTCACTGTCCTCACTTTCTTGCCCGTCCTCAGCGCCCCGTGCACGTGCTCTGTCCTCGCTCCGTCACCGTGAGTCTGTTCAGTGACTTCGGCTCTTGGAAATGTTGCTGGGGCTCAGTCCCCGCAGTGAATGTCTCGAACGGTGCCTCCAAGCGAGATGCTAAAGCCCTGTTCCCACTGCGCCTGCGTTAGCACCTCCGCTGTGGGGGCCCTTTACTTCATGGGTTCCCATCCTGGAAAACAGGAATGATAGCTGTTCTGCGGGGTTATAACGCAGACGAGAATAAGGTAACAACCGAAACTACCCCACTCCCTACTGGGTGATTGCCAGCTAGGTGTGAGCTCCATGACACTAAAGCGGCGTTAACGGCTTTTATTTTCCCAGGGACGTAAGCCACACAGAAGAGCTTCTTTGCACAGACACACAACAACTGAAAATCCACGGTCCTCGTCCTCCCCTGCAGGAGACGTCCCCAGAACAGGGGGTCTGTCTTCTGAGGACGTGAGGCCCCGGCCTTCAGGTACAGTATGCAGGCAGTGGCCGGCCCGGGCAGTCTTGGTCTTAAGTCATTGACGAGGCATTTCAAATGAGGTTTGAGGAGTGTTTTGGGGCCTCACCTGACACTTCACAGAAAGTGACCACCCTCGGGAAGACACTGATTTTTTTTGTATTTAAATTAAATTAGTCAAGGTATAGTACGTCATTAGTTTTTGATATATTGTTCAGTGATTCATCAGTTGCATATAACACTCAGTGCTCATCACATCACGTGCCCTCTTTAATGCCCATCACGCAGTTACCCATCCCTTGGACAAAGGAACTTTTTGCAAGACAAGTCTCCAAAGGCAAGGGAAACAAAAGCAAAAATGAACTAGTGGGACGTCATCAAGATAAAAAGCTTCTGCACAGCCAAGGAAACAACCAACAAAACTAAGAGGCGATGCACGGAATGGGGAGAAGATATTTGCAAATGACACTACAGATAAAGGGCTGGTATCCAAGCTCTATAAAGAACTTCTCAAACTCAACACCCAAAAAACAAAGAAGCCAGTGAAGAAATGGGAGGACGCTGATTGCCCACGGCTCCCAGCCCCTGCTTTCCATCCCCGTGGACTCCCGGAGGGGCAGCCTAGGAGGCTGGACGGCAGGAGCTGGTGGGGGGGGGGAAGGGAACCACGGGAGGCCACACAACTCAGACCCGTAAAGCTCTCCTCTCCTCGGTGGTGCGATGAGCCTTCGTTCCTGGGCTCCGTCCAGAACACCAAGCGCCACCCAACACCACACGTCAGTCCGTGGACAAAGGGGCTCGAGCACGGGTGCTTTGTAAGTCCGATCCCGATCGCCAGCGGAGGTTTTAATTAGATTTCTGTACTTCCAACCTTGGCATGCAATATCAGCCGTATGGACAGAGATGAGTAATCATTTCCACATTAAGTTTGGGGTGGAAAGAATGGATTCAATCGCATCCTTCATCAGACATCTCCAGGGTTCAAACCACACTCAGGGTGGGCCAGAGATCTTATCCTGCAGCCCAGGCATGAGAAACCCGAACGGTGAGCAGGAAATTGGACTGTTCCTATACAGGAAATAACAGCACTCTGTCAAAATCTACAGGAGAAACATGTGTTCACATTTGCTGTCAATGCTGTACATATCTGATCGGAGAGCGGGAGAGGACGAGATTGCCGAGTGCTGTAATATCGGATGGGCCTCCGTTTCAACAGGAAGCGCACGCGGGCTCAGCGATGTTGGCCGCACGCAGCGTTTTCTCAGGGACAGTACACACGTCCTGTAAAATTTGCACGCACACAATCTGTGCATGTTAAAATTCTACGGCGATTTCGTAGAACCAATTTTTGAAAAAAAATTATCAGTAACTGGTAGTTATTCATGATTCACAACCAAAATAAAGCGAAGAGCTCCACGCTAAAATGAGGCAATGAGAATGACCTGAAATTTGCTGAAACTGGGGACCTGGCTGGCTCGGTTGGTGGACATGTGAGTCCTGTTCTCCGGGTTGTGAGTTCGAGCCCCGCGCTGGCTCTAGGGATTACCCATTACGGGTGGGTACCCATTCAGGATGATCTTTCCATCCAAAGACACTGAACTTACAAGGCTTTCAAAGTCCCTTTTGCCACGTAAGTCAGCATAGTCCCGGGTTCTGGGATCAGCACGTGGACAGCTCTGGGGCGTCGCTCAGCCCGCCACACCTCAGGAGCGCCACGTCATCGTGGAGCCACTGACAGGTGTTGGAGAATGACCTGAAAGCCACAGTTTTCCAAAGTACGTGTTGCCTGGACGTTGTACCAGGCTGAGATGGAGAGCTTGGCAGGTTCCCATCCCTGCAGGTAGTGCGGGCCCTGAGGGTCCAGGCCGCCATCTGTCTGCAAGGGACAGTGGACCAATCCCCTATTGAGGACGACAGGGGCTCTGGCCCAAGGAGCCCCTTTGGTGTCCTCTGTGCACAGGTGGGGGTGGGGTAGAACCCAGACTTTGCCCTTGTTGGGGGGCAGATCTAATCCCTACCTTGCTCTGCTGCCTGAAGGAGGAGTAGCTGTGTACTCAAGAGCAGAGAACGGACCCCCAGGCATCAGGCAGGCCTGGACCCTCTGCTGCCCCGCCGTCCTGACCCTCGTGTGGGGGACCCATTCTCAGGTGGCCCTGCAGTGGCCCCTTCTCCTGGTCGGGGTCGAGGGCATTGCAGGCAGGCGGGTGGCATGAAGGAGGGGTGGGGGTCGGTGGGACAGAGGTCAGCTGCAGGGCCCGAGGCCGGCAAGGGGCAGCTACTTCTCAGCTGCCCCCCGACACCCATGTTAGTATGTGGACACCACGTGTCAAAATATTTTCCTGATATGTCACAGAAATGTGTATTTTATGTAAAATCTTCAGATTAGTATTTGTTCTGTTTTTAAAAAAACTGTGTTTTTAGAACAGTTTTAGAATTACAGAGAATTGCAAAGAGTACAAAGCGTTTCCAAGTCCCCAGTTTTACCTATTATTCGATCTTCGCTCAGTAAGATCTAGCCGTCACAATTAATGAACCAATATCAATACGTTATAATGAACCAAGGCCCACACTTTATTCAGATGTCCTTCGTTTTTACTTCTTTTTCCAGGGTCCCATAGAGGACGCCCCCTTTCCTTAGCAGTCACCAAAGCCGAGGTCATCTAGAGGTGCTCCAGTTTTGCCCTTGACATGTAGGCGTCCAGGCCGCTTTGAGCTACTGCTTGTGCAAGCAGTGAGGTATGTCTTGGCTTCTTTACTTCCTGGCTGGCTGACCGCAGGTATGTGACAGGTTGTTCCGTGTCTGCGGAAAAGACGTCCTTCTCACTGACACGTCCTCGCAGTTGAACACGTTGCTTTTTAGTTCGTCCGTATCTACACAACAGGCTTCTGGCATATTGGCCGATACTGTGTCGAATCTATCCATCAGGTGGGAGAGAAGCAACATGTTAACAGCACAAATCTCCCAATCCACGAACGCGGAAAACCTCTGCATGTATGGCTTCGATTTTGTAACCAAATTTTGCAGTTTGCTCCATATAGAAGGTATGCCTGTTTCGTTAGATTTATACCTAGGGATTTTGCTTTAATGGGTGCGTTGTAAATGGTATGTGTGCAAATGGTATCTGTCTATGGACAGACAGACAGACAGATACAGATAGATTATGTGTGTGCCTGACATTTTAATTGTTCATCGCTGATACATAGGAAATCAATTGACTTTTTGTATATTAATTGTCTCTATGTCCGTGATCTTGCTATGCTTGCTTATTACTGCCAGGCCTTGTTTTCACAGTTCTTTGAGATTTCCGCACCCGCAGGCGGCAGCGTCCCCACTTCCCATGAGGCTGCCCGGCCCCCATGTGTCTTTGAGCAGGACACACCGCCCACAGAAACGTTGACTTGCCCCAGAAACCTTCTTTTGGATATATATTTGGGGACCCACAAATCTGGTTCACAGATGCTATGGGTGTGGACATCAAGGAGGGACAAAGTGGTGGAAGGGGGAGAGATTTTCCAAGAACATCGAAAGAAGTCAAGGTGGGGACCATGCCGAGCAGGGAGAACGGTTTGTTTACTTCCCGGCGATTTCTCCTTTTCCTTTAATATTTTGCTTCTGGACGGATGGTTGCCCCTGAGGATGTTATATTTAGAAAAGCAGCTGGAGAGAGACGGGGTTACCTTTCAGATCCTCTGGCGAGTTGATCACACAAGCCTTCCTGTGTGTAGCTCGGAGGCACAATTAAGCGTAAGCAGGACCCCCTCTGAGAATTCACGTGAGGATCCAAAACTGGAGATGGGGTCGACGGCGCTCGTGTCACATTTAACATAATTATTCTAACAGCTAATATTCTGCCGCCACATCTGTCCTCTCTCCTTCCACAGAAACGGGAAATCAGACTCACAGGCGGTAGGTTTCCTCGGCCGCGTGCACGCTGGCGTTTTGTTACGGGAGCAGCTCCTTTGGGGGGCAGATGGTGCTGCGGCTCCGTGGACGTGGAATTGCGTGGGCCCTGACCCCCCCGCTGGTATAGCACGTCTCATTCCTAAGGTGCCGGATTTGTGCCGCTCCTCACCAGAACTCTGTGAGCTAGGCTTGGCAAAGAGAAACATCCCACTGTGCACACGGCAGACACGGTGGCATATAGATAATCTGGACTGTGGTTCCACAGCGCTAAACACGGCCTGAGCAGGGCTGGCAGGTGCTGCTCCCAGCCTCCCGCCCAGCCCTGAGGCCCCGGGGCCTGCCTGGGATTCCCGCATCCACGCTCTCAAGCTCCTTGTCCCGCTGGCTCCCGGCGGCCTGGGCAAAGCCGCACCAGGAATGTCAGGACCTGGGAGCCCCAGGCTCCATGCATTACTCAGAGTTGACCCCATCCCCTCTATGTGAGCACTTTCATAGGGCAAACCCATAAGTCCCTCGACAAAAGCTGCGTTTCCCCCGTGATGTCACCCACATGGTCTGTGAGAGCCCGCAGCCAGGCCTCTGAGCCCAAACACCTCATTTTGGCTTTGTGGGGAGACACTTAGTCTTCCCAATCTGTGAAGGGCTCCTCAGATGTACAGTGTCTGACCTTGGGGATATGACGCTTCTCATCTGTAAGATGGGAGCAGGAGACGCCAGTCCTTCCCACGTTGCAGGCTGTGTGTGAAGATAGAGTAATAGAACAGGCCTTTTTCCACATTTGTTAAAGTGTCTTGAAACTCAAGAGCCCTTTGGATATTGGCTGTTGGGCATTTTAGAGAAAACCCTAGAAACTTGGGATTCTTTTTTCTTTGTATAAGGAAGTCGTGAAGGCTAACATAAGCCATAGCTGTGACATGAAGAGTCTCAGATAATCGTTTACAGCAGTGAGAGAGTGCATTCAAGCTGAGCACGACTGGGCGTCCACACTAAGTGATCTCTGCTTGAGTGGGTCCTTGGTGGGGCAGGGGGTTCTCGCACACAGCAGGGACCAGAGGAGCGAAGACGACGAGGGTGGGGAGGGGGGACTTGGTCCAGGACAGTCTGTGCCCCTGTCAGGCCTCACCTACGGGCTCGATGCCACCGGCCTGGGGGCAGCTCAGGTGCCTGTGCGGTCAGCAAGGTCACCCCTGCTTGGTGGGATCCCCGGAGTGCACAACGCTGTGTGTGCAGAAGCAGACAGACCCAGGTATGCTCGGACTGCCTTTGGGAGGTCAGCGATCTCTGTGTTGACTAGTGTGGATCGAATGGCTTCGTGGACATTTGGGGTCCAGCGCTGTCTGTGCACTGGGATCTGGTCTAGCACGCCCACCGTTCTTCTCTGGGGTCTGCAGACACAGCCTTGGCACAGCAGTGTTCCCGCCAGGAAACTTCCCTCACCGTGTTTCCCGTGGAGAAACCGCTGCTCGAGCGAGGGCGTGGCACCACGTCTTCCTGCTCCTGACCCCACCATCCGGAGGTTTCCGGCAAACCAAGAGCAGCAGGTCCAGCGTGGTTCGAGAACCTTGTGGGAGCTACAGCGGAGCTTTGGGAAAGGCTCACACATCACGCTCCTGCTTGGACCCCGGCTGCCACCTTTGTCACAGAGATGCCATCACTGTCGAAATGATGGCTGTTTTGTAAAGAAGCTCTTTGCTCCCATGCTGCCAGGGCAACACACCTGCACTCCGTGGCCACCAACAGGACAAGAAGGCTAACGTCAGCAGGTCCAAGGCTGGGCAGGCGGCTGTGCTCCTGTGAGGAGCTCTGGTTCCCACGCTGGCAAGGCTCATGGGCAGCTAGCAGGTGGTGGCACCCAGGGGGTCCAGTTGGCCCAGAGAAAGCTGTGGCGAGGAGAAGTCCCTGTGCCCTCTTTAGGGCTGAGCCATGGCAAGCCTGCTCCCTCTACCCATACCCAAGACTGCGTCCCACTCAGTCCAGCATCCTAAAGGACACACAGAAGTGGAGGAATGATATTTTAGAGATATTAGACTTCTTTCTCACTCCCCCCTCTGTTCATGGCTCCAGGGACAGGTCAGAGGGGACCCAGGCAGTTCATGAGAACCCATATCCTAATAGCCTTCAGAAGCATCCGAGGGTATGTGCAGCCAGAGGGGAGAGATTGGAGGGGGGAGCCTGGGTAGAGCCCTGAAGCCTGTAAGCCAAGGCTGGGCGATGGTCCAGCAAGGCCAAAGAAAAATCTCAGAGATGCTGATGGAGACAGGAGACGGGTTTATGGGGGGAGCTGCCATCCAGGGAGCCCAGGAGTGGCAGACGGGACAGAGCATCCGTTGCTGGGATCCACACGGTCTACCTGGCAGCTGTCGGTGGCACGTCCCCTCCTGGCACAGCCAGCGTGCAGAGGGTTCAGGGCCTGCCACCCGACATGCTTCGCTACGAAGAAGAGGGAGGTGCTCCACGTTGGCCACACAGGACCCCTGAGCTTGAGCTCGGGACTCTGCATGTTCTTCTGCACGTTCTGCTCGTTGGGAGTAGAAACTGAGGACGGGATCGCTCCGTTCTCAAGACAGTGACTGACACGGGTGACACGCAGGGTGTGCTTGTCCAAACCAGAGTCCAGCATGTACCACACAGTGTCCGATGGTGCCAGCCTCCGTGCTGGGCCTTGTGCTCGTAATCCAGATGGAGCCCAGGGGAAAGGAGACGATGTTTCCACCATCCAGAGCGATGAGGGGCCAAGGAAGGGAGGAAGATGAGGGGCAGCCAAGTCAAGCTCGAGCCCTTGCAGGGCGCCTGAGCCTGGATCCTGAGTTCCACGCCCCTGATAAGATGAGCTGCTGAAAACAAACGCTGGGAACGTAGCGGCTGAGGGTCCAGGACCCTTGCTCTCCAGACCTTGGCTGCTCAGTGTGGTTCATGGATGTGGAGCATTGAGAGATCCTGGGGGCCCTGCAGAAAGCAGAGCCCTCGACCCCCAGAACACAGACTCGGAATCGGCATTTTAGCCAGATCTCATGACTCGTGCTTGCGCTCGAGTTTGAGACGCCCTGATGTTTTGGAAGACTGCACTCGCTCTGTTCGTTCTGTTCTATTCTATTCCACCTGGAATGGATAACTCGTCCACTGCGTTGGTGAAGCCTGCACAGGAAGGAGCCGACCCTCACGGCCAGGGCGTGGGGCTGGGATCTACACGAGTGCTCCCCGAGGGAGCAGTGGATGGTGTCAGGGGCTTCCAGCCTGACACCCACGACACAGGCACGCAACAGGACACCGTGATCGCTGAGGAAGGGACTTCGGGGAAAGCAGAGCGGTCTGCATGTTTACCGATGCTTTGGTAACCACGCCACTTGCAGGTTGTCCCAGACGAAAGCTGCCAGCCCCATTTCGGAG
Organism: Ursus maritimus; assembly: GCF_017311325.1. Taxonomy (NCBI): domain Eukaryota; kingdom Metazoa; phylum Chordata; class Mammalia; order Carnivora; family Ursidae; genus Ursus; species Ursus maritimus. The sequence continues at coordinate 61,889,672 of NW_024423897.1, forward strand.
CAGAGGACCGCTGCCATGCGCTGGTGGTCAGCTCCTGTCTACACCACAGCACCCCAGGCAAGACCTGGGTGGGCGCCCCTGGCTGGGCCAGGGGGTGGGTGCAATGTCCATGGAAGGCCCCTTCCCAGCCACATGGAGCCGCACCAGGAGAGGTTCTGGTTTCGGGGTCTCCAGGTGCAGCCAAGAAGGCCGGGGGGTCCCTATGAGGCAATGGAGTTACTGAATAAAGCGGGGGGTGCAGGCAGGAAGCAGCTTCATTGTCTCCTAGGGTCTCTTCTGCTCCCTCCCTCTGGGATTACCACTCGGGATGATTGCTGAGCAGCTCGGGTCCCTCTGAGGGAGCCTGACAGGCCCCCTCCAGCTTCTTGTCAACACTGGGGTCTCACCCCACGTCGGCAGCCACCTGCTTCCACAGGTCCCCGACGCCATCTGAAGGACGGTCCCTATCCCTCCCCAACCGGATGCTGAAGGGCTCATGCCCTGGTCTCAGTGTTCGTGTCCCCCAAATACATATATTGAAATCCGGTGCCCAAGGCAACCGTGTAATAAGGGTGGGGCCTTGGGGAGGGGACTGGGTCATGAGGGTGGGGTCCCCCTGGTGGGATTGGAGCCCCCATCAGCCCTCCGCCAGGTGAGGGCACAGGGAGAAGTCGCTGCCTCACCGGGAAGAGGCCCTCCCAGAACTCGCCCGGCGGCACCCTGATCTGGGTCCTCCAGGGCCACACCCGCCAGAAATACGTGTCTGCTGTTGATGAGCCCGTCGGCCTGGTCTGCGGCGTTTGCCGTAGCAGCTCAAGTTATGACAGGTCACCTATGGGGCCAGGAGGGCCAGGCTCGCGTGTGCCTCTACCTGTCACATCATCCTGAGACTCCAGATAATCTGCAACAGAAGAGATCTTACAACTTCCAGAGATAAAAAAAAGTCGGTTGTGCAGCAAAGTTAAGGCAACGCTGGGAACGGGGGACCCAGGAACGGGGGTGAGAATTCTTCCTGCAGCCAGACCCCCAGCCATGGGGGAGGGGCCAAGACTGCTCCAGGCGTCAGGTGACGCGGCTCCGAAACCCTCCTTTTCAGGGAGGTGCTGAAGACACATCCCACGGAGCATGAGAATTAACTCAGGAAAAGTAAGGGGTCAGCTCTGAGAGTCACGGGCTAGAACCCAGGACAGGGGCCCAGAGACGCCCAGCTGGAGAGCGGAGAGGGTCAGCAGCCGTGTGCACAGCCCTGGGCCAGCTGTCCTCGTGCAGGAGCAGGACGTGGGGGACGCTGCAATGAGGCCTGCAGGATGAAAGAAGGGAGGGGAGACAAGAAAAGAAATTCACAGTTTATGAGATGCGTTGACCCTATTGAGAATTCTACAGTTTCTACTGACATAGTAAAACGTTCAAAAAGGCTAAGCAGATGAAAACCAATTATTAGCCCTTCTCCAAAAGTTCCATGTGCCTCTGCCGTGTGCATGTGTGCACGCGTGTGCGTGACCGTGTGCACGCGTGTGCGTGACCGTGTGCGTGCACGTGCGTGCGTGTGTGTGTGTATGCCGGGGACACAGAGCCTCAGCCAGCAAATCCTACATGTCAGGTTTCCAAAATGGGCCATGGCTGCATGGCAGAAATGGGTGGAGAAGTGTGGGTGTCTGGTGACAGGGAGCATGGGAGGGCAAGGGACTCAATAGAAAATGTCTAAACTAAGTAAAATTGAAAACGAAAACAAGGTGAGGGCTGCTGCCCGGGGCACACTGTGTCACCATGAGGTCCCTGGACCAGCATGAGCGTCACCTGAGACCAGAGAGCCCAGACCTTCTCAATCCACTGCCCGGGGGCCACTGTCTGTGTTCAGCTCCCACCCTGGGGGTCCTGCCTGTGCTTCCAGCTCAGAAGCCACGCCCTGGGGGTGGCCTCTAGGACAGGAGGGCTGAGAGTCCTGCTGGGGACCCACAGAGGGCGGGGTGGGTCCTCTTTCATCAACTCTGGCTTGGTCATCGATTTGACTTCATACATACACATGTATTCTTCTGATAAAACATATATTAGGTTTTTCAAGAACGGTTTCTAGGAAAACCCGAGCCATGGAATATGCTACCCCAGGCGTTCCAGGGGCCTGATGCTTTCACAGCAGACCAGGGGCACAAAGCTGAAGCCAGCCTTCCCTGCCACCCGCCTGCCGTGGACCTGTGCTATTTTCCTCCTCCACTGCGGTCACCCTCCCTCCCACATCAGTGACCCGACACCAGAAGCATCTCCTCGGTCAGGCCCCCTCCTGTAGGGGCCCTGTATCCCGGGACCAGCTGGGACCCACCCACTCACTGAGGCCACACGCCCTCCACCCCTCGGTGGCACCTGCGTGTCTGTGTCCCCCTTGCTCCTGAACAAGTGACCACTGGACAGGAGAGAATGAGAGTCCAATGCCCGGTTCATCACAGGCACGACACCATAGGCTGATGATTTGGGAAATGCCTCCCCTCTGATGGCCTAGGAGACCCCCAGGGCAGCCCCCTGCCCCACATCACAGGGCTCCTGACTCCTGGGAAGCATCTCCACCAGCCCAGCCTTGCATATGAGTTCTTGCTAAAATGACGGACTCGGAGGGGACTGGCCATCTCTGTCTAAGCCCAGAGCCACATCTCACCCTCGACTGTGGGGACAGTGTGCTCGAAGGCCCCCGGCCCAGACCCAGTGTCTCCACTGGCTGGGCCTGGCGTGCCCGGACAGCTGGCTCCACAAGTGCCCAGGACAGCTATTGAGCGTGGACACCTGTGCCCTCCGTGAGCATGTCAATGCTTTCTTTGCATCCCAAAGTCTTAGGTCTGTTCTGAAATTCTACAGGGTGCTCAGGAAGATACAATCCAATAGTATTTGTAAAATTTAAAAAATAATAGAAGATACAATGCACAATACAAATGCAAGAATAATTATTAATAAACGATTATTAAGTCGAGAAGATCCACAAGTGGAAATCATGTGAACGTCCCAACAGAGAATTCTACATTATGCAGTTAAATCACACGAACTATGATTGAATCCCACCTGCTACGGCATTCTCCGATAACGCATCACTGCACAAAAGCCTCCATGAGACGTACTCCGGGAAGGGTGTGCACAGTTTGCTCGCCGTTCTTGGTTTGTGGGTGAACTTTCCAACTGATAAGGCGCCTAATGATTCGAGCGTCAAGACTGGAGACATGAGAGCCAAGCTCTGGCCCCCGCCTCCCGAGGAAGTGGCCTTTGAGAAGCACGGTCCCCAAGGCCACACACTGGCCCGTGGTGGTTGAGGAACTTCTCTGTGAAGATGGGCTGGGTCAGCTGGCAGAGCTCCTTTCCGCCAGGGGTCAGTTCCAGAGTTTGGGTGGGGGTCTCGTGTGGCCCACCTAGGCACTTGGTCTACACAGTGAACCACAAAGAGCCCTGTCCTTACATAACCCACATTCTAATGGGAGCGGTGGACAGAAGGAGCAGCTAAATCTTGGAGACGGAGAAGGCAGAGCGGGACGGTCAGACCAGTGAATGCAGGACGGTGGGTAAGGACAGAGTCAGACACCAAGGGAAGGACAAGCAAGGTGACATTCGAGGACAGCTCTGCAGAAAGTGAAGAAGCAGACCAGAAGATAACCTGGGACAGAGCTTCCTGGTAGAGGTCACAACAAGTGCAAAGGCCCTGAGGCAGGAGTGTGCCTGCTGTTAGAGGAGCCGGGGAGAGGCTTCTGTGGCTGAGCAGGGAGAGTAAGGGCGAGCAACGGGTGATGGGAGCTGGCAGGTGCCAGGGTGGCCCAGGTAGGGCTTAAAGGTAACTGTGAGGACCCAGGCTTCTACTCCTTTGGGCGGGGGGGCCCCAGGACCACCTCAGGCAGAGGGAGGGTGGGGCAGTGGAGGTGGTCTTTATTTGTTTGCCTTATGCTTTAAGAGCAGACTTTCCGGGCTGAGTGAGTGCAGAGGGGAGGTGGGCGGGCCAGCCAGGAGGCTGCAGGGGATGCAGGTGGGACCGGAGCAGCAGGCCAGGGCTCCACCGGGAGCTGAGCTGAATGTGTCGAGTTTTTGATCCTGTATCCAGAAAGGATGTTCACACTCGTGACAGCTTTATCCTTGAGATCACTGAGAGGCTAAGGGTTTAACTCCAGAGAAGCCGATGGGCCGCGTGTCGTTTCTGGGTGTATAATCCCCCCACACTGTTAGAACCCACTGGGGTGTTGAACTCTAGAATCAAAGTCAGTTGATGAAATTTGCTAGAAGCTGAATACCAAATTATTACACACAGAGGCATGCTCTCCCACGGGCTCAATGGCCCAGTTTCTTAATTTACTGACACAGTCACATTAACTAGTCTTTGAGATTGGTTTGATTCTTTGGAGATTTTTTCCTGATTCCATTGGTGGCTGTGGGTGGCAGGGATGTGGGTTTCCCTTTCCAGATTTTGGGGGTAATTCTGCACAGCGTAGGAATGTAAAATGGGGAGCTCAGAATGAGCTCCCGGGTCAGACGCATTGAAAGGAAAGTATTCTCCAACAGTGGAGTGAAGTGAAGACAGGATTGTTTTGCAGTTCTCAGAAAACCTTCCACAGCTGGTTTAGGCTGGGGGGCCCAGGGTCAGGTGTGGGGCTCGATTTGGGGATGCGTGGGCGAGAGGACACACACACGTGGCCACACACCCGGGGCCCCTGCAGACGACGAGGAGCCGGCCTGCCCCTCACATGGCAAGGGAGGACGAGGGGGGACGGAAGAGGGTCCCGGCCTCACCAGCTGCCACCGCCGCCCCTCCCGCCGAGCCCGGAGCCCCGGGCCCCGTGGCAGGCAGGGCCAGCTGTTGACATCCCGACTTGGGCCACCGGGGGCCAGTCAGCTGATCCGGGACGGCTCTGGTTCTCATCTGGCGAGGGGAGCGGAATCTGCGCCCACAGTGAGAACACAGAGCACCCCTCGGAACAGATGGCCGGATGCCTGCTCGCTTCTGTTTCGGGGGCTGTTTACATCCTTAAGTGACTGACTGTGACATGTCCCACCAGTAATGAAGTTTCTCGGCGTGACCCAGTCAACTGTGCCGTGCAGCCAGGACCGTATGGGTGGGCTTCGGAGCCCATGCGGCTTGCACTCTACAGGCTGCCTGAGTGATTATGACGGGCCCGTCACCCAGGACGGGAAACGCCCCCGCACCCTGCTCACGGCAGCCGGAACGGTTCATCACGGCCCGAAGTCAAGGTTCTCAGGTTCATCCCCTCACCACCACACCCGTGTCACCAATCGGCAAATATTCGCAACGACAGGACGTAACTCAAGAAGCAAACCGTGCACGCAGCATCTTGCTGTCACCCGAGACTCCGGAAGGGCAGGGGCCCCATCTCGGTGGGTCTCCCTCCGTCAACAGGCCGCCGCTGGTGTTGACCATCCCTCTGTGTCAGGAGACTGAGCCCCACTGGGCAGGGCTGACGGCCACGCGGTGTTTGGGCAGAAACCCTGGTGTAGGTAGAGGGGGCGTCCCTGGGGCTGGATGCAGCTGGGGACACAGCCAAAACACACAAGCAGGCCCAGGAGAACAGATTTCGCGAGGGCCACCCGTGCCTGCTGTGAGCTGCGGGGTGGGGTTCAGCTTAGGGTGGCTCAGGGCAGGAGCTCCAGCAGCCTCTCAGATTTCCCAGAGCCCTTCGTGTGCTGCGTTAGCGCCGTGCGAATCAAAAACAGGCTGGAAAACACGCGGTACACCCTCCCACCCCGCTGGACCCCGTCTGCACAACCCACCACGCCCTGGACAGCCTGTGCAATGGGCATGTCTGTGACCACGGGGACGCCAAGGTCAGCCGTCCTCATAACCGTCATCCAACCTGCCCTCACGTTCCAGCCACTGTCAGAAATAAGATTCGCAGAGTCTAAAAAGAGCATAAAAATACGTCTTTTGCAGTTGAATTAGAGCTAGTAGTGTCCATTATCTTCCTATTAACATATGACCGTGTATATTCATATCTGCGTCTGTATATACGTTAAGATCGACAGATAGTTGACACTCAAAGTGTGTCCATAGCACAAAACTTAATCATCGAACTCGTCATTAGGTGTGACAGTTGATTAGAATGAGTACGACCCCTCTGTTGTATTTATATTCATTTTTCAACCACGCCCATCAAGTCTTAACATTCACTGGATTTTGCGTATCGTTCGGTATGTTTGTTTTCCTCACCTGAGTGCCAGGAACTGTGCTCAGTAGTTCTGGGTATGCAATAGGACGTGAGCCCGGGTCTGAAGGAGCTTGGTAAAAGAGAACGTCCATTACTAGGACATGTCGGAGAGCAGTGACTATAAACATGGGTTAAGACTTAGAGATGTCAGAGTCTCATGTCTGTAAGACAAGCTGGGCGATAGCAAAGACAACTCAGAGGTCGCATAATCTAGCTAAAATTTTAACATATTATAAGACCAAAATCTAACCGCTGTTGAGACAGATGAATCTGGCAGAGTTTATAATGAGCCGTTTCTCAAGTAAATAACATATGTCTTAAAATATACAATTAGGGCGCAACGATTATGGGATTCTCCCCGTCCCTGTAAGAGAAAGAATCAGCACCTGTTGATAGAAATGTGTTTCCCAATAAACGTGGTTGGGTCAGAACAACAGATTCTTATCTTCCCCACATTTTGAGTGCACGTGCCTAACATCCGTACGCCCCCTGAAGCTGAGTGGAGATCTGTGTGAAGAGAACCTTTGTTGGTACAGGTGTGCTTACAATGCAGGTCACATGGGAAAAGTCAACCACAAACACCGGGACACCCAGCTCTGTCCAGACTCAGAAGCCTTTAGTCCAAACGCGCCCGTGTCTGGTGGAAGTATCTCCATGGTCGCGGGTTGAAGCCGTTATGCAAGTGTGTGCGCGTTGCCCTTGTCTGTTGACTTGGCCAACACTGGTGTTGCCGTCAGGGCAGGACGTACCTGAGGGCGTCTCTCAGAGCTGCGCACAGACCGGCGTGCGGGAGCGTTGTGATACATAGCTGGCAGATTGTGGTACCGGAGGTATGGTTCAGGAACAATATTATATTAGTTTCAGGCGCACAGCATAGGGATTCGATGTTCATATGCATTGTGGAGCGAGCACCGTGCTGAGTCTCGCTGCCATCCGTCACCGCACGAAGTCGTTGCGGTATTGCTGGCCTGCTCCCTCTGCTGCACTTTCCGTCCCGTGACTCGGTTATTGTGTGGCTGCAGGTCTGTACCTCCTAATCCCCTTCCCTAGCGAGCGAGGTGATTTCGCTCGTCCCCGACCCCTCTGCCTCTGGCAGCCACGGTCCGCACGTGAGTGACATCAGGCAGCATCTGCTTTCCCTGCCTGACTTACTTCACCTCCCATGATGCCCTCTAGGTCCGCCCGTGTCGTATTTGGGGAGTGTTGACACGTCATGACTGTCTTGTCGCCTGCACCAGAGAAGGAAATGCCTGAGGGCTCCGAGTCTGGGAAAGCTTTCTAGAAAGGGGTCCTGGGAACGCCTTCGTGGTTCTTCTAAAAGCTGGCTATAGTCATTATTTTAAGGCACTGAGTTAGAATTTATTTTTCTAACAACGCTTGGGTGTGAGCTAGCGAGGATGGCTTCGATGGAGTGTGAGTTCCTGGCCTGTAACACACCCCTTCAGCACATAGGGCAGGTGCCTGAAGACGTGCATGCCCCGCGGTGAGCGCAGACTCCACCTCAGGGGGGCCCGCCCACCGAGGGAAGACACAGACTTTCAGAAAGCCGCACAGCGGTCGAGAGGTATTTTCACAGGAGGATCGCTGGAAACCCCTGATCTAGGTAAATGGGTGTGAGATGGAAACGTGAGACGTCAGTGGAGGGGAGCAACAAACGTGTCCGCAGGGTCCACGGTGTCCGCGGGGTGCAGAGCGCAGGGACAGGAGAGCGCCGCGTGCGTCTGCCCGGGACAAGCATGTCAGAACTGCTCGGTGCATCGGGGAAGCTGGGGGAGCACGAGCCCCGTTCTTGCCAGTGAAGAAGCAGCGTCTGTGGGAGAGCAGGGCTGAGACCACGGACCCGAGGACCACAAGGTGGACGTGGAATGGTGCGGACACAGGATGAATGCAGCGTGGACGCCTGCCATTCGCTGGTCGGGGCCTCTCAGCGGGAGGCTGGAAAATTACTGAGAACGAGTTAAACGAGCCTTTGCGCTTGAAGCAGGAATGAGCATGCGGAAGTCCATGCTCTAGGGCCACCCGGGGACCTGAGGTGGACCTGAGAGGCCATCTGCGGAGGGTTGAGGCCCACGTGCATTTCTGCCGCATGGGTTTGTGGACGTGTGTCCAAACGCAGGAACACGCGAGGAGGTGGGTGTCAGATGATGACGAAGCCAGACGGCTTTCTTTGGATCCTGGCTGCTGAGGGTCATAGTGGACCTCTGTGAGAGAAAAGCTGGTGTGACCGGGCTCATTTCTCAGAAGGCAGCCCGAGGGGCGCCCCGCCCCCCAAAGGCCTCCTCGCTGGCAGGTAGCAGGTGCCCCCGGAGGGGCTGCTGGGCGGAACCAAAGCCCGAGCGAGCTATCGGGCTGTGTGTGGAGAGGGTTCGGAACCAGCTTCGCCGGGATACCTGGTTTCTGGAGAAACAGAGCCCCGCGTGCGGGGACATGGCCCCGAGCGAGAAGGGGACGTCTCGTCGTAAGAGTGGGGCTTCTGGTCGCCCCGTGTGGGAATCCCGCCTGGCTTCTTAGGACGGAATCGCAAAGCGCTGAGTAGAGTTCCGAAGCCCCGTTTCTGCCGCTACCACGTGACCGTTCAATCTGCTTCAGAATTTCCGTCCATTAAGGCAGTAATCGCAGCTGACAGACGCTCTCACCGCCGGCCTCTGTCGGGAGTCTGATTACTAATGGCTGTTCAACCCCGCTCTGCGAAGCCACTGATGCCCTGATGTGCTCCACAGGGTCACGTCCTTGCGACTTTTCCCCTCATCCCGCAGCTGGAAGCGGACTGAGGCCTGGAGAGGACGTGTGGCACAGCCACGGCGCCCGGCGACTCGCTGTCCACGGGCGGTCACGCCGCCTGCCGGCCGAGGGTCCCTGCGGGTCAGGGCCGCTTCCGCAGCGGCGGAGGCCGATGGGAGTCCGGTGGAGTCGGGACGGTAGGCCCGCGGGCAGCAGGCCATCGGAGCCGGCACCAGCACGGCTCCAGATGGGGGCGATTTACCTTCACCCGCATTTTCCTCCAGGCACTGAGCCCACCCCTCATGGATGGGCTGGCTCGCCTCTCAGGCCTGGCGTCGGAAGGAGCGAAGAGCCATGGTGCTCAACGCCTCCCCTGAAGTTCCAGGAAAATGGTGGAGAGGAACCTTCTTCTGTGACGGGGTTCACGCACGCTCCCAGCTGTACCAGCATCTGTGCGCACAGCCTCTCTCGCGAGCACCCTCTGTGTCGTGTGGATGGAGAGTAGGAGCCAGACGGGCTTTACGACCCGCGACCTGCGGCGACCCAGGGCACTCGCAGGTGGAGCGCGTGGCCGAGCCGAACTCCAGGTCTGCCCACCTGCCCACCTGCTCACCTGCCACTCCCAGGAACGGCCCCCCCAGAGGCAGAGTGATACATGGGGACACGGGCTTATTGGCTCACCAACCGGCGAATCCTCACCTCCCACGAAACGGTGGGACCGGCGTGTGTTTCAAGATAGACGGCGGTACTATGGTCGTTTAGCTGAAGCGTCTCTTCCCTGTTGTGGAGCAGGAGAAAACCCGCATGCAATCACGTCCGTTCTCAGAAAGTTTTCTCCGCTTGGGCTTACTCGCCATGGTCCCCGGGCTCCCCTTCGAATACGACACCACCCGGAGGGTCAGGATGTAGTTCGCGTAAACGCAATGTGACTCGATGAAGCAACAGTAAATCCCACCTTGGGAATCTGCCTTACAAATCAGCTCTAGGACACACGTGTTTACAAGAGCTCCTGGGCAAGGGCTCTGAGGTCTGAGGGCTCCGGCCTTTCCCACCGAGGGCCTTCACTGTCCTGAGTCCGTGGGCATCCGTGGCCCTCACCCTGCCCCGTCTCCTGTGGGCTGTGAGATGAAAGGGGTGGAGCGCCTGGTTGGTGAGGTGTTCAGTGGGAGCGTGCTCAGACCAGGGGCCTCCAGAAGCTCGTGTGAACACAGTCCCTAACCCAGCCGAGGGGTGCTTGTGTGCCTGGGCCCTCGCAGGAGACGGGGATGTCGCTGAAGGTCCAACGGTGACGCTAGATACTTGAGGAAGCGCTGACTACGGTTTTTAGATTTGTCTTTGAGCCGAAGCCACAGTCCAGAAGGCATGACACTAGGTCGGTAACGCAGGCCACACCTGGACAATGCGGCAAACCCCCCTCGTGCGGCGGGTCTGTGGGCAATGAGCCAGGAAGCCCGAGGTGGCCCGACGACAGCCAGCCCTGCAGACCGTGGCTCAACACCGCCTTGCTCTGGGCCTAAGTACAGAAAGATCCGGCGTGTACCCTCTTCACAAGACAAACATGGACTCTGCAACATGGACACATTGTTGGGGGAAATGGGAGGATTTTCATGTTTCTAATGGCCAGAGTTTTTGGATAAAGAATCCTGACACACTGGGTTAAAAGATGAGGGGTGGGCGCCTGGGGGGCTCAGTCAGTGGAGCACCCGACTCTTGGTTTTGTCTCAGGTCCTGATCTCGGGGTTGTGGGATAGAGACCGGAGTTGGGCTCTGCGCTCAGTGCGAGTCTGCTTGTCCTTCTCCCTCTGCTCCTCCCCTACCGACTCTCTCTCTCTCTCAATCTCTCAATCTCTCTCTCAAATAAATAAATAAATCTTTAAAAAAATGAGGGGTAGTGAGCACGTTTTGGAAGTTAAAGATAGTGAGACACCCGGGCCATTTAGAGGCTCATGCTTCCCGGGATATTCTCACGCACTCTGAACACCTGGGGAGCCCTGGACGTCCCGGGGAGGGCTTCTTGCCCCGGAGAGCAGAGCTGTGCCTCCCTCGCAGACAGACCACAGCACGGCGCCTCCCACAAGTCTGAGCGCGATACTTGGGGTTCCTCTCCCACAGGCGGCGTCTGCCCTCACTGTGTCTCCCGGGGGTTGGGCATCACAGGTGCCCTGTAAGTAAATTATCAGTCTTCTCCTGATCTGGAAACCGTGAGTTTGCTGCTGGGTGAAACAGATCTCGAAGCTGAACCGTGCAGTGCTGAGCCCAAGGACGAAGCGGCCCTGGAAACATTTTGCTCCAGCCACTGAGCACTTCAGGATGGGGTCTGCCTTCTTCCCCAAAGCTGTAGGGCCTTGAGCCCTTCTCACCAGACAGGGGCACGTGTGGTCAGAAACCACGTGTCCATCTCCCTGAAGAAGTGTCCCCCTGGTCCTGGTGGCATTTGGGGGTGCAGAGGATGACACGTAGTGTTCGCTGCACAAGGGAGATGCACTGACCTAGCTTGGGGAGGAGGGGAGCAGTGAGACCATTCCCGCCCGTTCTGGAGTTCGCGGGCACCAGTGGTGGCAGCCACCCCATGGACTCCTCTCCCTGCCTCCTGAGCGGCTTCGCACAATGCCGAGGAGCCAGAGGCTCACGGTCGCAGTGTCGGCCTACCCCCAGGATACAGCTTCTGGGAAGAGTAAGAGGACCCAGCACAGGTGCTGATTTGTAATTTACTTTTAGAAGATTTCTCTTTCCAAAAGGGTTGTATTACTAAAGTCATTTCACTCTGAGAAGTTGAGAAGGAAACGTTTGGTCGATTGTCAAGCAGACATTCTTGTCCAGAGAAGCATTCGGTCGGCAAATCTCAGCCCCGGACGGCGGGTACGGGGACACTGCCCGTTCCGGAAGCCCCTCACCGGTCCCAGGGGCCGTCGCCCTCTGCTCGGGCTCTCCAGTTATACGGCCTAAATGGACGGAGGACGGGAATCAGGCCCCTGGGTCCTCCCGCTCCTTCTTTGTACGCGCCGCCCGGCTGAGGGGAAGCACGGGGCGCTCGCTGTGGCCCACACTAATTAAAATCAGATTGACCCTCAGACTTCGGAGCAGAAAGACCCAGAAAATACAAGGTGCCGAGAGCCGAGGACATGATAAGCAATTAAGGGTTGATGGAGTATCGTGTCCAGCAGAGTAGACCGAGCATCGTTGTTCAAAAAAATGTCCCCCAAGAAAACGCCCACATGGGGGGAGGGTTTTTAATTGCAAGTGTTGGGACGGCTGCAGAGCCACGGCTTTATCAGCCGAGCGGACGCGGTGATGGATGAACAGACAACACAGATGGCACAGCGGATACGGAGCGCCGCGGCACGTGACGAGGTCGGCCGTGGGACGCGGCAGACAGACAGACGGAGGCTGATGGCAGGCCCGATGGACCCGCCGCGGCCCCAAGCTGTGCCGCGGCCACCCGGGTTTGGCACACACGTGACAGGGGCGCTGCGGTGGGCAGACGGGAGAGGCGAGAATGATGGAGGCGGGCGCGTGGCCCGCTGTGAGCTGGCAGATGCTGCTGGCTCGCGTTCCATCCAGGCCCGGCTGCGCTCTCCTGGCACCTGCCGTGGGGTCCGGAGCCTGCCGCCTCACCGGCCGTGGGAGGGCGGGGAGCTGTGCGGCGCTGAGAGGAGGCTTCAGAGAAAAAACGGAGCACAAAGAAAAGCAGGCCCGCATCCTTGGCACATGACGCCCGGGAGCCACGGCGTACTGGGCTGCACGGCCTCTCACCTTGACATCTGAGCGCGCTGTCGGCTGAGGGGCCGATGGTGATTGCTCAGCACTGCCCTCCGTGTCCCCGCACCCCGTCCGGCACCTGTCCTCTCAGGACGGCCCCACCGGCAGCCTACGGAACAATGGATGACGTGATCTGTGTGTGCCTGGCGGCCAGATGTTATAACCCCAGCAACACCTGGAATAGCGGCAGGGCGGAGAGCAGGTGACCTTCACGTGGGGCTGAGACACCTGCCCTCTGAGCAGGACACATCCATCCTCTTCAGCGTCCGTGGAGCTCCTCCGACCACGACACCTGCTTGTGGAGGAGACATCGGTCACCCTCGCCAGCTGCGGGGGGGCATCCCAGAGTAAGCATCTGTTAGGGGCACTGAAGGGACCCTGCTTTGTGTGGAACACTGGTCTCCACCCTGTCCCTCTGCAGCCCCTCACTTGCAGGCCTGCGACTACCAGCTTCTTACCATTGAGCACCGGGGATAGGCTAAGAATAGCAGTGGCCAGGATAATCCTCACGGGGACCTGGGAGGGGGTGTCCCCTCCCCGTGTCAGGCTAAGAGGAGGCGAGCGATTGCCCAACAGCACGCAGCACACTGGCCACCAATCAGCCTGGGTCTGTGTGATGCCCGCACCCTGCTTCCCACCCTGTCTCACCGAGAAACCACAGATGGTGCTGCAGTGATCACGGATCCTGACTCCACAGCGACAACTTCCAATTTTGCCATCAGGCCAGGGGTCCACGTGGTAAGAGTTAATACAGCGTGGGAACTAAGGTCGGTCCCCTTTGTCCTTGAAAGTCACGCACTACCGTTCTAGGCCCTGTTCATTCATTCTCCACAAATGCTGTGGAGACGTCCCTGAAGTTTAGAGTCTGGTATTGAGGTTGGCTGGATATCATCCAAGGTTTTCAGGGACAGCCTGTCCCGTGAGGTGACCCCGTCAGTGGCTGATGATTGTCTGCATACACACGGGCGCACGGCAAGATGGGGTCAGGTCTGCGCCCAAGCTGGGGGGAAGCGCACCCCAAGGTCCTGGTGCACCTTCCACAGGGGAATTCCCGGCCCCCGCTGAAGTGTGGACGGGCAGGCGGAGCTGAGGTGACTCTGGGCCCAGCCACGAAGCCACTCCCAGGAGGAGAGGGATGAAAGGCAAGCAACGGGGGCCCTTCCAGGCAGTCAGGGGTCGACGTGATGGTCCATGCACCTCCCGCTCCCAGAATCTCCGGGAGGACCAGCCCTGGGCCTGAGGTGACCGGCCTGGTCTGCAGCAGAGCACGAGGGAGCCTGCGTGAGCCACAGACACGTGAGAAGCGGGCTTCCAGAGCGCACATTGGGTCTCCTGCCACGGAGGACGGGCTGCCTCCTGGCTGCCCTCACGCAGCCCTGAAGAAAGCCATGTTCCTGTGCGGGCTGTCCCCCGCCTGGCCTCCCTGCTCAGAGACGGGCAAGTTTTACTCCTGAGAAGGACCAGCAGCCACTACCACCCTCAGACCTACAGTCGCGTCTGTCTATCCTTCCTGAGCCCTAGCTACTGGCCACACAACACATGGTCCGAAAACGGGGGTAAACCAGCACACATTTTATTTGTCTCCTGAGTCCCGGGTTACCCGCAGTCGGGGGGTGGGTTCTGGAGCTCCGTAGGCTCTGGTGTCTCATCACTTGTCTGCGGCCTCTGCCCAGGAGGCTGGGAGGCTGGGAGCCGCTATGGACTGGACTGTGTCCCCCCAAGTCCATATGTTGGAGCCCTAACTCCCAATGTGACTGTGTTTGGAGACGGGCTATTCAGGAGGTAACCAAGTTAGTGAGGTCCTAAAAACAGAGCCCTGACCCTGGAGGGCCGGTGTCCTCACAGGCAGAGGAAGGCACACGGGAGCTCTCTGTCACTGTGTGTGGGGAAGAGGCCACCACAGGACACGGCAAGAAGGTGGCTGTCTGCAAGCTGGGAAGAGGCCACGGCAGGACAGGGTGAGAAGTGGCCGTCTGCAAGCCAGGAAGAGGCCACGGCAGGACAGGGTGAGAAGGTGGCTGTCTGCGACCCGGGAAGAGAGGCCTCAGCAGGAAGCATCCTGCCGATGCCAGCGTCTCAGACTTCCAGCCTCCTGGAATGGAGAGCACATAAACGTTTGCTGTGTAAGCCGCCTGTCCGTGGAACCATGCATGACGGCCGCTGTCTGTCCCCGCCCAGGAGGCCAGCTTGGGCTCTTCACAGAGGGACCTCCAGGAAAAGCGGCCTGGCCTCTGGAGACACACACCTCACTTCTGCCGCTGGTGTCAGTCAGGCGAGTTTCAACACCAGCCCCGAGCAGGACAGTAAGGACACAACACAGTGCACATCTTGGTGGGAGGGGCTGGGAGGAGTGAGTGACCATTTGCAGCCTGCCCCCTTTCCCAATCAGAGGCAGACGCGGACGGTGCGCACGTGTGTTTTAACTGAGACGTTTTTATCAGTAGTTTTATGTTTAAGGAAAACGCGTGGAGAGAATGGGAAGTGCCCCATTCCTCGAGTATTAGCGTCGGTGTGATGCATCTGTAACCACCGACGAGCCCGCACCGACGGGCTAACTGAAGCCCCGGTGCGTCGGGTCACTCCTGGCGCCGTGCATTCTCGCGGCTGCGACAAACGCACGGTGACAGGCGTCACCGTTACTGCGTCAGACAGGGTGGTGTCACTGCACGGAGCGTCTCTGTGCTTCACTTGCTCACCCGTCACCACCCCGGCCCCGGATCGTTCTACTGTCTCTTCCGGAA
>NW_024423897.1:61905060-61967603 GCF_017311325.1 Ursus maritimus
GAGGCCACCACAGGACACGGCAAGAAGGTGGCTGTCTGCAAGCTGGGAAGAGGCCACGGCAGGACAGGGTGAGAAGTGGCCGTCTGCAAGCCAGGAAGAGGCCACGGCAGGACAGGGTGAGAAGGTGGCTGTCTGCGACCCGGGAAGAGAGGCCTCAGCAGGAAGCATCCTGCCGATGCCAGCGTCTCAGACTTCCAGCCTCCTGGAATGGAGAGCACATAAACGTTTGCTGTGTAAGCCGCCTGTCCGTGGAACCATGCATGACGGCCGCTGTCTGTCCCCGCCCAGGAGGCCAGCTTGGGCTCTTCACAGAGGGACCTCCAGGAAAAGCGGCCTGGCCTCTGGAGACACACACCTCACTTCTGCCGCTGGTGTCAGTCAGGCGAGTTTCAACACCAGCCCCGAGCAGGACAGTAAGGACACAACACAGTGCACATCTTGGTGGGAGGGGCTGGGAGGAGTGAGTGACCATTTGCAGCCTGCCCCCTTTCCCAATCAGAGGCAGACGCGGACGGTGCGCACGTGTGTTTTAACTGAGACGTTTTTATCAGTAGTTTTATGTTTAAGGAAAACGCGTGGAGAGAATGGGAAGTGCCCCATTCCTCGAGTATTAGCGTCGGTGTGATGCATCTGTAACCACCGACGAGCCCGCACCGACGGGCTAACTGAAGCCCCGGTGCGTCGGGTCACTCCTGGCGCCGTGCATTCTCGCGGCTGCGACAAACGCACGGTGACAGGCGTCACCGTTACTGCGTCAGACAGGGTGGTGTCACTGCACGGAGCGTCTCTGTGCTTCACTTGCTCACCCGTCACCACCCCGGCCCCGGATCGTTCTACTGTCTCTTCCGGAACATCATAGAGCGGGGATCGTACGGCGTGTGGCCTTCCAGGTTGGCCTCTCGCACAGAGTACTAGCGCTCGAGGTTCCTCCCTGTTTTTCAGGGGTTGGTGGCTCATTTTCCGAGTGCAGAATAGTACTTCGTTGTCTGGACAGACCGCAGGTGATGGTTGAACGGTTGCTTCCAAGTTTCGTTGATCGTGGGTGAGGCTGTCGTACGCGCCCCCGTGCGGGTCTGCGTGCGGACACACGTTCCAACTCTGGAAGAAAGTTAAGGCATGCCGTTGCTGGAGCAAATGGGGGCAGCGAGGTTAGCTCTGTAGGGAACAAGGTGGCTTCCAACGTGGCCGCCCCGCGTGCCGTTCCGCCGGCAATGGACGAGGGCTCCCGCGGCGGCCCGTCCTCACCAGCACGAGGTGATGTCAGTGTTCTGGATCAGGGCGTCTGAGTACGTGCGTGGTGGCATCGCGGGGTTGTGCTAACTTGTAGCCCTCTGCCGACATACAACGCGGAGCACCTTCTCACGGCTTGTCTGCCGTCTGTGTGCCTTTTCTGGGGAGGCGTCCAGATCTTCTGCCGTCTTCCAATCGGGTCACCTGTTGTTATATCATTGAGCTGTAAGTGTTCTTTGTATGCTTTGAACACTAAGCTTTTATCAGATGTATGTTTTGCAGATCATTTCATCTCTGAACCGTATCTTTGCAGACATTTTTTACTTTAATGAGGCACCATCTCTGACCTTTTAAGGACATGACCTGGTCCCTAAGTCCTGGTCCAGTTTCTCTCCTAATGGCCTCTGTCTGGCTGTCCTTCCCGGGATCTGCCACGTCTGTCTTCACACTGTCCCCACCTCCCCCAGGGAGTTTTGCAAAGGGCTCAGCCTGCTGACCATCGGCACGGCCCAACGGTCATGGAGAAGGAAGGTTGGGTGCAGGTGGCTGGCCCTTGAGCCTGGAGCGAGCACACAGCGCTGTCCGACCTTGGGAGGGCAGGCAGGCGGTGAAAAATGAGGCTGAGTGGCTGATTCATGAATCGCTGCCTGAGACTGAATCTAATGGAAGCAAATTATGCAAAACAAGGTGTGGTTTAGATAAATGATCATTACAGTTTGGTGCCCAGATTCCCGTGTCATTTGCTGCAGAAATAACACAGGTGGGGTGGGCAGTACAGTCTCCTCTAGAATACCAAGAAACAGCCCAAACTGTTGTGTTTCTGTTTGTTCATGCATTTTGAGATCTTCTCCCATGTTGTTGGCTTCCTCACAGAGGGGTCACATGGCACGCTGTCTTGTCCCCGAGACCACAGTGCAAGCCGACCGCACAGCAGCGGTGTCCAGGACCGCAGGCACCAACGGTGAACACGGGTGAAAACGTCGACAACACCCCTAGCTCGGGGAACCACACACACATGAAGTACTGTCTGTGCTTTGTTCGGGGGCTGTCCCTTCGCTCGCTGTGGACCCTGATGACTAAGTTCACAGGGACAAACCCAGCAGAGGGAGGGGCTTGTCTGGCCGAGAGCTTGGGCCACTCAGCTGAGATTAGTGGAGGGTTTTGCCTGAAAGACATGTCCAAAGGTCCTACTTGAGGTCCTAAAGACCAAAAGGAAGCCCAACCCCGTCTCTGGTTTCACAAGGGCAGCGTGGGGACAGATGGGAACAGCACCTAGGAGACACTGGCCACAGGGAAGCAGCGATGGCCGGGATCTGGACAACGTATCATCTGTGCTCAGAAACGGAAAGCTCTCCTTTTACCTAGAGCTTGAAATTAAATACAAATACTTCAGTACAGAACTTTGCATTCTGCAGCCCCAGACCTTCTCCAAATCCCTGAGGCTGAGGAGGCAGGAAGTGGACATACAGGTGTCCTGGGGTAGAAACACAGGTCCAGCTGCAATGAGACGGAAGCAGGGATCCCCGTGTGCCCCAATGCCCAGGGGCTCGGCTTGTCCCCGCAGGGCTTTGGGCTCCCATCACCCTCCTGCAACGTCCCCAGGGCACCGGGCTGCACCTGTCGGGGGCTGGGTGGAGGGTCTCCGTGGCACAAGCACAGGCGTATGTTCCCGCGGAACTGTGAGAGCGAAGCTGCCATGCGAGGGTCCTGGCAGGGAGTCCGACCCCACAGGACAGTGGGACTGCTTGTGCTTCTGTGGCAGGAGGTCGGGGAAGGGCACCTGCCAGGCTGGACGGAAAGGTAGGAACTTGCAGCCGAGAAAGAAGTTTCCTCTGCTTTGGGTTGTTAGCTGGGGGCACGGGTTGCACGGGTTGAACTCTCGTGTTAGAAGGAGTTGTTTGAACACCTCCAGTGAGCGGGCGGGCTGTGTGAGACAGAGCTTTTTGCCCCAGGATCACTGGACCACATCCAGGGCCCACCCTCATGGCCAGCAGCCAGTGGCCCCAGGATCTCCCCTGGGGTGTCACCCCCCACTCATCCTCCTGGCTTCACCTGTCTGCTCTCTCGCTCACCGAGCAAGTGTTGCTGAAAACCAAGGCTGGTTCTTACAAGGCAAAACAACGGTCAGAGATGTGAGCCCACCTGACACAGGTCAAGTTCATCGGGATTCCTTCCCGCACTTTTTGGACGGCACCTGGTACATGCTGGGCCCTGAACCCAAGGTGCCCAGGAAATCGACTCCAACCACAAGATTGCGGCATGTGCCCGGGTGATCACAGCGCCACCTGAGAAGGTCGCAGCCCCCACGGTGGGACCAAGGTTCTCGCGCGGGTGCCTGAGGGGGGCGGCGGAAAGGGACTCTCCAAAGTGGCTCAGGGACAGGTCGGGGACTTTGCAGGGACATAAAGACTGGCACTTCATGGAGACAGGGGAGTCTAATTAGAACTCCGTGAGCTCAGGGAACAGAGGGCGGCCTGTGGAATGGTGTCCCAGGCAGCACCTGGAGGTCAGTCCGGGAGGGCAGCCTGGGGAGGGGCCTGTGAGCAAGCTATGGTCCAGTCCTTGAGCAGGTGGGTCAGGTAGCGGACAGGGAGAAATGACTTGCAGATGACACCTTGGGACCTGGTATTGTTCAGGTGGGGGCTGGGGAGGAGGGGTGACAGGAGTGTTGGTCCCAGGTGAAGGTCAGGGAGGTCATTCTAAGGCCATGGGCCTCAGAACCTCCGACCCCAGGGAAAGCAGGGCCAGGTGTGGTTTGGGACTCTACCTGAGGCCATCCCAGTGGACAAGATGGAGTTTGTGAGGGTACAGGGAAGCTCCCCTGTGGGTGACGGGGTCGTTGACCTGGACAGTCCCCACTCTCACCAGCTGTCCTGCCGCCATCCCTGTCTCCTTCACTCTCAGCCTCACACGTGGGCGTCAGGCTCACTCCTCCCTGATGGCCAGATGCATTCTCGGGAAGTGGCCGATAGAAAGGGCAGACGGGGTGAGCAGGAGACCAGTCAGCCCTGCTGGGCGGTGGGCCAGCAGGAACACAGTCACACAGGAGGTCCCCCGGCAAGGCCCTCTGTCACCACGCCACACTCTGGGGCAGAGGCGGGGGCCGTTGTTGCTGGTTAGCAAGGGTCCTAGTGCAAGCAAGGCTGCAAGCCCTGCTGGGAAGGAGCAGATTCCAGGCACAACGGTCCAGGCTGGGTGAAGGACTCTCACCCCACGACGTCCAGGGTGAAGCCAAGACGCTGGAGTGACGCGGCCCAGACCATGAAACCACAGGGGATGAAGGCACCGCTGGACAGACGGCCGGGGTGTTTCTGAGCAGCGCTGGCCTCCAGGGAGCCGCCCAGCTGTTAGGACCACCACACAGATCCAGACTGAGGCTCCGATCTGGGAGCTGCTGTTTGCTCGAGGTCACGGGACGAGACAGAGGCCAGGGCCCTTTCTCAGGCTGCTCCCGCCCAGGGTCCACTTTCACTGTCCTGAGCTCGCTGTTCTGCCTGTTCCTGTTCCGTGTGCACCTGTCCCGGAGCTGCAGCAGGGGCCCAGAGCCCGTCTGTCCCCAGGGACCTTTCTGGCCTCCACGTAGACTGCATCCACCGCCCCCCCAGGGCCCGGGCTCAGCCACGTGGGGCCATGCCGGGAGCCGCAAACATCGTCCCTGTGCTTTCTGACAGGAGCCAGCTGCTAACCCCCCAGGACGGCTGGCTCTCCGAGGTCACACGCCTGCGGTGTATCTCACGATGCCCGGTGCCATCCTGACGAGACACCGTGTCACTGGCAGCCACGTGCCCTTTACTGTGACTGGCTGTGTGCTTGCCCCGGGGGGGAGGCTGAGGGCAGGACAGCGGGCACAGCCAGCAGAAGTCTTCAGAAAGCCGGGCGACACGCAGGACCCCACACCCCGGGGCCTCACTTCCATTCAGGCCTTCTGACGTGTTCCCTCAAGTGAGCTCTTGGTTTGTGGAAGTTGTGGTAAGAGTTGAATCCCTCCCGAGAACACCCAGGACACCTGAGTCAAGACAGGATGGCGCGCGGGATCCGTCTTTGCCCAAACTGCCAGCGTCTTTACCACGTCCGGAAATGCAGATTCAGAACAATAATGATAAAAAAGGTGTGTTCCATCTGGAAGGTCTTAACTCCACTAAACCACTTTCGAAACGTGGTAATAAAAAGGAAAGGCGGGAAACAGAAACTTTAGGGAAGCTGAGTGCCTGTCCCCTGAAAGTCCCCGGGAAAGACGCGCAGACAGAGCTCAGGCCCCAGCAGGTGGGCTGTGCGGGGCCCGGGCGCGCGCTGGGCCCTCCTCCGCCAGCTCGTTCATCACAGCCTGTTACTGTAATTTTAATGAATGTTTATCTTATTTTCTTTGTGAGATCCAATTACTTTTGTTTTCTCAGCCAGCATCAGGGATCTCTCGGTTTCCGAAGTCTGCCAGTCAGTCCACTTTCCATGAGAACAATTCAATTCATTATCATTAAGCGCCTACTTTTAATACCACTTTGGGGGGAAATCAGTGAAAGGAGAGCTGCCCTGCCCAGCCCGCGCACAGCGCAGGGGAGAGGCGATCTGTTCGAGCACCTGAGCAGGCCCGCGCCGCCGCCCCCCGAGCCCCCTAATGACATTGTGAGCTGCCAGCTCATTAGCAACCCCGTCGCCTGGCAGCCCCGCTTGGCGGGGAAGAAGCTGACAGTTGGGTTTGAAGGCTGTGGGGATGTGCCGTGGCGTGGGTCACTTAGGTGGCTGCCACTGCTGCTGCCGCGCTCGGCCAGGGTGCCCGGGGCAGGGATGGCCTTTGTGTCTCCGCGCGTGCGTGTGGGTACACGTGTGCACCTGTGTTCGTCACGGGAGGCCGCGCCATGCTGATGATTCCATCACACTCCTGTGACCGTGCTGTCTGGAGCAGCCACCAGGATCGTGGCGGACACAGGACGGCCCACGTTCCTGTCCACTCGACAGGCAAGAGGACCACAGCGGCCGTTTCCACCTGACACCCTGAGGTGGCTGTAAGCCCATTTCCTTTGCTCTCTCAGGAAAAGTGCTCTGCGTGGAGAACCAGGAGCCCCACCGGGCATTCCTCGCGCTGTGTTCCTGCCACCCTGTCCCTGTCCCTCTCCACCTTGCCGGGGAGGAGGTGTACGCACCTGCTTCTCCACGGAGCCACCCTGCCAGTTTCCTCTTTCCGCGACGGAGGTAAGCGCTTCGTGGCAGCTTGGAGGGATTCCGTGGGCAATTGGAAGCACATCTCGGAGGCCGTCCTGCAGAACTGAATCCCGCAGACGCCGGAAAGACACAATTAAGAATAACGTGAGGCCTGGAAGGAGGGAGGCAGAAACGGGAAACAAAATATCTTCTAAATGCCAAGTAATCTTGTTCAAGCAGCAGAAGTAATTGAGAACCACGATTAACCTGCGGTGGTCAGCAAAGGTGATCGACGGGGTAATGGCTCACCGGAGGAAAGTCATCAGGGCACAGCGTGGCTGCACTGTGGACGGCTGGTTGAGGAAGAAGACGATCAGAACACAGTCCACCCAGAAATGTCTAGTTGGAGAATAGCCTGGCATTCGAAGTTCACGAGGAAAACGCACAAAGATTAAGGGTTTCAGCAGGTAATAAACGCGAAATTACGGGACGTCCCCAGCAAGCAGCCAGTTGAACGGAAGCAGTTCTCCTTCACTACGGTCACGTCCGGGGGCCGTTGGGGGGGGGGTGACCACCCCCCCGGTGGATAGGACCTCTGATACACCAGCACTGACTCGGGCTTGACCCGGCCGCTCTGTCTGCACACAAACGGGGAACGAAGACCTCGCACAAAGGACCCACGGTAGTGAATGACCCCTGAGCCAGAGTCGAGATTCTTGCTGGAGTGTTAAATGTGCCACATCCTCTGGCACAAGGAGGAGCCTCCTTTCCCCAAATACCCCTGATACATAGGAGAGTAAAGGACGCGTCGCTCAAACGCCAAAGCGCTAAACCAACGCAAGGAGCCCTGGATTGTAGAAGCACTTTGTGTATTTCATGGTATATTTTTATTATAAAACAGAAAAGGGGCCCTGAAGTGGCACAGAGCAAACACGTCCACGGAAACTCTGATGTGCACACAGGTGACGGGAGGCGTGTTGCCATGGTGACTGCTGCGGTGGGTGCATGTGGGGCGTGTCTAACCAGCTCTCAGGTGACCCTCACGCTGCTGGTGCCGTTGGTCTTGGACCAGAGCTGGGGCTGCCAAGGTTCGAGAGCAGGGCTTGACCCAGCGGCCAGGGTTCCTCCCGCCGTGGCTGTCAGGGACCGCCTGGAGCACGTCTGGCGTCACGACGCCCGACATGCGGACAGTTGGCGGTAAATATCAGCTCTCGGGAATACTGTGGAGTTTTTTTAATCAATCATCGGGTGGTGCTAGATACATACTAACATCTTGATCTTGTGAAAGTATTATTTATGTCATAAACCCAAATTGCTATCTCGTTTTCAATGATACATGTAAACTAAAACTTAATTTTCAATGACCTGAAACATATTTTTTGATATTAAAATGTTAAAGAAATAGACTATGGTATTTTATTTCTACTGTTTTGAAGCGTTATTTTCACTTAATCAGATTAATTTTCCCCAAAGCAGTTTTTCCAATGTCTTTATCTATAAAAATAATACCACTTAATTACAGAATAAAATAAGCCATCAGTCTGTTCCTGGATTTCTCCCCTCACAAACGTATCGCAGACTGTCAGACATCACTGCATCGGGGGTAAGAGTTATCTCCGCGTGTGGTCGCTGCTCCTGAACAAAACTGACGGTTCTGACTGGAAGCCCTTTGAAGGTACCTTCTATGCGTGCCTCACGGTCATGCACACCTGCAGGACAGAAGTCGGAATTTGGGGCTGTAACGTTGTATGACTGGAACTGTTTGGATTTGGGTGACATCCTTTCTTTTTTTTTTTTAAGATTTATTTATTTATTAAAGAGGGTGTGAGCAGGGGGAGGAGCAGAGGGAGAAGGAGAGAATCTCAAGCAGACTCTGCACCCACCATGGAGCCCAATATGGGCCTGGATCCCACGACCCTGAGATCATGACCTGAGCCGAAATCAAGAGTGGGCCGCTTAACCAACTGAGCCACCCAGGCGCCCCAGATGACATCCTTTTGAAATGAATATTCAACTCCGCTTCTCAGCCCTTGCTGCTCCATAGAATACTTGGGGAATTCCTAAAAATGCCAATTCCTGGTCCCCACCCAAAGACCTCCACTGAACTGGTTGGGAATGAGGCCCCACATGAGTGTTTCTTGCAATTCCTCATGGGATCCAGAGTCTAGAATCATGGCTATAACAGATTCCTCTGTTGTACTTTTGTTTCTCTCCATATCACGTGTGGCTGGGAAGGACCGGGGAGTGCCCTCTGCTGTCAGGTGCACCGGTGCGAGCCAGCCTCTGGCCACATGCCATTTTCCGGTTGTGCAGAATCTGTCTACTCAACGTGTGTGTTTGATGTAACAACAACAACAAAAAAAATCGAGACTATCTTGCTGCTGTCTTCAAAGGGCCTAGAGAGTTAGGAGAAAACACCCTGTAAACACTAAGGATTCTCCCACGTCAGGGATCTGGTGTATTGTAAGCATCTACACACACTTTGGGAACTTTACTGGGCCTGGGACCCGAGCCCCGCGGGAGCATTTGGTTAGAGAGGAAGTGTGTTCAGAGACCTTCCAGATCTGCAGGAAGTCCTGCCGGGCAGTGGACTCCCCACGGGAACACGAGCCCAACGGCAGGATCCGGGAGAGCAAGCAAAGTGTGGTACCTTCACAGATGAGGACGAATTCCATCCCAGAGCCGCAGATTAAAGATGCGTCTTATTGTGACAACAAAACAAACACAAATGTACCAAAAAGAATAAAAGGAAAACAAGGCTCTTCCCCCTCATGACGCTGCTCTTTGCCCATCGGGCTCCGTGCTGGGTGCAGAGAACGCTGAGCGGGAATTGTCAGAACTAGACATTGCGGACTGACTTCCAAAAGTGCAATGGCCCCGTCTGCTAACTCTGGTTCCACCAGAAGAAACTAAGCCCCTGAACTCCTGCTCAGGGTTTCACTTTGGTCTCTGTTTTCTTCTCTTTGGTCAAAAGTGCCATCATGAACTCATCACTTCCAACCTCAGTGACAGGCTGTGGACTCTGCCACTGACATCCCACAGCGAGTAGCCTGTTCCCAGAGCTGCTCATCGTGCCTATCAGCTGACGAGCCCCGCCGTGTCCACTGAAGCACCGGGATCTCATGGGACGTCTCTCTTCCCCCCGGGACCACCTTCCCCGTCAGCCGACTACAGCCAGAAACACTAAGTCATCCCTGAACAAATACTGAAACCTACTCTTCTTCTCGGTTAGAGAAATACCACCCAATACACACACTAAAAACGTTATCTTTAATTATGTCTTATGTTTGCACAAAGTTTACAGATTTGTTTTATGTTTTCATCTGTGTATTTGCTTCAGTGTTATCTCTTTTAAATTATAAACTAGAAGGCAGGGAAGCAGTTTTAAATAATGTTTGCACAGTACTTAGCCTAAATCTCAACCAGATGAACAAGGTCAAATCAAGTCATCTATGAGAGTTCAAGCTCGTGCGGGTTTCCAAATCAACATTCAGACTGGTTATTAGGATGTGTCTCTCGTCCGTGAGGTGTCAGCAGCTACAGGTCCCTCAGCGTCTACTCCATGTATGCCTTTTTAAAGTGTCTTTGCTCCTCACAGCATAGTCCTGCCTAGACCTGACGGACGAGGGCGTTCCGTGAAGCTCCGAGCATGACACTACTTTGTCCGAGCTCCTGCAGCGAGTCCGTGGCAGGGCAGGACCTGAACCTAGATGCCGGGCGCTAGACCTTGTTCCCTGACGTTCTTCAGGGACCCATATTCGCTCTCTCTGTAACAGTGTAACAGTCACTGCAAACTCAGGGGCTCCAAACAACGCGTGTTTATCATCTCACCATTTCCGTGGGTCGTAAGTGTGAGTGTGGTTTACCCAAATTCTCCAGTTCCTGCTCTCTCCCAGCTGCAGTCCAGATGTTGACCAATCCACAAGCTCACCAGAGCCCCAGCTGGAGAAGGACGTGCTTCCGAGCTCAAATTGTTAGTAGATCATCTCCCTGCAGTTGTGGGGCAGACGTGTTCCTGCTCTTGCGGACTGTCAGCTGGGAACCGCTCAGCTCTGAGAGCCCACCACAGGCGTCTTGCCATATGGCAGCCTGCGTCTTCGAAGCCGTGCAGGTCTCCTTCCTGCTGGTCCGCTGAGGGGCGTCTTCTGCAATGCAACCTAATCATGGGGTGACATCCCTCCAGTCCTGTCCCTGCAGTTGGTTAAAAGCAAGTTGAGGATTTCCCCTGTACTCAAGGAAAGAGATTGTGCAAAGGCATCACTCATTAGGGACCCCCTGAGGTGCAACTTCCGTACTACTGTTGAGGAAACAATATCAGAGTCAATGCCGGAATCTCACAGACGTGGGCACATGAGGATGCATTTTAGCTCCATTAAATGTCAACTTCTTTATTTGAAAATCCCCGGATACACTCTGGGAAAGACTGTTGTCTGGTAGGAGACCTGGGCTCTCTTGCTGGCTCTGCTGCTGACACCCCTGGTGAGCACAGAAAGACCAATACTAGCTGGGAAACTGAGGCACAGTTGGGTCCATGAGCTGGGGTCAGGCTGCAGAGCTTGGAGGAAGTTCCAGGATAGGGGATGGTCTGGGAGGGTGACGAAAGGCATCAATGCCAAAGAGGAGCAAGGCGAGACAAGCAGGTGCGCTTACACGGGGAACACCGGAGGGAGGGAGGCAGATGAGAGGAAGGGGAAGATGGGGGCAGGAAGGAGGGCAGGAATCTGGTGAGAGAGGACGGGGGCTCAGGGTGTGGGGGTTGAGGTTGGAAAAGAGACATCTGTACCCAAGGACTGGGATGGTCACTTTGCACAAGACTCACTGCAAACAAGCTCTCTATTGCTGCTTTCATGACCTCAGTGATTTGATTTTCTTTTTTTTTTTATAAAAATTTTTTGTTGTGTTATGTTAGTCACCATACAGTACATCCCTAGTTTTTGATGTAAAGTTCCATGATTCATTATTTGCGTATAACACCCATTGCACCATGCAATATGTGCCCTCCTTAATAATGATTTTCTTATTAAAAACCACCCAATACCACGGTCACTAAATCCTGCTTTGATTGTGCGGATGGGCCAACATTTTAGGTAACTCCCCGGTGTATTCAGTCACAAACGCCCACACCTGCACAGGAGTGGAATCTACGCCCCTCCAATAGACCTAATGTCTGCCCCCTGCCTCGAAGCTAATTCCTATCAGTCTGTGAGATCATGGCTTTTGAATGACCACAGCACTGCGGGCGAGTCCTGTTAAGGAATGCTGGGAAAAAACGCAAGCTCAGGTCTCCTGTGGGGCTCAGGCTTGTGCGTCTTGCTCTCTTGCCTACACTAGCATAGGAGAAGTCTGTGGGTCATTACAGCATCCTTAACATTCTTACAATCCCTTAGTACACTATATAAAAATCTTTAATTACAGCAATAAAGAAGAGGCACGGATTATCAGCGGTACATCTTGGTTCCTCTTCCGCAAGTCCCTCCCTGGGGCCCTATAATTGCTTTAGCCAACCATTAACCCAAAGCAAGGAACTAATAGAGACTATATTAT
This sequence comes from Ursus maritimus, assembly GCF_017311325.1. Classification (NCBI taxonomy): domain Eukaryota; kingdom Metazoa; phylum Chordata; class Mammalia; order Carnivora; family Ursidae; genus Ursus; species Ursus maritimus. The sequence goes on from NW_024423897.1 coordinate 61,916,971, forward strand.
TGTTTAAATAATGCATTTGCTTTGAATATACAATTATGGGGCACGGATAGGGAGCCACGAGAGGAATATAATTTAGCACACACCTTCCGCAAGCGAGTTTCTTCAGTGTTCTCCTTCCAGAGGGCTCCGAAAATAACCTGTCCATTGTGTCTGAGCATGAACGGGGCCGGGGATTCATGAACCTGAGTCACTTCGCACGTCCCAATATCCCACAGAAGCCCCTCACTCTTATTGATTAACCAGTGACCTGCCACAGCGACTAATAAATTGGGGTAAATGACCGTGTGGACGCATCTCCCGGAAGAAAGATGTTTGTGTGTGTCGAGCAGCCGGGTTTCAGCAGCATTTAGCAGAAATTTATCGAGAGCCTGTTGTGAGCTGGACACTGTGGATTATAAAGATGAGTAACTGGAGACGTTCACCTTGAGTGTTTATTATCTAGTCGGGGGGAGAGAAAACACTCCAGAATCGCACCCCGCATAGTTTGAGAGCTGTGGCCAGTTGGGTACACAGCGTGGCCACCTCAGACGACTGAGGAGCCCCCTCCCTGCACGGACCACCGAACTCAGCCTTGAGCGATGGGCAGTGCGTTGGCAGGTCAGGACCCGGGAAGCCTCCTCACAACCCCGGTTCAGGGAGTTCCCGGTAGGAGACAAGCATGGGCAGTGCTCTGGCAGCTCTGGGAGCTCAGTTCTGCGGGCAGCCGGGGCAGAGAGAGGAATCCAGGAGCTCTGCCAAGAAGTCTCTGCAAGAGCGGGGGAGCCTGGTGGGGAATGGGGGGCAGTCGAGGTTTCCATGGGAGGAAATCCCATCCTCTGAGCTGCACTGGAGATGGTGAGCTTGGAAAAAGCCAGAGTAGATCAGACACTGTGATAGGGTCCAGACAGGAAGAGAGGGCGGGGGAGGGCATGATGGTCTCACCTGCAACAGTGAGATTCCTTTTATTTTTAATAATAATATTTTTTATTATATTATGTTGGTCACCATACAGTACATCCCTGGTTTCTGATGCAAAGTTCGATGATTCATTAGTTGTGTATAACACCCAGTGCACCATGCAATACGTGCCCTCCTTACTACCCATCACTGGCCTATCCCATTCCCCCACCCCCCTCCCCTCTGAAGCCCTCAGTTTGTTTCTCAGAGTCCATAGTCTCTCATGCTTCATTCCCCCTTCTGATTACCCCCCTTTCTTTATCCCTTTCTTCCCCTACCGATCTTCCTAGTTCTTATGTTCCATAGATGAGAGAAACCATATGATAATTGTCTTTCTCTGCTTGACTTATTTCACTTAGCATTATCTCCTCCAGTGCCATCCATGTTGTAGCAAATATTGAGAATTCGTTCTTTCTGATAGCTGAGTAATATTCCGTTGTATATATGGACCACAACTTTTTAATCCAGTCATCTGTTGAATGGCATCTCGGCTCCTTCCATGATTTAGCTATAGTGGACAATGCTGCTATGAACACTGGGGTGCATCAGGCCCTTCTCTTCACTACACAGCAGTGAGATTTTTATAAATAACTTGCATTTGAAATTATTATCTCCTCTCCTGCTGTTAAGAACACTGAGCTCAGATGGGTCGCCATCAGCCGAGATGATGCAGGTATAAGGTCAGTTTGAACTGAGGCAGCCTTTCCTAATAGAAGGAGAGGTCAGCAGAGCCCTCTGGCAGGCCAAGGGGCCAGAGGCAGGGGCTGGGAAGGCCTGTCGGGGAAGGTGTGCTGCAGTCCATGGCTCCGCATCACCCCGCCACGGCCTGGCCACACTGACTGGGGAAAGGGGAACGGACACAAGAAGAGGCTCGCAGTGCAGAGAGGGTGGGGGGTTCAGTTCAGTTCAGCCAAGGTTTACAGGAAGTCCATCCTGCTCAGGCCAGTGTGTCCCCTGGCACGATGACGCAGAGGCAAGCCCTGTCCTGGGGCTCCCGCAGAGACGCCCAGTGGGGAGGGGCCTGGCCAGCAGGTCACGGCGTCCAGTGGACTAGAGCGGTCGGCCAGCCGGTTCACACTAAGGCAGATGGCTAATCCAGGGATTCCACGGCTGCATGGAAACGGGGATGTCCCAAGTCACACTGGCATCGTAACCCTAGCAAACAGGATGTCCCACCAACTTCCCAGCCCAGAGCAGGTGCTGGTGACAAACATCACGTTAGGCCACAACGGGACCCAGCTGGGAAATCCTGGTGTCTGTCTTTCCCACCACAACGAGCCACTCGGAGAACACTGCGGACCTGCCAGGGCTGGGAAGGTCTTTGCTGGTCCACCGGTTTTATTTTATTTTATTTTATTTTATTTATTTATTTTTCATAGTTTTTTTTTTTTTTTTTAATTGAGCTGAAATTCACACAACATACAATCATTTCAATGTGTACATTTCGGGGTTACTTAGTACACTCACGGCCTTGTGCAATCATCCCCTTTAATTCCCTAAACACCTTCATCACCCCAAATGAAACATGAACCCCTTAGGCGGTCACCCCACCTTCTCCTACCCTGCAGCCCCTGGCAGCCACCCATCTGCTTTCTGTCTCCATGGAGTTACCTATTCTGTGCATTTCGAATAAATGGAAGCATGCAACACGGAGCCTTGCAGTGTCTGGCTTCTCTCACTGAGCACAGTGCTTGAGATTCATCCACACGGTGGCATGCATCTAAACACCAGTTCATTTTAGAGTTTGTTTGTTTGTTTGTTTTTAAGAAGCAAGGAGCTGGAGGAGTAGGGACCACTACCTGTCTAGGGTCCCAAGAACCCTGAGGCTTCATGGTCAAGACAGAACCCAGTTGTCCAGTCTTGAACACACAAAAGGTCTGCTTCTCTTTCTCTCCACTTTGCTTTAAGACTGTGTGCTGATTTCAATCCCCAAACTGCCCTGTTGGCTTCTCAAAATAATGGAAAAGAAAATAATTAACAGCTGTACGAGCAGTGGGGAGCAAACCACCCACGGCTGTGTTTCTGGGGCAGATTTCTGACTGGTCGTCTTAAAAGCGATATGAACTCCTAAGTACGTTTGAACATGCGAATAAATATTTTCAGCTTCTCAGGAGCTGTTGCCACGGTCGTGAGTCAGGGACAGCGTCACCACCCTTCCCAGCACTTAGTTCTGCGCACAGAAATCACCCAGCTGACGTGGGAGGAATTCGCTCAGACCTTCTTTGTGCTGGTGGGGAGTGGGCTGACCGGGGGACAGCGAGGGGACTGCCCACACCAGAGAGGCTTTGCGGTCTTTGCCTCCTGTTCATGCCACACTGCAGACCTGGAGAGGTGGTGGAATCTGCAAACGGACTGTTGGACTAATGCCAGTGACTGTCTGGTGACACAGGGTGTAGACACAGGTGTGTGTGTCTTCTTGCCATGGACTCCAGCAGAATGAACCACGTGCTTGGGGTCGCACTGCCCGGTGATGGCAGCTGCATCTGCACTCGAGGACCACATGTCAGTCTTCTTCCAGAATGTTCGCTCAACGGGTGGATGGCATTTTAGACTTTATTACTCAAAGTTCTCCAGGGCACACATAGGATGGATGGATAGATTTACAGTCCGGAATGTCTCACACTCTGTGGATCCTTCTGGAGACCCAGGAGAGCCGTCAGTATAGTTCTTCTCTGAGTCTGAAGGCCTGAGAGCTAAGAGGGCCAATAGTGAAGGTTCCAACCCGAGTCCATGTCCACAGGGAGGGGAAGACCAATGTCGCAGCTCTGTGACAGGAAGGGATGGAGCACAGGAGAGAGGTGGGTGGAGGGAGGGAGGCAGGGAGAGAGAGAAAGAGAATTCTCTCTTACTCAGCCTTTGCATTTTAGTCAAGCCTTCACCAGATTGGGTGAGGCTCACCCACACTGGGGAGGGCCTCTGCCTTATGCAGTCTCGAATTCAAATGCTAATCTTATCCAGAAACACCCAGAAATTTGCTTAACTAAATGGGCATCCCATGGCCCACTTGACACATAAAACTAACCACCACCACACAGAGACTTAAAATCAAGCATACATAGCACGTGCACAGTAAGGACATCCTGTGTAGACGTGAGTGATGGGTGAGGGCCACACAGGCTTACAGCTGTGGGATAAAGAAATGCTTATTAACGACCCATTCATCTTCAATAAAATGTCTGTTTCTCCTGCTTTTTATTTGGGTTGTTTATCTCACTGTTGGAGTATAAGCCTCCTTTTTATACTCCGGATTCAAGTACTTTGTTCGACATGCAGTCTGCAAACCTTTCCCCCACTTTGAGGTTTGTCTTCCTGTGTATCTAATGATGCATTCTGAGAAGAGGCGTTCAATTCTTGTTCATGGATCGTGCCTTTCATGTTATATCGAAGTAGATCTAAGAAGTATTTGCCAATTCCAAGGTCACAAAACTTCTCTTGTAGAAATTCCGCAATTTTAAGTTCTGACGTTTGGGCTGCCTCGACTCCCGTAGTCACGGTAAATTCTGAAATATGGCAGCGTAAGCCTCCCACTCGGTGCTTCTTTTCCAAAGTTGTCTTGGGTATTTGAAGCTCCTTGCGTTTCCATAGACACATTAGTCAGCATCTTAATTTTGACAAAGCACCCTGTTGAGATTCCAGCAGGGACTGTGTTTACACTCTGGGGCAGGCACATCACAGAGAATCGCCGTCTCAGCAATACTGACTTTTCCAGTCCATGAACATTGGATACCTCTCCATTTACATGAGACTTCAGTAATTTCTCTATGCAGAATGCTGTAGTTTTTAATATGCAGGTCCAGAACTTTATATTGCTGTGGTTTTAAAATTTACTGCCATGTGTTTTACTCTTTGTGGCACTATTGTGAGTGGAATCGTTTTCTGTATCTCATTTTTGGAGTGTTCACCATTGGTATATAGAAATACAACAGATTTTTACATATTACCCTCATAAAATACAACCTCTCTAAACCCATTTATTTTCTAGCTCTTTGCTTCTCTTGTCATTTCTTAGCATTGTCTTCATACAACAGAGCAGAATTCATTTCTTTTTTCAATATTTTATAAAATTGATGCATAAATTCACTTGGGCTTTTATTTTTTTAATCAAGGCATTGTATTTTAGAGGTTAATTTAATTTCTCTGGTTGTTATAGATCTGTTCAAATTATCTATTTCTTTGAGTCAGCGCTATAGTAATCTTTGTCATTCTGGGAATTTTCCACCTTCTAAGCTGTCTAAAATGTTCATAAATATTCTCCTATATACTTTTAAATCCTTTTTTTTTTGAAAGACTTTACTTATTTTTTTAAGATTTTATTTATTTACTTGAGAAAGAGCATGAGAAAGAGAGAGAGTACTAGCAGGGGGAGGAGCAGAGGGAGAGGGAGAAGCCAACTCCCTGTTGAGCAGGGAGCCTGATGCAGGGCTTGATCCCAGGACCCTGGGATTAGGACCTGGGCCGAAGGCAGACACTTAACGGCTGAGCCACCCAGGCACCCCTTTATTTATTTATTTATTTATTTATTTATTTATTTGGGGGGCAGGGGAAGAGCAGAGGGAGAGGGACAAGCAGACTCCACACTGAGTGTAGAGCCCGGCACAGGGCTCGATCTCACGACCCTGAGATCATGAGCTGAGCTGAAATCAAGAGTCTGATGCTTAACTGACTGAGCCACCCAGGTACCCCCTTTTAAATTCTAAATCAGTAGAAATGTCTCCTCCTTATTCTTGATTTTGGTAATTTGTGTCTTCTCTGTCTTTTCTTGCTCCATCCAGCTGAACTTTTATCAATTTAGTCGATCAGTTAGAAAGCCAACTTTTGAGTCATTGTTTTCTTCTGCCTTTGGATTTTTTAAAAAAACTTGTTATTTGTCTTCAAGATTCTACAGTTTTGCTGGCACATCTCGGGGCTTAGAATACTGTTGTATTCACCCTGTTTGGATTTTGCTCTAAATATGAATCTAAGAGTAAGTAAGTAAAAGTAATCAACTCTGGAAAAATTTTTGTCCTTTTTTCAATATCATTCTGTCCTGTTTTCTGTGGCCTCCTAGAAGTCCAACCAGGTGTATTAGACCCGCTCCCATGACATCCATGTCTTCTGCTAAGTTTTCTCTCACTTCCTCTCTTGGCCGTGTTCTGGGCAAGGTCTTTCACAACTGCCTCCAGGTGCCCATCTCACCTTCAGCTGTGTCTAATTCTGTGAGCATCCACTAATTTTTTTTTTTCACTTCAATGGTAGTATTATTATTATTAGTTCCAGTAAGGGGTTTTTTGGGTACTTTTCCAAATAGGTTCTTGTTTTTTTTCCTTTTACAAGATGGTTATTTCTGTAAGCATTTTTTAAATGACCATTTATATTATGTATATGAATATTCAAACATCTGAAGTCCTTTACTATTTTTTCTTGCTGATTTGTGTTCAAATGTTGAATTTGTGTATGTGTTATATTTTTAAATTGTAACTTATACTGATATCTCTCTCTCTCTTTTTTAAGATTTCATTTATTTATTTGAGAGAGCAACGGGGCAGGGGAGAGAGAGAGCAAGCAGAAGTAGGGGAAGCAGAGGGAGAGGGAGAAGCAGGCTCCCCACTGAGCAGGGAGCCCTATGTGGACCTCAATCCCAGGACCCCGAGATCATGACGTGAGCCAAAGGCAGACGCTTAACCAACTGAGCCACCCAGGGGCCCCATGTACTGATTTATCTTAATCTAGGGAGTTCTGAAGTGCTTGGGTTGTGAGTATTTTTTTCTAGAGAGATTTTATTTGCTTCTATCATTTGCCTAGGATGAATGTCAACCTAACATCTCTTAAATTCAGTGTATTGGTTTGGATTTCTTATATGTGACAAGGAGTTCAGATTTGGAAAGCCACTCTACCGGCAGGCACAACAGATACACGTTTCTAATTTACATCATTTTCCCTCCTAGACCTATGGCTTCATTCCCCCCAGTGGCAGATACTAGTATTTGCCCATCCAGGGTTTATTTTCTCTTCTTCCCTACTTAAGGAACTTAACCTTGGGCATATATATATTCCCATACAACTAAAAAATGACATTTTCAGGCTCCATTGCAAATACTGATGGTTAATGCCACACCCTTCCAGCCAATGGCATATGCACGGGATTCTACCTCGTAGAAGCTCCTGGGAAGCTGTCGTTTCCTTGACCGAGAGAGAAGGGCTCATCTTGTGAGCACATGCAGAGAGAAGTGATGTCCAAGTCTTCCACAGAATAGTCTAGACACCCTCCTGGCCCTGGACTGATGACCTCTAGACTTGTTACGAGGCAAAAGCAAGCCCTAGTCACGTGGGCCTCAGTGGTGTGGCTCTTGTTCCATGCAGTCATACAGGACCTCTGAGGGCTGCAGCCTCCCGCGGACAGACTCAGCTGGACGTGGAGCCTTAGTCTACTTCTCTCCACTGCTCAATCCAGACCTTGGCGGTGCGGGAAAACGGGACAATAAAGCTCATGTCTTCTGATGCCTAGAGTCAGCAAAGGTCCTTTGGGCAGCCTGGGCTCCTTTGGCTTTAACTCCTGTTATTCAGCTTTTGACTCTTCTCCTCGGGGGACTTAGTCTCTTTGTATCTGTTTCTTGTAAAGGTGGAGTTCATGGCAGCACCTTCCTCACTGGAGGGCCATAGAGGTTCAATGTGTTAGTCCATGTAGAGAACAGAGTCGTTCCCGACACACACTGTGCCTGCGCAGTCATCGGCTAACGGGGGCCGTGGGCTCACCTGAGCGTGCAAGTGGGCCTGGGTGTCAGCCTCAGTCTGGTCTGTTGATGGTGCTTCTTCAGTGGGTCCTTGCTCTTGGTGACTGACTCCAGGTGCCGTAAGCAAGGGGACCCAGACCAGCCTGAGGCAAGGGATGAGGGTGGTGGCAGAGGAAGGTTAGGGGAGATGGCATAAAGAGGACAGGAAAATGAGAAGCCCAGGACAAAAGATGGAGAAAAGAACCCGGAGGCGTGTTTTCAGCCAAATATTACTGCGTTAATGCAATGTAAAGATAACTGGTATTTTTTTTCCTTTTTTTTTCTTTTGCTTAAACCAGTTATATTTCTTTTTTTTAATGTTTTTTTATTATATTATGTTAGTCACCATACAGTAATCCCTGGTTTTTGATGTAAAGTTCGATGATTCATTAGCTGCGTATAACACCCAGTGCACCATGCAATACGTGCCCTCCTTACTACCCATCACCAGCCTATCCCATTCCCCCATCCCCCTCCCCACTGAAGCCCTCAGTTTGTTTCTCAGAGTCCATAGTCTCTGGTGGTTCATTCCCCCTTCTGATTACCCCCCTTTCTTTATCCCTTTCTTCCAGATAACTGGTATTTAGACCCCTTGCAAGCAGCAAAGTGTTAAATCAAGAATTACTGATGTGCTCTAGATACATAAAAAATAAAATGGCAAGTGTGAGCACTTCTTGAAAACTCAGACCAAAAACGTGATACCTAGAAAAATCATGTTTCAGGCCTGGGTCACCCAGATCATCATTTGGGTTAAATTAACTGGGAATATAATTATGCACCAGTCTGCAAAGAGTGAGCTCTCCTCTCAGGCAAAGCTCTTCTCTATGGCCGGGACTTGGAAAAGAGGAATAAATACATTAAAATACTTCTCTGGGTGCTTGGAGAATTTGCAGGATAATGTCTGTAATGAACTCTAAGCTTCTTAAAAAATAATCCTTGCGAAACCACACAGGGAGACTCATTATAACAGTGTCCTCAGGAGTAGCCGGGCCAGGTGCGTCGTATGTGGCGTTATAATGATGTCCTAGTGCTATGCAGAGAAACAGAGCCCCGTGGCCGCGGCTCGATCAGCTCTTCTGCGGCACGGGAGCCCGGAAGTCGTCTGGCCCCTGAGGGAGTCTGGCTCTCTTTTCCGCCCAGCACCTGTGCTGAGGGCTTCGTATACAGGTATCTCTAAATCGTCCTTCCTTTGTGTGTTTAACAAACTCTTGGTGAACTCCTTCTTCGTGCACGGTTAGGAAAAGAGCAGTCCTTGTCTTCGGTTCATTTACAGCATCTCAAGGTTATGCTTATAAACAGGAGCGTAAATAAACACACACACACACACACACACATGAGCCAAGGACCAGAACAGACTCCTGCAAGCACTGTGTGTGTGTGTGCGTGTGCACACGTGCATGTGTGTGTGTGCGTGTGCATGCGTGCGTGGGTGTGTGTGTTACTCAGAAGGGCTCCAAAGCTCTTGGAGAGGCACAGATGTGATGGGCACAGATGTGATGCCCTGAAGTCACGCTAACGAGCCCCAGAGAGAGGACGCACGGTCCCCACTGTGTCCAGGAGCGGGTGTCTCTGGGGCCACATCCTCAAATGGTTTCCATTTGGAGGCAGGAAGCTGACTGGCAGGTTTTCTAATATACTTGTGATTCGACGATCTGACTCTGCACACACCTTGACTACTCTGCCTCAGTTTCCCTGTCTGTGAAGTGGGTAGATTGCTGTGGGGATCCGGCACTCCAGCAAGTACCGTGTTCCATGTCTGGTGCCACATGGTTACTCACCCTGCCTTCCTGCTTCTCTCGGTTTTCTTCTTTTTTTTTTTTTTAAAAGATTTTATTTATTTATTTGACAGAGATAGAGACAGCCAGCAAGAGAGGGAACACAAGCAGGGGGAGTGGGAGAGGAAGAAGCAGGCTCATAGTGGAGGAGCCTGATGTGGGGCTCGATCCCATAACGCCGGAATCACGCCCTGAGCCGAAGGCAGATGCCCAACCGCTGTGCCACCCAGGCGCCCCTCTCGGTTTTCTAAGACAGCACGTGGGGGAGTGAGCGAAGGAGGCTGGATGTGTGGGTCGGGCCAACCTCGAGCCAGCTCCCGCCTCCACTCCCGAGGCTGAGGCACACTGCCCTTTGTGACTCGCTCAGCATCTCTGTGAAACCTCACCGAGCTCGCGCCCGTTCTGATGGACTTGGGGACCAAGCATGTGGCATGAGCGAGCAAGCCTGACTCTCCCCGGACTCTGCGGCAGATTCCCAGCACTCCCACCACAGTGCAGGTCTGGGGGGGGATGGGCTAGAAGACACAGAAAGCCAAGAGGAGCACGCCATGGCCAGATTTTAACAGTTATCTGGAAAAACCTCAAAGGCGCTGTGAGCTTTTTTAATGCTATTTTCAATGGGAAACTCACTTTCTTTAATTTAAATAAACTTCTGTACACATACATCTTTATTTAAGTCCTGCACCAGCCGATCGATCCAGGCAGGATGGTTACAGATTTGAGCAGCTGCGGCTTTAACTTTTCTTTTCCTTTTTGTCTGCGTGCCTTCTCCCAAACCCGTCCCCACTGTGTCCAGAACGGTCAGCCGAAGTTCACTAATTAGCTGAGCTTCGGGGTGAAGTTGGGTGGTTACAGGCGTTCCTCCCTCCCCACACTTCTTCGCTCAGTAATAATTAAAAACCAAGGGCCAGATAGTTAGACCATTTTGCAGAGACCACGGTCCATAGTTTCCCTGGAAATGTCAAGAGTGCACAAGGTGTGATTCTTCAAAGCATCTCTGGAAAGTTTGCAGGCTCAGGATGTGGCTTCAAGAATTTAAATGAGTTCTATATTCAAATGACCAAGTAAGAGGAAGTTATGCACGCCGAGGGGAAATGCATGGGTCACAGCCACCATAAAAACCCCGGAACTACACGTAAAATGCATCACTTAAGGAGAGACTAGATTATTTTCTTAATACCCAAGTGAATAATCACATTCTACATGATTTGTAACAAGAGCTACAGATGAAAATTATAAAGTGAAGCCAGGCGCATGCCTGCTTCGACAGTTCTGTCTTATTAAAGTGAATTCTAAAAATATTTTCCCAACACACATGTAACATTTTCTCCCAGAAGTGTTCTTTCTGCAGAATAAATTGTATCTTGTGTGGAGTTATGAAAATTGATACTTATCCCAGGTGTTACAAACTTGCGAAACTGAACTATTTAGGTTTACGTATGAAGTATATACATACTATCACATATACGGTTGACCGGTGAATACCTTGAGTTTATAGTTGGAGGTCGATAGCAAATGAACTTTTGTCGGCACATTTAAATGTGCCTCTGAGTCAAGCAGCGTGCACATCCCCAGCAGTGGTTCCAGGTGGGGTCCCTGCACCTGCAGCATCAGCCTCACCTGGAACCTTTGGGAGACGCAGATCCTCAGCCCCACCTGCGGGTTACAGACCCTGAAGACAGAGGCTGGTGCCCGGCACGGTGTTTAACAAACACTGTGGGCAAGCCTGATGCCCTGTAGTGGCTGAAACCACGAACCAACACCAACTGTAAGAACATTGGTCGATCCTGAAAATACGATCTTATCCTCTGACCATGCACATGGTGAGACATGTTGCTGGAATGCATTTTTCTAGAGTTTTCCATTACATGATTGGGTTACTTGCTCCATCCTTGCAAGATTAAGAGTCAGTCATTTTAAAGACAAAAAAGAACTGATCTCCATTAGGAAGACAAGGAACACGGAGACCCCACTTGGTCTTCATTCCACTGCATCCTAAGCAAGCTGTTTACATCATTACTATGATTACTTATGATGTAGTTATATTTACATTATTATTTTTATATTTAGTATTATATTTATAGTGGCTTTTATGGTGTAGGTGCTAATGCTTAGAACTCTCAAATAGCCTATGTTTGGAGATGCAGTAATTTCTTTAACTTGTACCAAATTCTAGGAAATGCTTCTCTCTTGGAAACAAGCCTTCAATGATGGACAGTAGCTTCCAGCAAGGTCCACGGGCCAGTGTGGACAGCTGAGCCTCCCCAGTGCCTGCCCAGGGCCTCTGCCTCTCAGAACACTGACCCCTTCTCTTGAAGTGTAGGCTGACCTGGGCCTTGGTCCTTCCCCAGGTGAATTTCCTACCTGCAAACTGACCAGTGCTTCTCCCCAGATCATGAGAGGTGTGGTCACCTGAGTGTGCAACCCTGGGCGGGTGTCCTCAGTGGGCCTACTGTGTGCCAGACCCTTGTTGGGTGCTTGGGCTGGGGGCCGAAGACCCAGTCCTGCCCTCACAGACCACAACACGCTCACACAGGGCAGGGGGCGGAGGGCAGGGAAGGGGCGCACCCGGTGCTGTGGGGGTGGGGGTGGGGCCTACTCAGCTGGGTGCACAAGAACTCCCGGAAGCCAAGGTCCGAGTTCCAGAAATCTGGGAAACTGGTTGTAAAAACAGCCATTATTAAAGATTAAATGATATCAGTGTATAGCTAAGGGGATCATATTCCAAATGTCGATAGTAAACATTCAAAACCCACCATTTCCTAATTATCTTACTGCCTTTCACTACTCTCTATGGCTTTGAGGCTACGGTGTCTCTCATCCACACAGCGGAAACACAGGGGTGGGGGCCGTGTGCGTCTAATTCCACGCGCGGTGACATCTCGACCGCGTGAGCTTCGCTGTGCTGGGAGTAGTCGCACCTCCCACGCGGGGCAATGCTGCAGCTCACTCAGGTTTTGCTGTTTGGGGATCATCTACATTTAAGGAAGTGATGGGGAAATCCCCGGCTGCCGGAGAATCCGCAGACGTCAGAGCGGTTGAAAGCTTGACCTTCCCAAGTAACGCAGGGACTGGGGGAAATATGTCACTTATTTTCAACAGTCTTTCCTCTGGAGACACCAGGCAGAGTCCAGGAGCGTGGGCTGGAGGAGAGAGATCACCGAGACGGAGAACCGCCCCTTTCTTGGAGTACCCAGGGTCTCAGGGTCACGGAGCCAGGCCTCCGGTCCCCTGTGTGTGCGAGTCCTGCCCCGGTGAGCAGACAGCGCCAACAGCTACCTCACATCAGGGAGTCTTCTCTCCAGCTCCGTGCTTCTCGAACTTTCCCATGTTCCTAGCTGAATTGTGTCCCCCAAAATTCCTCCATTGAAGTCCTAATCCCCAGGACCTCAGAATGTGGCTGTGTTTGGAGAGAGGTCTTTGAAGAGGAATTTAAGGTGAAATGAGGCTGTTAAGGGTAGCCCTCGTCCGGAAGGACGCAGACATGCACGGGGCCGGCCACGTGAGGACACAGGGAGGAGATGGTGGAGGAGACAAGGCTCAGCAGAAAGCAGCTCTGCAGACACCTGGATCATGGACGCCCAGCCCCAGGTCTGCAAGAGAGTGACTATTGCCGGAGCCGCTGTCTCTGGTGTCAAGCACGCTAACACACCCCTCAAATGTCCCTGCCTGCACGTGCATTCCAGGGGCCTGGGTGCCTACGGAAGCCCCATGGTGCACTGCCCACGAGCCTACGAAACTCTGGAGTCTGAGACCTTTGCTGCATCACCTCACATGGTGACAGCCGCACAGGCTTCGTTCTCCAAATGGCTGATCCAGCAACGCGGTTGGAAGGAGCTGCCTGCGTAGCCGGCAGGGAGCTCTGTGCACCCTGCACCCACAGACCGGAGGCCGAGGGGGAGCAGAGGGGCCAGAATGCCAGCACGCATCTGTGGAATCTTCCGGTGACCGGGCACCTCTGGAATGGACCTTATTCTGTGTATTGTTCGCACACAATAGGTTTGGATATTAAAAAGGAAGAGGATCTGAGCACAATCAAAGAGTCAGCTGCATCTCCTTGCTTTGGTCCCTTCCAACACCGTCACTGATAACCAGAACGTGGACCAAGGCCCGGGCCCTGTGGCGGGTGCGCCCTTTCAGAGGGCAAGACAAAGTGGCGTCAGACAAAGCAGCAAGTGTCCCTGTGCTGCGGGCTGACCTTTCCGTAATTGTGGATGCTGGACAAGAAGACCACCGGCGCGGGCGGGGGCCTTCCCTGCACTTTACAAAATGAGCCCCCTTTAAAGTGAAACGGCATTATTGATCAAAGCATGGGGAGGCTGCGTATGGGAAGCAGGACCAGCTGGCATCCCCCACGCCTCTCGTGCACTCCAGCAAGAGACGGTCCCCTTGTTCGAACGGGTCAGATTGCATCCAGGCCCGGCCTGCAAAATTAATGACGGGCTTGCAGTAGAGCTCCAGTGTGGACTCGGGCCTTGCAATGCGCCAGGATTCCTCGCGGTGTACCCGCGGCCCGAGCCGTAGGCCCGGCCAGCTGGTATTTGACGCACAGACGGGGATGTGGTGAAGCCCCGCACACCACCGCCACTTCAAAGTCACGGCCCTGCTGGCTGGGTTTACGCCTGAGCCAATTAGCCCGGGAGATCAGAAGAGGTCTGGAAACGGAGCTGAGCCCCGAGTCCTGGGCTGGGGGAAGTCACTTGATCCCAGGTAAGATGATACAGCGAGAACAATGGCAGATGCAGCAGAAGAGGGGAGGGGAGCGGCGGGCCGTGGAGCGCCCCATAGGAGCAGGAAATAAAGGAACCCAGCGCTGGGCCGAGCACCGTGTGCCTGGCCCGCGCTCAGGGTGTTTGCCTGGCTTTTGTTGGCAACAACGGGGCTAATTGAAATGAAACAGTCTGCAGTCTGTGTGTTGGCACATCAAATATGCTGTAAGATATGCTGATTCTTGCTCCTTCTGAATTATTGAGCATGGTGGCTTCCAGAAACGAGGCAGGCGATGAGAGGGCGGGTGGGCAGGGGTGGGGGGGTCTTGTAAACATGACACTGTTTTGCACGGACTGTGTTGCCAGGAAGGTAGAAAATACAGCAGTGGCAAATGGAGAATTGAGGGGCGCCGTCCACCCTCCCAGGAAGCTCTGAAATTGCGGTGTCCCAGTGCCCTCGAGTGAGCAAGGAACCGGCCGCTGCCTGGCTCCCTCAGTCAACACTGCCAAGGGCCTTCTGCACACAGGGGCTGCCACCTGGGGCAGAACGAGGGCCTCTACACCTGCCAGTAGCCTGGAGAATGGGGTCTCCTGGGCACGGCCAGAGTCCCGTGCCTTCCATAACGTTTTCAGCAGGAGACACAAGGTGGGCGAGGCAGGGCTCTAGGTGTGGCTGGGTCTCCACCTGGCAGGGACGGGAAGACGTAGGAGCACATCTGTGGGTCACCCGGTCCCTGTGAAACTGGACATGGATGGACTCTCCATGAAGAAGAGCAGAACATGCCCATAAAGAATGGGGGTGTGCACGTGGGTGTGCACGTGGGTGTGCATGCATGAAAGGCACATGCACGTGCCCTTGCCTGAGGGGTGACTGTGGCTTACTAGGTAAGGCAGCGATGAGGGGGGACATGACCTAGGGACCTGAATAAGGTGCCAAAACAATTCATTTATTTAAAGTCCAAAGTATGTCTTGATGAAACTTACTAATAGCTGAAGACATGCTTTTATTTCTGCAGAAAGTTAGAATTACCGTCTTTCTGAGTTTGGCAACAAGACAAGATTTCAGACATTTCTGTTTTCCATCACGATTCCCGGCGACCCGTCTCAGGCATGTGTCCATGGCTCTTCCTCTCCTGGAGTCAGAGCTCATGCTTTAATTGAGGAGCTGTCTCAGGGCCGCTCGCTTGGAGTTTCGCCAAGACGTGTGTAATTATTTTTCTAATGAAGGGAGAGTGGTGTCCCCGGCTTTCAGCGTGTGGTGGCAACCACAGCCGCCGGAGACAGGATGGAGTGACGCTGTGCGCAAACACCTGGAAGCCACTTCCCAGGGGAGGGCAAGAGTGTTGAGACGCGGCCCCTTCGATGTGCTCGATGCCGCCTCCTTCTCCCCAGCACGTTCCTGTCATCCCCTCTGCACGTGCGTCGTCCCCTCCCAGGCTCATGCTGGACATGGTACGTTTGATTTGGATCTTGGGAGGGTTCATGAAGGGAGAAGGTGGCAAACGCACTGCTCCAGATTTCGTTTCTGTGATGTGCTGCCCTCCCAGCCCCCGAGGGAGGACTGAATACGTGAGGACTGTTGTCAGGGAGATGCGCTCCTCCTTCTCCCGATTGCTGTCCCGCTGTCTCCCTCCCCACACCACCACTATCCACGTGCATACACACGTGCACACACATGTGCACACACCCACGCTGTGCACACACACGAGCACATATCCACTCTGTGCACCACATGTGTGCACACCTCCACGTGGGGACACCCACACGTGTGCACACACCCACACGGGCACACACACTTTAACTTCCTTTGCCCAGGACTTGCTGACTGCTCTGGCTGCCTGCGTTGGCACTTGCTGTGGAGTGGAAAGTCCTTCCCACTGTCCCCACATCTCAATACCACCCACTCTTCCCCAGCCAGGCCATGGCCATCTTCTCCAGAGGGCATCCCGTGATCCTCTCCGGCAGGTACAAAATGCCCACAGCACTTCTAGCACTTTCTTAGCACTTAGCATCTTCTCTTTGCTGGACTAGCTATTTGAATGGATTGCTTACCTCCCTGCTGGTCTCCAAATTCCCTAACAGGAGGATTCATTCATTCACTCGTTCGTTCATTCATTCATTCATTCATTCATTCATTCATTCATTCAGGAAATGTGTATTTAACATCTACCACATACCAAAGCCTGGGCTACACCCTGATCAGGAGAGATGGAGGAAGTGGGCCATTTCTGCAAGAGACAGAAAGCTTGACACAGGCAAAAAGAAGGGCACGGAATGTGCTGGGCCAGTGAGGGGCAGCGATCCACACACAGGACATCGCCCTTATTCTCATCACTGTTTAGGGGATACTGGTGGTAACACACACATAAAAGTTGTGAGTGGCAGTGATTTGCAACAATTGTCATTTTTATTTTAATTTTGGTGAACTTGCATTATTTAAAATTGCCAAATATTCCCTCATTAGGGTATGGGAGACAGGGTGGAGCTGATCTGCAGGTCTAGGAATGAGATTTTTAAATTTAGAACTCAAATAATCAACATTTTCATGCTACGATATCCTTTCCTTCTGAAAACTTTTGATTTTACTTGTACTGGTAGGACATATATGCAAGAATATTTTTAAACAAATAATTCTAAAGGCAGAATGGTTGAGCTTTTTGAGTTGCTGACGTATTTTTTCCAAGCGTGTTGGGCATTTTTGCCCATGGCCCACCCCGTTGCCAAGCCGCTATGGATGGCATTCTGTACCAAGGCACACGTGGGGACAGCTGCTACACAGGTCCTTGTATTTGGTGACACCGGTGTGTCACCAGCACACGTTACTACATTCCCAAGTTAAAGAGAGAGGCCACAGCAATTTTGGGAGGCAATTCCCTCATCTCTCTAGGGTCTGGTGTCTGCTGGAAGGCCAAGGTTATTTATTTTTAAACACGTAAATCAGGCCCATTGGCACGTTGACTAGTTAGTGCTGAATTCACAGTGAGCTGAAGGACGTCAAGCCAGCGCCCTGAGCCCCTGCACCTGTCTCTGAATTGGTGGCCGAATGCTCCTCTGCTGGGTCCAGAGGGTGCCCAGAGCTGCAAAGGGGTTGTCAGCACACACACATTCCTTTCACCACCAGCCTCTGGCTCCAGATACTTCTACGGGACCCCATGACTGCGGTGAGCTGTGCAGGTCATGCAGGAGCCCTAGAATGCCCCAGCTCAAAGCTCAGCCTAGAGGGGTCCAGCCACCCTCACTTCCCAGCCTCAGCCTTAGGTCTCTATGAGAACTGATAGGGCAGACAACAGAAGGCCAAGCCAAGGACTCGGAGCACTTGTCACACAGGCATCAGTGTGCCCTTAACATGATGTCTTACCTCATTGTTCCTGATATGGTTCCTGCTCCCCAGAGTCCCAAACCATGATCAACAGCCCCTTATGATGAAGGTGGACCAGGGTCAACCCTGGCTCTCACCATCACTGTGTGACCATGAGAATGTGAGTAAGCCTCTGTTTACCTGCAAAAATGGAAACACGAGAGGCCCCTTCCTCTCATAGTTCTTGTGGAGATAGAATGGAATAGTGTGTGGTGTAGGACACGTTTTAAGTGCTCCCTACATGCTAATTTCAGTATTTTGCTTCGTCTCCAACCTCTGAGGCCACTTTTCTTGGCCACTCTGCTCCAAGTTCTTTTCTATCTTGGCAGTTTTGTATTTTCTAATATTTCTCTGCAATGTTTTCCTCTCCATCTTTTTTCTTGCTAAATTGTAGCCTCGTCCATGTATCACCTTATGTTTTGCTTCCTCGTTTTACCTGGAGTGATTGAGTATTAACTTGAAGCAGATGGCATTAAGCTTAAAATGCATATTCTAATCTCTAAAGCAATGACTAAAAATGAATGCAAAGAGATCCAGCAAGGAAGCCAGTAAAGGAATTGAAATACACTGTTATATTAGTTTGACACCTCCAAGAAGCAAACACCAAGATAGGATTAGACATCTCAGAGGTTTTTAGGAGAAAATGCCTGGAAAGGAATACTGGCCTGGGAGAGTTGCCAGACCATGATGCAGAAGAGAGGGGGAAGGAAGAAAGAATAAGTAGAAGGCTTATTCTGTAATGCAAGCCTAAGAAAATTGTGACTGGAACGACAGGGAAAAGTCACAGGGCAGAGAAGACCCTTGTCTTGCAGGAGTGGGCTAGCCACACTCGTTGATTGGGAACTGGCTGTCAGAAGCACGGCCCAGGCACAAGCACAGTGATGGACTCATGTTCACCGACTGGAGTGGCCAGTCTATTAACTCTCTGCACTTAGAGACCTGAGAGCTATATTTTCATGGCCACCACTGAGACTAAAAAATATTTGCTTAACACTAATGAAGGGTGGGAGAAAGGGACAGAGGGACAAGGATGAGACAAATAAAAAAACAAATAACAAAATGGCGGCCTAAATGCAGCCCTATCCATAATTACATTAAATATAAATGAACTAAACCCTTCAATAAAGGCAGAGATTGTCAGCCTGAATAATAAAGCAAAGCCAAATACACTGTCTATCAGAGATGTGCTTTAAGTACTAGGACATAAACAGACTAAAGCAAAAAATTAGGGGGGAAAACATATCAACTTTAAGCACAAGAAAACCAAATTGTCTCTACTAATATCAGACAAAAGGGATTTCTGTCCAAGAGCATCACTAGAAACACTGAGGCTCCTTTTCTCATGATAAAAGGGCCAATATTCCAGGAGAATTTATCAAGTGTAAACATGTATGCACCTAACAGCAGGTATGTGGTGCAATATATAAGGCAAAAACTGACTCCCAGCTTTGCCTATGAAGAGTGTTGGGAACTCTACTCACTTTCCTGATTCGGAGTCCAAGCCGTCCTGGAATCTGCAAGTGTCTTGAGGGAAAGTCATGCTTAATGCCACAGCACTTTATGCTGTGCTGCTCTTATCAAGGGCCTCTGCCCCTGTAAGCCTAGCTGTCCTGGTAGCTTCCAAAACCTTTAATCAGCCTGGTTTGTGTTGTTGTTGTTGTTGCTGGTGGTGGTGGTGGTGGTGGTGTATTTTTATCCAGCTTTTTCAGTTACTTGCAGAAGGAAAGATGGGCTAACATAACTACTAAGTCATCGTAAATGCAGAACAGAGAAGCCTTTTTCCGAAAGCTCTTTTCCCATATGATAATGTATCTACTTGCTGCACATTCTCTTGGGAGCCTGCAAACTTTCCTCATGGGTATTACCATAAGTTATAACCACACACAGCATTTTATTCTTATAATGATGTTTAGTACCTTTTTTATTAGAATTTAAGCCTCCTGAGAAAAAAGACATCTTTCTTTTGTCCATCACTCTATCTCCAACACTGAGCCAATCCAAATAGAAATAGATTATGATAGATAGATAGATAGATAGATAGATAGATAGATAGATAGATAGATGATAGATAGATAGATAGATAGATAGATGAAATAAAATACAGGTAGGCAAGGGGGAGATAGGTAGATAGATAAATAGATACCAGATGATGATGATAGATGGTTAGATAGATAGATGATACATAGATATAAAAAAATTTTAAATTATATAGATAAAAAAAGAATAAATAAATGAATGTACTTCAAAAATGTATTTCTATGTTTCCCGTACATACAACTCATATACACCTCCCCAGCTTATGGGAGACATCTTTAGGGAGAAGGAGGGAGATCAAGCAAGAATGATTTCAGGAAAGCATTGTATACTTAAAATTTGTAGCTATTTTTAAAAGATTCTTGAGAAGGGATCTTGACTAGGCATTTGGAACTTGTCTCACATCTTAAAGTTAGAGTGAGAGGTTAGAAAAGGAGACTTCTCAAATTTGAACCCTCACCCCACCACTTACCATGTTTATCATCTGATTGTGTTACTTATACACTCCCAGATTCTCACCGGCAAAATTGGGATTCTAATATTATCTGCCTTTTGGGGTTGTTGCAAGGATTCAGCAAGACAAATATAAAACATTAAAAGCATTGCTTGGCATGTATTAAAATGACCAATTAAAAATATCAGTGTTCATAGTACAGTACGTAATCGCACAGAATTATAATCCAGATAAAAATATTTTGCAAAAGACAATCTTTGGAATGGTCTCCTCAGTTTATTCCTTATAGGTCTCAGTCTTACTCTGATGAAAATTCATATCAATTGATCCAAATAAATTTTCAGTAAGACTCAATCACCTTTATATTAACCCCATTGCAGTGGGGTTTGACACCTCTAACTATGCAGTCTTTTTTGTTCTTTATTTTCTTACTCTTGTAACCCAACGAGTAACTGAGGAAAACACTCAAGAAGTTAGGTAAATAAAGAACGTTCCTGGGGAAGACTGGCATGTCCTAGGTTGTATTCCATTTTTAAACATGTGTAGCCCTTTGAGGAGAAGACGTTTTAGCTTAGGAACACTTTCATTTTTCTCACCACAACAAAATAACTAGTTTCCTTTCAGTAAGAGTTTCTGTGAAATAAGTGTTTCATCAACGAACAAAGATAGCAAGGGCCACCTGATTCACCTGCTTCTCTCTCAAGATAAGCAGAGAACGCCTTAGAATCTTCGTGTCCATATTATGCATTTGCCCTGATTCACCAGCCACACTTCAACCCGAGTTATCTGGACATTGTTGAGCAATTGGCCTGCGGGCCCCCTCAGTGGTTACTGCCCACACTTCCTCGTATCTGTCCCGCATACCAAACCCGAAGTTCCTGGACGGTCTCTCATTTCACTTTCTTCAAAGAGGCCAAGAGATTGTTAAATCTACTCATCTTGACTGATTGCGTTGAAGTTAGGCTTCAGAGAAACAACAACTCACCTTTTATTCAAATTCAGCCTTTATCTTTTAAATAACAGTTGGCAAGTTTGGTTATTACGATGGCACGCTCAGGTATGACAAACAACTGTAGGAAAACCTACCACACAGCTCACTGGAAGTCACAGAACCCCCATGGTTCCAGCTGTTCATCCTACGGGGAAAGTGGATGTCTCTGGGCATCGTGGCAGGCTGGTCGCACGAAGGTGCCTAAGACAGCGGCTCTGTCGTTACCCCTTTGTCCGTGAGCTTTTACATTCATATAAACCCCCGACTCTGAAAACCACCAACCCCATCCACAAAGCTCTTTCCTTTCTCTTGGTTTTGTTGGCAACAAATGTAATTCTCTCCTCTGCTGTATCTTGCTGACAAAGCGCCAGGAGACCATCGGATAAATGATGGACACTGTTTTCCAACCACCCGGGAGTCTAGGTAGTTAGAAGACATCAGTCATTGGTTCATCATGGGAGCAGCGAGGGCCCTACATTTAGAAAGCAGATAGCAGGGCTGCCTGCCACGTGGTTGCCCGTGCTGCTGTGTATGGGTGTGGAGATGGAATCTGGGGGAACAGCACCCAGCTACCAGCCGCCCTACCACGGCCCATCTGCTGCTGACTTAAAATCAGATTAATGCATGCAGTTTCGAATGTCGGATCATGCTGCAAGGTGAAGATTGTACACATCCTTCTTCCCGACCCACCGCTACCCCGACCCCCAACTCCTGCTACATTGGGTAAAAGAAACAGCTCTTGATTCTTTTAGGTATTTTCCCTAGCATCAACTTTATATTTTTAAATAACACACTTATACCACTGCTTTCTGATTCATTAGAATTAGAAACTGTGTTGACTTTCTCGCTTTCTACTGTGAAAGACAAGGACTCAGTGGACTTGTCCCCCAACCCAGAACATGTACACACATTCGCAACGACACACAAAGTAGATTGTGGTTTCCTTTTTTGGTACAGACTTTTAGGTTTTTGTTTTGTTTTGTTGTATCATAGGTTCCATAAATTTCTTCTGCCTGTCACCTATCTGTGTCCAAACTTCAGGTGCAGCTAGAGAATTCTTCTTGGTGGACGGGCACCCCAGGCTATGCACAGTCCTGTTTAAGGACTGTGGTCCTGCCACCGCTGTCTCAAGGGGCCGTCCCCCAAGGTCTATCCCCAAGGAGCTCTCCTAATTGCCCACTACACCCGACACTCTCCGACTTTCTCCGGGTTAGATGCTGTCTTCTGGATCCACAT
Organism: Ursus maritimus; assembly: GCF_017311325.1. NCBI lineage: Eukaryota > Metazoa > Chordata > Mammalia > Carnivora > Ursidae > Ursus > Ursus maritimus. Next base: position 61,939,213 of record NW_024423897.1, read on the forward strand.
CTCAGCCTCTTATCAGAAACACAACATCAGTAGCTTCAGGAGGAAAAAGGGAACAAGAACAAGACTTTACTATGACTGAATATTTGAAAACAATTTTGAAATTTGCTTTCACATTTAAAACTTGGGGAGTACTTAGCAATGACTGAATCAATGTGTCTGTAAGTTATTGTTCCAGCTGAAAGAAACCCAGTCTGAAAACATGAGGAGCTCGTCGGTCCCTTTCCTCATTTCTAGCAGCACGCCTCGAGCCTGGAGATGCCTGGGATGCCTCCCAAGCGGCTCTTGTTTTCCAAAAGACCCCTCACCACATGCTCAGCGGTGCAGGTGTCCCAGGGGCTGCAGCCCTTCCCAGTGACCCCTCCAGTGAGTGGGCCTCCCTGTTCCTGCCCGCGTGTGTGTACGGGGGTGGGGCAGGCACTCTGCGTAGGGAGCAGGAGAGGATCTGCTCATCTTCTCTTTGTAAAGTCCAAAGATTCCCACTGGTCTCCCTAACTTTAGGTCTGAGTTCAGATCTTCCTGGAGACTCAGTCTTCTCCTGCAGTTGGCAGGGTCAGCCAGCTTCGCTTCCCAGGCTTTGCTGCCATGCCCTCCATCCGGCTAGGTCGGGCCCACTTCCATCTTCCAGAACTGTGTTGACTGGCCCGCGAAGGTGTCATCTGTCTTTTGGTCATTCTGTCTCATAAGCTCATGCGTATTTTATTTTCCAACTTTATCAGAGCTCCAAGAAAGAGCAGATGTAAATACGTCTGTGCAAAGAAATCTGATGTGTTGAAGACATTGATTTACCCTGGAAAACAAAGGAAATGTGTGCTTCAATTCACTGTCGCTTCTTCACTGTGTTCTGACAAAACAAACTTTGTCTGTACGTGGAGACTCCGGACAGACCCAGAAAGACGGTCATGTCCTTCTGTGGCCGTTTGCTCTCCTGCATCACTTCTGGTTTCCACACGGGCCCCCCCTCCCTGATTGCCGGTGGGACTGCCCGAACCGGCAAGCACACACACATGCACACACATGCATGCACATACACGTGCACGTGGCAGCACAACGCACCACACGTGTGCACGCACGCACGCATGTACTCACACAGGTGTGCACACACACACACACGCACACGCACATCTCTGATGGGACCTCCAGAAGCCAGCATTTGTCTTGTGATATGTCCAGGGAGTGAGGCTGACAGGGCACCCAACTTCCTTCCAATATTCACCACGTGTTGGTCTGTCCTCAGCCCCCTTCAGTGAAGGTCTCTGTATCTTAATTTCCTACAGGCAGCTCTTCACTGTGTTCCTCTGATTTTTCCTTGGTCTTCAGCCTTGCACTGTCCTTTCTCTGCACTTGATCCCCGGGTCTGCTGGGGTGTCCGTTTGGGGGTCACTGTGTGCCCTGCTCTGCCAGCCCCGAAGCAGGGACAGCACTGTTCGAGCTCTCCGCACATCCTTCCGTAGTCTCTGGCTCCCCCCGTAGACAGGCTCTGCTCCGTGCGCAGCCGTGGTGCTGGCTCTGCCGCCGGCAGGCCCCGGACCGGAACCGGGATGAGGTCGGCTCCCAGCCACGCCCGACGCACAGACCCTCCTCTCACACTGCACGTGGCCCAGACCACCTCTGACATTTTCTGTTCGGACTTTGAAATGAAATAGATGTCCTTCCTTTGATACTATGAAGAGTTAGAATTATTTAATTTTTTATGGATTTGATTTGTTAAAATAAGTTGATTTTCAAATATATGAAAAATACCGTAATCCTTAAATGCATGTTTAATGGACATTTTAACATATATGTCAAATATCATGTAAATATCACATTAAATATTAATTCATAAGTGATATATTGTATTGTGTGGTCACACAATGCACCTTGTACGTATTATTCTATTTTATTTATATATAAATATATTACACACAGTTTTTTCCCTTTAGAAATTCACCCAAATATTTAAGAGTTCTATAAAATTGAATTTTCAAATTTCCAATTAACTTCTAATTACATTAACTGATGTCTCCCTCCCTCTTTTTTCCCCTCAAATAATCTGTCCACTGAAGACATCTATAGCAAAGACAAACAGGCCCATGTGTCCTTCTTGGGGACCGTTCCCTTGGGGAGCTGGAAGGGTGACGGCGGCCCTTCTACCCCAGGGCTGGCCTGAGGTCTGGTGCAGCGAGCTTGCTCACCTCCAGCTGTGATCATCTGTCAGGTGTCCATTCCCCCAGCCCAGAACTTTAAAGACATGGAAAATAGAAAACCACATTCTTTGTTAAACTGCATTGTGCCTATTTTCAGTGTTGTACCATTTACTTAATCGCTGCCTGTTAATTGGCCCACGTTTTAGTTAATCATTGGTGTGAATGTGGTCTATAACGGCACAACAGATATTTTCTGGAATACCAATTCTGTAGCGTGGTTAAATTTGTTATTGTAGGAGACACTCTGAAGATCAACATTAAATAATAGTTTTTAAAAGAGGAGACTATGAAATAAAATTATGAGCTTTAAAAAAATAAGTCCCATTGCCCCCACATATTTTAATAGATTTTATTTATTTACATGAGAGAGAGACAGACAGAGAGAGAGCATGAGCAGGGGGAGGGGCAGAGGCAGAGGGAGAAGCAGACTCCTTGTGGGGCAGGGAGCCCAACTGGGGCTGGATCCCAGGACCCTGAGATCATGACCTGAGCCAAAATCAAGAGTCAGACACTTAACTGACAGAACCACCCAGGCGCCCCAACCCCCAAATATTTTTAAAACCTACATTTCCTTCATTGAATCCTAATAAAACAAAAATAAACTGAAACAGAAGACATTTAAGTCAAATATAAAAAAGGAAGTTGCCAGGGTTAGGACATATTTGATACTTGAACAAGTTACCAAGGGAGCTTCGGAAGCGTCATTAAGGGGACAAACAAGGATAGCGGCTCTGCTTGCTGTGACGGAGGCACACGTCCCGCCGGGGCGAACGTGATGGAGGTGGCAGAGGGCAAAGCTGGCGGTCGGTCCGCACTGGAGGGGGCGGGACACGTGCGGCCGCAGTCAGGGCCGCTGCAGAGCAAGTACCAAGCTGAAGTCCGCAGCTGTTGCGAGGAGACGGCCGGTGTTCCCCACGGTCCTACCTGCGCGGCTTGGCGCTGGGTCTGTTCAGCCCCCTTCCGCCCCCTCATCTCCCTCTCCAGAGTGTTTATTTATCCATCCCTCCGGAAAGGCTACGTTGAAGCAAATCTCAACTTTCCAACTGAATGCCGAGCAGCGGGGCATGAGCTGGGCAGCAGGGAGCGGCACGAGGAAGTCCAGAGACAGGACACTTGGGCGTGTGGCCGGCCCCACCCTCGTGCCCCATCCCCCGCGGCGGTCCGCGTGCCTGGACCCGGAGCACATTCAGGCCCAGGCAGAGGCTGGGACGGGAGGGAGCGGAAGCTTCCCTTTGTATGGTCCGCGCCCAGGGAGGAACTCCAACGCTGAAGGTCAGGGGGTCAGTCAGGGGGGTCAGGGCGATCGTCTGGATGGTCCGTAAAGAGCCGGCGAGAGCGAACGGTGTGAATTTGCGCCTGGACTGCTGTCTCCCTTCGTGGAGACTTGGGAAGGCGGCTGGCACTGGAACCAGAGTCGCCAATAAACAGACACTGGCACAGGCAGCCTTTGGCATAGTTTACGTTGGTCTTGGTTTTTCAAGTGAGGCAGTTAGCCCCGTTGTCTCATTTCCCTGATACTGCTGGTGAGCGTTTGGGCTGCCCTAACCCCAGGAAACCGTATTACGGCAGCTCGGCGTAACTGCAGAGCCCGACCCCCATGACTAAGTGGCCTCCGCCAGCCTCTGAGCTCCATGGTCGCGTCCCCTGCTGCACCCACAGACACTATCGTCCCCTATGCTGTGCAAGTCCTGTGTCACACCACGGACAGCCCGGCCCTTCCAGGAGAGACGCCACCGTGGGGAAAGCCGGCTGTGGGCACACACGGTAGCCCACAGTGCTGACCTCTTTCAACCCACCCTGAGTGTCAGTTCCAAGCAGGGCCCATGGATCCAGTACGGGAAGGCCAACCCTGGCTGGTTTCTTCTCTGGCTTACTTGGTGCCCTGGGTCTGCACCCCTTTGGTCTCTGGGTCTCTGCAGAGAGTGAAACGTGGCTAACACAGCGACTGGTGCATTTGACTCTTTAATTCCCCTCTGGAACATCTTTTTCTTCAACAGATGTTTTCAAAATAATTAAGTGATGGAGAGCATGCATTATTGAAAATGCTGGATGCCTCCCTAATGCTCTCCACATTTGTATATCTGTCAGCTCAGAATTGAGTACTCAGAAATGTTGGGCTATTTATTTTGCAAATTACCAAACATTCACTCAAGCCAAGGAGGAGAGGAAGGGAGAAAGCAGCCCAGCAAGCTCTCGGGTCCCTGCAAACGCTCCACTTCTGTGCCTGCAGGAGTCACGGGGTCCCATGTGACTTGTTAGCAGGGAACCCTTTCAAAAAGTATCCATCTGATCACCTGCCCATAAAGCAATTCCTGGCATTGGGGCCATTTCTTTACTTAATTTTAAAATTTCAAAAATTTCACATTCTATGTTGATAACCTTTGTCCGACATGAAATAATTCCTGGAATGGGAAATTGCCTTTTATATTTAGTTATTTTTTCAGTATCTGGATCTGTTCTGTCCCTGGGATGCTCCAGTCTGGTTGACCTACACACTTACTCCAGCGCCCAGCTTGCTCGGGAGCAGATGCTGCCCTCCTGAGCTGCGTGGTCCTGCTCTGACCAATGTCTGAGTGTTGTGCAGCGAGGAGGCTCAACGCATGCCCATGTCTTCAGAATGGCGGGCGTGAAAACAATTCTAAGAAATACGGGAATAAATTTACAATTTTCATAGGACTATAGATCGTTATCTCCCTTTAAGAATACATTTTTGGGTGTAATTGGAATTCATTCTTGGAAAACTTTTGAATTTGGTGATTCGACTTTGGGCTGATGGCCTGGACGCTTCACTTGATGTCTCAGACCTGTTTGTGAAAGCTTGCTGGGTCCCACCGTGAGACCACAATGACTAGAAGTGTCGGTGAGGACAAGGTGTTTGCATCGAAGTAAGCAGAGTCTCAAGTCCATAAGTGCTGTTCAGATTCCAGAAAGTTCTTCTAAAAGGAAACGCATTGTTGCAGAATGCCTTGGTCTTGAAGGTAAAAAACCTCATTTATTCTGTTTTTCCCCCAAAGAATGGAGCGCTTACCTGGTCCCAGGTGCTGTAGGTAAAGCCATAAATGTGATAAAGGAGCCCCCAGCTTTCATGGAAGGTACACAGATGGAGTAGACAGGTGGGGAACAAAGAGACACAAAGTACAATTTCGGGTCCTGATTAAGGCCCTTAGCAATCTCCTCACAACTTTGCAAATGCAGATTTGTCATTTCCTAATGATCGTCTGTCGATTGCTTCATGCCTGGCTGGTCATCAACCCTGGCTTCTGCAGTTCACGAAGTGTTTGCAAGGTCATAGTCTAAGCCCTCCTCAGGGCTGCTGGCTTCGTTAGTACCAGGCTCTGCACATGAGACAAGGTGGGTGTGAAAGTGCCTTTCCTGGCCACCTTCTCTGCTCGCAAAGCTGCTGAGTGCACGAGGACCAGCCCTGTCGTCACGGGGGCTGCCCAGCTCCCGGCCGCACTGCATTAGTCAGTGTCCACTGGTTCGGATGGGATATAAAAGAAGGAGGAAGACGAGAAGTGGTGGGAGGAGGAGGAGAATTTAAAATACAAAAGAAAGACGAGTAGTGTATATTTTGCTATTAAATGGCATTTTTGGTACGACAGAAGTTTTTGACAAATGATGAAAAATCACTGTCAAACACTATGTGCCTTTAAGAAATTTGGGACATTAAAAGTAAGGAACATTTTTATACTGGACGGGTTGTCATGTCACAAAAGTGGAATAGTCCATCAATATCCTTTCATATGGGAAGTGAAGACTGATTTTTAAGATGCTGATAGCCCCAAGATTCATAAAAGAAATCCTTTTAGAGAAAAATGAATGACTGCAGATCTGCTTCTGGGAAGACGGAGTACATGCACTTTTCCTGTCACAAACTCTCTGGGTGTTATATATGAAACACAACCACACCGACTCCAAAAGGCGGAGCTAGGAGAGACTGGCTAGGGCCTGGGGACCCAAGACCTGACACGGTGGTGAGTTAGCTGGGTTTCCTTCCGCCTCATGTGTCCAGACTTGGAGCTAAAGACACCAGCAACCCAGGACTGCCAACAGGGGCAGAAAGAGGTCAATGAAAGTCTGCTCTCTCTAGCCAAATGCCCAGGAAAGGAGCCTGCCAGCAGGAGAGTCCACTGGACACAGTAGCAGCCAGAGGCCATATCAAAGTTGTGGCTCTATCTGACCCCTACCACGAGGGCCAAACGGGGAGCCTGGACTTGCACCCTATGGGCTCTAATGAGACTCCCCAAGCCCCTGCCAGGTGCTGTGGGAGAAAAGCAAGTCGAGAGACTGAGAGATTGCCACAGCTGTCAGTGGTAACCGGGGCGTGTGGCTCCCCTGTCTGCAGGGGTGGTATCGGAGGCGGCCTAGGGGAGGCCAGGACTTCCATCACTCCCAGCAGTAACGAGGCCACCCCTGAGATGTCCACGAGGACACTGGACTTCTACGTCCTCACACCCTGTGCTCCCCTGGTGCCAGAGAAAGCAGCTAAGTCGCGGTGTGAATAAGGCCCATGGCCCCATGACATGCTGGGAAAACACGGAATTTCAGTTAAAAATCCCTCCTCACACCACCTACCAGGAGGGTCTCAAACTGAATGGGAAAACGGGCCATCGGCAGATGCCCCTGCTGGGGTGATACGGTAATCGCATCCCTGGACAAGATTTTAAAGCTTCCTTGATCAAAGTGCTTCCGGGAACAGAATGAACACAGTGGAAAATAAAAGAAGAAAGTGAAAAGTCTTGGAAAATAAGAAGAAAATATAAAGAAGGGCCAAATGGAAATCTTAGAACTAAATATACATACATTTTTTTAATGAAGAGAAGAATCAATGGCTGTACTTGACACCAACTTGGAGGGAACAAATTTAGTAAGCTTGAAGATAGAGTACTAGAAATTACCCAAATTGAATAACGGAGAGAAAATAGAACAACAGTTACCAGACCGCAGGGACCTGTGGGGGCTTCACGCCACTGCAGGTCTCAGAAGGACGGCCACCAGAAAGCTCTCCTAGAGATAACAGCTGAATATTCCCCGAATACGGCAAAGGCATAACATTAACTTGCAAGAGGCAGAGCAACACTTGCTCAGAATAAAACACCCATCAGAACGAAATCCCCCAAATTTATCCAAAACACATCGTTGTCAAACTTCAGAGAACTACAGGCAGTGGAAAGTTTTGAAAGAGATGAAATTTTCCCTATTAGGAAAAAAATGATCCAGATGGCAGCAAATTTCTGGATGGGAAGTGTGGAGGCCAGGACAGGTGAGAAGACCTCCTCTGATCACTGAAAGGAAAGAGCTATCGTCCCAGAATCCCAACCAAGCAAGAACGTCCTTGAGGAAGGAAGCGTGTATCAAGATACTCTCAGATAAAGGAAAAATAAGAAATTTTTCTGCAAGCTGATGTACCATGGAAGAATGGCTAAAGATTGCTTTAAACAGAAAGAAAATGATAAAAGAAAAAAATCTTAGAATATCAGAAATAAAGAAGATCAGAAAGAGTAAAATTAAGGCAAACACATTTTTCTTCTCCTCGTAAGTTTCCCAATTATATTTGACGATTGAAACAAAACTTTTAACACTGTTTATTCTATTCTAGATCTAGGTAGAGGAGATACTTAAGACAATTATATTACAGACAAGGGGGGTAAAGGGGCATAAAGAGAGGTAAGGTCCCATGCTTCTCCTGAACTGATAAAAAACCACAAATAGATTCTGATAAATTATGTATGTTATGTAACAGCGAGAGCATCCACAATGAAGCCTAAACAAAGAGCTATACTAAAGAGCACTGTAAATATAGCAAAACTGAATTCTAAAAATAATGTTTAAGTAACCCATAGGAAAGCAGAAAAAAGAAAAAGAGAAATGAGAAGCAGAGAGAACAAATAAAGAACAAAAAGGCGGAATGAATCCCTAACACAATAAATATATTAAACATAGGTGATCTAAATACATCAGTTGAAAGGCAGCGACTGGCAGAGTGGGTTTAAGAAAAAAAGTTATGACTCAACTTTATGCCGAGCACAAGAAACTCAGTTCACACATAATAATGGAGGCAGATTGAAAGTAAAGGGGTGGGTTAGTGCAATACCTATCAGAGCCCTAGCAAGGTTTTGTAGATACAGATAATCGTAATCAACTGTCTGATTCCCATACTTCATTTTTTATAACTCCAGTTATCCAGACTGGGTACTATGGGTGACGGACAGTGACATAGATTCATGGAACAAAGTACGAAACCCAGAAATAGACCCCCATTGATATGCACAATTTACTGACAAAAGCCCAGAAGTAATCCAACATAAAAGGGAAAGTCTTTTTTTTAATAATAATTTTTTATTATATTATGTTAGTCACCATAGAGTACATCCCTAGTTTTTGATGTAAAGTTCGATGATTCATTACTTGCATATAACACCCAGTGCACCATGGAATACGTGCCCTCCTTACTACCCATCACCAGCCTATCCCGTCCTCCCACCCACTCCCCTCTGAAGCCCTCAGTTTGTTTCTCAGAGTCCATAGTCTCTTGTGGTTCATTCCCCCTTCTGTTTACCCCCCTCCCCTTTCTTCTTCCCTTTCTCCTCTACCAATATTCCTACTTCTTATGTTCCATAAATGAGTGAAACCATATGATAATTGTCTTTCTCTGCTTGACTTATTTCGCCTAGCATTATCTCCTCCAGTCCCGTCCATGTTGCTGCAAATGTTGTGAAATCATTCTTTTTGATGGCTGAGTAATATTCTATTGTATATATGGACCACATCTTCTTAATCCAGTCATCTGTTGAAGGGCATCTCAGCTCCTTCCACGATTTAGCTATTGTGGACAATGCTGCTATGAACATTGGGGTGCATAAGGCCCTTCTCTTCACTACGTCTGTATCTTTGGGGTAGTGCAATTTTTGCACCCAGTAGTGCAATTGCTGGATCATACGGTAGCTCAATTTTTAACTTTTTAAGGGACCTATACACCATTTTCCAAAGTGGCTGTACCAACTTGCATTCCCACCAACAGTGTAAGAGGGGTCCCCTCTCTCCACATTCTCTCCAACATTTGTTGTTTCCTGCCTTGTCAATTTTTGCCATTGTAACTGGCATAAGGTGGTATCTCAATGTGGTTTTGATTTGAATTTCACTGATGGCTAATGATTTTGTACATTTTTTCATGTGTCTGTTAGCCATTTGTATGTCTTCTTGGAAAAGGATCTGTTCCTATCTTCTGCCCATTTTTTTGATTTGATTATTTGTTTCCCGTGTATTGAGTTTGAGAAGTTCTTTGTAGATCTTGGATACTAATCTTTTATCTGTAGTGTCATTTGCAAATACCTTCTAAGAAGAAGTCAAACTGTCTCTCTTCACAGATGACATGATACTGTATATGGAAAACCCAAAAGGCTCCACTCCCAAACTACTAGAATTATAGAGCAATTCAGTAATGTGGTGGGATACAAAATCAATGCTCAGAAATCAGTTGCATTTTTATACACGAACAAGGAGACTGAAGAAAGAGGAATTAGGGAATCCATTCCATTTACAATAGCACCAAAAATCATACATTATCTCGGAATTAATCAGAGACATAAAAGATCTATATTCTAGAAACTACAAATCACTCTTGAAAGACATTGAAGAAGACACAAAAAGATGGAAAAATATTCCATGCTCATGGATGGAAGAATAAACATAGTTAAAATTCTATGCTATCCAGAGCTACACTTTCAATGCCATCCCGATCAAAATACCAATGACATTTTTTAAAGAACTGGAACAAACAGCCCTTAAATTTGTGTGGAACCAGAAAAGGCCCCGAATCGCCAAGGAATTGTTGAAACGGAAAAACAAAGCTGGGGGCATCACGTTGCCGAATTTCAAGCTATACTACAAAGCTTTGATCACAAAGATAGCATGGTACTGGCACAAAAACAGACACATAGACCAGTGGAACAGAATAGGGAACCCAGAAATGGACCCTCGGCTCTTTGGGCAACTAATCTTTGCCAAAGCAGGAAAAAACATCCGGTGGAAAAAAGACAAGTCTCTTCAATAAATGATGCTGGGAAAATTGGTCAGCTACATGCAAAACAATGAAACTTGACCACTCTCTCACACCATACACAAAGATAAACTCCAAATGGATGAAAGACCTCGATGTGAGAGAGGAATCCATCAAAATCCTAGAGGAGAGCATAGGCAGCAACCTCTATGACATCGGCCAGAGCAAACTTTTCCATGACACATCTCCAAAGGCAAGAGAAACAAAAGATAAAATGAACTTGTGGGACTTCATCAAGATAAAAAGCTTCTGCACAGCCAAGGAAACCATCAAAAAAACTAAGAGGCAGCCCACGGAATGGGGGAAAGGGGAAGTCTTTTAACAAATGATGTTAGGTGCAATTGGGCACCCACATGCAGAAAAATGAACCCTGACCTAAACTTCACACTGGATACAAAAAGTAACTGAAAATATATCAGATTTGAATATAGAACATAAAATTTTGTAATTTTAGGAAAAAAAAACAGCAGAAAATCTTTGAGATCTCTGGCTAGGCAAATAGATCCCAAAACATGATTCGTGAAAGGTAAAATTGATAAATAAGACTTTATCAAAATTAAAAATCTTAATTCTGTGAAGAAAAAGAAACCCTTTAACTGTATGAAATGACAGTCTGGGGGAATATATGTGCAAACCAGAGAGCCACCAAAAGTAAGTATCTGATTTAATAAGAAGCTCTCACCACTCAATGTTAAAAAAAAAAAAAATCCAAGTAGAAAATGGGAAAAAGACATGAACAAGCATTTCACCAAGGAAGATATACAGGTGGCAAATAAGCACCTAAAATTATATTCGACATCATTAGCAATTAGGCAGATGCAAATTGAAACCCTAATGAGACACCATTGCACATCTATCAGAAATGTTATTTAAAAAATAGTGTCAGCACCAAATGCTGGCAAGGCTGTGGAAAAGCAAGATCACGCACACATTGCTGGTGAGAATGTAATTGACGTAGTCATTCTGGAAGACGGTTTGTTGTTTCTTAAAGGACAAAGCACACAAATACCATTTGACCAAGTGATTGCATAAGTTCCTAGGAACTTTTGGCATAATACCCATGTGGTCTTCTTTCTACAAAAGTGTTTGTATCTCTTCTTCTTTGGGCTCAGAGAAGCAAGACTAGGGTGAGATTGTTCAACACAGAGGGCAGGTGGGGAAGAACTTTGTCCCGCTTGCAGCAATGTGCCTCAGAAGCCGGGGCACGGGGAAAGAGTCGTGGAGGGGTTGGGCAGACACAGGAGACTCAAGGCCACTGCCCCCTGGGCCATGCTCTGCTGCCACATTTCACATCTGTAGAGAGGGGGCACTCATGGAGACGAGCTCCTGACCCCCCAGGAGGGGTCAGCTCACACAGCGGTCCCAGTCAGCCCTGAGCCCCCCGCCCACCAACAAATCACACTCCGGCACAGAGACAGGGACAGAGACAGGGACGTCCTCCCATTCCTTGTCCCCTAGGGCAGAATCTAACAGTGGTGGGAGCTGGGACGCGCTTCCATCGTCTTCACAACGGCGCTCCACAGCTCCACTCCTCCACTGACGGAAGCCCCATCCTGGTACAGACGCCCTTCTGCGTCTCACGGGACACTCGGCAGTCCGGATGCAAGTGACTGACGTGGCATCCATTCAGAGCATCAGTCTGGCTTGCAGCCTAAAAAGGCAAATTCTTCAATTATCTTGACGTTCCAAGAGTCAAAACTGCTGTGAGCACCAGAAAACTAGACAGCCCCCACACCTGCCTCAATTAATTTTTATATTTGTCCTCTTAAAAAATTGTCCCATTCACCCGAGAAGAGCTCAGAGAAAAGCAGCAGGATTATGAGCAAACGAGGACATCGGAGCGTGACCGTAATAAGACCTGGAGCATTACTGCCAGGAAGTCTGAGGAGCAGGAAGACTCAAGCCACACGGAAGTAGGAGGTGGAGCAGGACCCCTCTCCCTCTGTGTTTATGTTTGGGGTTGGAGGAGGCGGACAGCGTGCAGGGAGGGAGGGAAGGACCCCCACTCTCACGTGGCTTCCACGGTCTTCAACAGGTGTTTAGGGGCATCGGTGGCTACCGTAAACTGGCTCATTTTTCCTGCCCGGGAGTATCATTCTCATGTTGGGTGGCTGGAAGGATCGGTGCCGGATCGTCCTGCATTCCCTCCTCGCCATGTCCCCAGGCACTCCCGCAGCAGAGCGCTGGCTCCTGCAAGCCAAGCCCTCACTTGTTGTAGGGACCCCAGCACCCTGTAAACAGTAGGGCAGTCTCCCCGGACACATCCCTACAAATGGAGTGGAGAAGTTTGACTGCTTGCTTTTGATCATTTCTGGAAACACATTCTAAGTGCTCCAAGCTGTGGGCACATTGCCTCTCTGGATGCACTTTACTCACTGGGAAAGTGAGGGGGGTGGTAGTGGGGGCCCACAGATCTGCTCTCCGGAAATTTCCCAACCATAGCTCATCCCCAAGAGTGCTTGGAATTGCCCTGCCTCCCTCCGCCTCGTCTAGACTGGGGTGCTTGAGCGTAAGGGTCACACTTTGTGTTAGAAGTCATACGTCTATCTTTCACCACCAGCACAGTGTTGGGAACCTCGCAGCGCTGCACTGGGATGTCCTCAGTGCATCGTGGAGCCGTGCGGGGTGACACAGGACACATACGTGCACACAGGGAGCTGGAGGTGAGCACCACGTCAACCCAGTGGCACAAAGACTGTGACCCGTGGCAGCACCTTGGGGCTGGTTCTAGAGTCGGAGGACATGGCAGAGGGGACGTTCCGAAGAGCCAGTGAGGGCCCACACACGCTGCTGCTTGGTTGGCTGGAGTCTCCTGGCAGCGCCGGGCAAGTCTATGGAAACAGCGCAGGGAGGTTCGGCCAAATACTTCCCCAGGTCTCTCCTGAGACCGTTGTGAGCACGAGGAAGACATGCTGGCGTGCTGAAAGCCCTAAGTGGAGACACGAGCCCTCCCAGAGAGCAGAGTGCAAGCAGCTTGCAGACCCGGGGCTCCGTGGCTGCGGGATGACCCCGTCTTTGTTCCCTTTCGTGTTCTCATCCACAACATCCAGTGAGACATGGCCCGCGCTCCGCGAAGTGAGCTAAATCTAACGTCACTGCCGTCGGCTCCACACTTGGCGTGGGTGTGTTCCAATCCTTGGCCAACGGTGACCAGCATCGCCGTGATGCCAAGGAACGCCCGGGCTCCAGCTGGCACAGACCTCCGAAGGGAAGCATCGTGGAAAAAGCTGGGGTATAATTTTACAGTGTTTTCAAAATGGCGCAGTAATTCCAGCCATTACAAAAATGGCCGTGAAGGTATAAAGGTCCCTTATTTCGAAAGGTTCTACGTGGAGAAACACCAAACCATAAGTCACTCTCAAACCAAATATATTTTTGCATGTTCTAATGAGCTGGAAAACCTGCCCAAGGTGTGCAGTAATTCTCAAAATTCAGTCCATTGAAAATAAATGCCCTAAACTTACAACACCCCCCACCAATTACAGTTTAGGAGTCATGGGGCAGGCCCGGGAATGTGCATTCCAGCCAGCCCCCAGGGTGTTGATGCCGGTGGCCGAGCGGAGAGGGGGACGACCGTCAAGGGCCATCCTGCTGGGGACCAGGAGACGCTCTGCCGAGCATCGTCTGAGGTGGGCAACAGCCCTGGAGACCCGACGCCATTTTTAGGTTCACCCATCTTTGGAGCCTGGTTCGACCGTGTGCAGGGAATACACACTCCCTTTGCTCCCGTACACCCTTCCTGCCCACTTATGCTCGAGAAACAGCCTCTCTGGAAACGGCCCACACGAGCCAGGGTGACCAGAGCTTCTCGTCGGGACGTCCGCGCGTCGGGAAACCCATGTCCTGTCACTTTGTCTTCTTACGACGTTTGGCCACTGTCACTCATCCATGTCTTCCCCAAAATGCTTGGCCCTGGTTGTGGTTAAAATTGGTTCATGCTACTCTTTGACTTGGGGACCCAGTCAGAATCCAGCCAGCTGTTAAAAAGACTCGTGGCTCTTCAGAGCATCCCAAGCTCCTGGCAAAAGATGTTTCATTCAGAATCCAGGAGTTTCTGTGGAGTTAATGGGGAACATGCGAGCACGGCATCGAACGGGCCGCCTGTGGCCTCCGTGCAAAGACACAGAACGCTGGTTTGCAGGTGCAGGAGAAAGCAGCATGGTCCCTGGGCTCCATGACCCTGGGGCCAGTGTGGGCTGTCTGCGGGGACGGCAGCTCGGGGTGGGCTCAACGTGGCTCTGCTCCATCACTGGAAAAGGAGTCCCACACGTGTCCTCAGCACCTGTTATAACAGGCTCCGCTCACCTGGGCCAGGACTGGGTCGCCCGCGGTGGCGGCCAGCAGCAATGGGGCGGCCCCCGAGGTGGCTCCCTGGGGCTAGTGCGGCAGGTTTGCCCCAAGCAGGGAGCTCCCCTTCAGAGGGTGGTGGCCGCCTGCCCAGGGGACGGCGACACTGGTTCTCGAGGCGCCAAGGGAGGAGGCCTGTTGTTGGTTCCTTTTCCTTTGCCTGGTGTCAGGGCTCCGTCAGCGACCAGGGCTCGTCTCCCCGATCCCCTCATTCCCCACTTGGGCTTTGGCTGAGGGAGGCACCACCGTCTGAATGAGCCAGAGGGTCCTGGTGCAGCCGGGGGACCCAGGCCAGCTGTCCCCTCCATGCCGCGCTCAGAAAGCCGCCCAGGGCCCCGCGTGGGTACGTCCTCCACGAGGTGCTGCTGTCCCGTCGCGGGGACTGCGCTCGTGTCTGTGACAATTGCCGACACTCCCCGCGCCTGTGCCTCTTGCCACAGGGCTGAGGTTGAGCAGCGATGGCTTTGCTTCCCCTGCGTCGGGACACGGCCTCGGGAGACGCGCTGTGTGTCACCTTGTCCTCGTCCAGCCGCGATGAGGCTGGGTCGGCCCCCATGGTGCCCACAGACTCTGTCTCGCGCGGCCTGCACGGCATGGCGGTTGTTTCTGATGTGTTCCTGGCTCTCAATGAGGCGGACAGCCCCAGAAAAGCTGGACATGTAAAGTCACGATCCCAGGGGAAAGGGTGTTTCTAGAACATTCCCAACCAAAAGCTGGCAGCAGAAACTCACACAAAGTCCTGAAAGACTTCCTGGAAAACTTCTTTTTGAGAATTTCCATGACTCCTAATTTATCTCCAGAGTATCTTTAAGAACCAGAAATAACAAATAGCTGAGGCCTACTGTTCAGGACCGAATGTCTGTGCCCCCCCAAATTTGTATGTGGGACCCCCTTGACTGTGGCTGCAGGTGGTGACGGGGCCCTGAGAAAGTCATCTAAGTAAAGGAAGCTGCGGGATGGGGCGGATCCCAGGGGGTCCGTGTCCTTACAAGAAGGGATGCCGGGCGCTCCTCCTTCCTGGGGCCCCTGCTGAGGAACAGCCCGCGAGGACGCGGCTGTCCCCAGGCCAACGGGCCGTCCCCAGGACCTGGGTCTGCTGGGACCTCCGTCCCAGACTTCCAGCCTCCGAGACAGTGAGGAGGTGCGTGCCGCGGAGCCGCCCTGTCTGGTATTTTGTTACCACGGCCGACCTGGCAACAGACCTTTGTGCTCCTCACGGCCCACGAAGCACCTCGGCTCTCCGGAGGCAGCCGCGCCTTGTTCGGTGGCTGGGCCGCGGCAGGTGCACGGGCAGTCGCCTGAGCAGAGCTCAGCAGGGCTCACGCAGGACGCCCCCCGCCCCCGCCCGCGGCTCTTCCTGCCGCCGAAGCTTCCCGAGAGCGCCCCCGGCACACCTCTCAGTCCTCTCAGTCACGGCTTTCCCTCCTTGCTTGTGGAGGGCGGGTGTGAGCTGAGAGCCTGTGCTTTCAAGGTCGGGATTGTTTCCCAGCTGGCTGAGGACTGAGTAAGACGGTGGAAGGCGGGTGCGTGCGGAGCGCAGAAAATGGCCTACGAAGTAAAATTAGAACGGTGCAAGAAAAGAGAACAAGAGAATTGTCTCGGCTGAGGTGGGGGCTGCCCTCTGTCCAGTCGGGCAGGCAGGACAGGCCCCAGCCCACCGAGCAGACCCGCGGGGCCTCCCTTGGCTTCAGAGAGAGTTTTCGGGGCTTCGGGCCTCCAGGGAGGCCTGGGCTGGGCCGCCTCCCACGCGGAGGGACTGCTGGAGGCCGGGACCGGGTTTAGCCACTTGCAGATAGAGGTCACTCTTCGAAGCGGTAGAGAAGTGTTAGTAATGACATGGGAAAGGTTTAGTAGAAACCGGTCACACTATGATGTTAATGTTTTATTTACTTATACGTATGAAAGGCAGTGTGTGTGTGTGTGTGTGTGTGTGTGTGTGTGAAGAATATTCAGCACAAATAAAACAAAACAAAACAAAATAAGAATTTGCTCAGCCCCAGAGCTGGAAGAACAGGTAGGAGGTGTGATTGTTCTCCTTTTAAAAATTCATATTTTGATTTAAAGCCTTTGGGTTTGTTTTTTTTTTATTTTGTTTTTAAGTAAAGTCTACCTCCAACATGGGGCTTGAACTCATGACCCTGAGAACATGGGTGGCACACTCCTGTGACCGAGCCAGGCGGGCACCCCAAAGGCTTTGGTTTCAACCAGGCTATGTCAAGGGCAGCACAATTCTCTTGTAACTGGGATCACGGCCCTTCACCTGCCTCCTCCAGCACCGCGGGCTGCAAGCCAGCTCCTTCGTCTGAGCCACGGCCCTCAGACAGACGGGGTCCGTGTCCATGACGTCCACGAGGTGCGAAGTGCTCGCCAGTGTCGACATGAGCGTGCTCCTGGTACGCGAGGGTCCGCCTCCCCGACCGTGACCTGAGTGCAGGTGACATTGGTTTCGGGAACTCTCTGGAGCTCTGGGGGAAGGCTGTGACTTCAACCCCGAGATGACCCTCTCTCCTTTCCGGCTCACGAGGACGCTGTGACCAAGCAGCACGCCTACCACCCCTTCGTTTCAGTGGGCTCTTTGTTCGAAGTGCCTTACGTTCGTGTCGGTGAACTTGCAACATGGGAAGAGAAACACATGTACGCTTCTTCCCCAGCTTGGCAAGGTCTCCTCGGGGCTGGGGGAGCTTCGAGAGCTTCGAGAGCAGAGCCAGATGGTGCGAGCTGCTCCTGCAGCCCCGTGTTCTCATTCCACACCCGGGGCCCAGACACCTCCAGCCCTGGTCTGCATTCCAAACACTCGTAAACACCAGCACCTACACCCCGAGTGCATCTGGGCACAGCCCGGGCGGCCAATTCCTCAGGTTTCCTCCAAGAGGAAGGTGGGGTGACCTTGGGCCAGAAGCCAACGGCTTGAAGATTCACAGAAGGAGAACCACTGTGTCTCCATTAAAAGGAGAAATGTAAATCCCAAGCTGAGACCTGGCCTCGGCCGAGCCCGAGTACGAGCAGGTGCCCCAGCAGAGCTCCCGAAGAAGCAAAGTCCTTACTTCGTGCCATTTCCCCTCCTGTCACCTCAGTGCAAACAGCAGAGGGGGAGCTTACCACACTCCCCGTTCTGCTATTATATTAGATAAACCGCTTCCAAAGAAACAGGAACACGACACGTATCTTGTGCTCCTCTCTCCAACAGTGTGAGTCTTTCCCTTGACGGTCCCTAACAAAGTCGTCCTCCGCCACGTTGTGTGGTGAAGGGGAGAGAAGAGTCTACGTCTGCAGTTTCCCACTTGGGATGCCGTCCGCTTCATCAGGCTCCTTCGGGAGCCCGGAACCTCTGTTGTCTCACAGCACGTGTGAACTCTGAGGAATGGGTATCACTGTCTGGTCACTCACAACCTCCTTTCTCAAAGATTAAACTTGTAGAAACTAACTGAGAAGCTTTCTGAGCACCAAACATTTCTTACAAAATACTCCGATGACTTATGTGTAAATGGGGCCCGAACACATGGCCCTCATTTCCCTTAAGACACACATGATTCGGAATTACAGGGGAAGGGGCTTGGCAAAGTGCTCTCAGCTTTTCCAAACCCAAATGCCGGAGTCCTTTGCCAAAATCTAAACCTTCTTGGTGTTCCCACTACTCTTCCCCCAAATAACCGATGTGACGTGTGAGAGCCGGTCGTTAAGGCTCGGCTCTGGACACATGTGCGTACGCGCACACTGGTTTCTACAAACGGGCACTTTCTGAAAGCTCAACTGATTTAAATGCCAAGATCGGAGGAGTACAGAATCTGTAGGAAAACTGCTCAAAGCGGACCCTGCCTAGAACCACGGGGATTCAGAATTTACGGTGGGGAAGCGTGTCTGCTCCACGCTCCCCTTTTCCTTGCGCAAGCCCGTTAGAAACGCGGTGACTTCTGTTAGGACGGGGTTCTCCAGCCGGCTGCCCCCTAGCCCTGCCAAAGTCCTCTCAGCAAGCACCCCATTGGCCTCGGGCCGCTGTCCTCCCGGGACTGGGGGCTCCGCCCTCCTCGGGGGCTCACCCTGATTATTCCACGTGTTTATGTTAACTGGCCGCCAGCGCTGAGACCTGCCGTGAACGATCAGGGACGGGGACACCGACCGCGACCGTGTTTGCTTTGGGTCACGCGGAGATTGCTTTGTAGCATTAAGGGCCCTGTTCACAAAGAACCAGGATGGACCTGTCACTGAGGCGGCCGTCCCCTTGTGTCTTCGGGCTCAAAGCCCTGAAATCTGAGAAGCCGGGGCTGGGCCCGAGAAGAGCACAACCAGCTTGGAAAGGGTCAGGGAAACCCCGGGGCATTTCTCCTCTAGAGGGTGATACAGGGGTGGAGGAGGGGAGCGGGAGGGGTCCCGGAGGACTGCAGAGGCCCACCGCGCTCCTGGGGCCAGACTTCCGGCTCTAAAACCCGCACAGCCCCAGGCAAATGCGGTCCCCGGGGTCAGCCCAGGCCCCCAGGACCTGGCCAGGCTGTGCCAACTTGCTTCAGGCGAACGCTGAGCTTGGGTGTTTGGTAGCCGCGTGGCGCAGGGTGGGCTCAGCCGGCAGCACGACTGCGCCACTGGGCCTGGAGGTGGAACTTAGAACAGACTGTGCAGAACGTTCCAGCAGATGAAGACCTAGAACTGGCCGCACTTACTGATCGGCTGTTGCTCTTGTCAAACCGAAATAAACGGTCTCTGATAGACCCTGCACGGAGGAGAGAGCTGCAAGCATCTCACGGTGCCTGCGGTGCTCAGGTAAGGACCTTCTCACTAATCAGTGCTCATTTAAATGTGACTTTCTCAGGGGCTAGTATGGGCTCTGCCATATAGTATGTGCTCAGGAAATGTGTCTTGGATGAATAACCCCGAAGCCTTCGTTGAATGTTTAAGGAGAAGTGGACTCAGGAGTTGGGCAGACATGCTCTGCAAAATGAATTAGTGGTAGAAGAGAATTATTGCAAAAATAAACAGTTTCCAACAAAGTCCCTCCCGTGGGGCTGAGACTGGTGCTCCAGCCTCCAGCCACGCCCCGGCTGACACACTGGCCACGCGAGAGGCACCTGCTTCGTGTTCACCGAACACATTATCAACGTAGAACTATATTCCCGACATCTGAAAACTAAGCTGCAAATGTTGGCCTTGCAGCTTTGGCTGCGCGATGCACGGTGTGGCCACTCGCGGGCAGCGGGGGCTTCGTGCTGCGCGGAGCTTCCAGGGACTTCTGCATTATTGTTAATTGAACGAATGTCCTGAGCCTTAAAACACCTCCATGCTGTGTGGCTCTGGAGGCCAACACAGGTGTCAGAGCAGCCGGAAGAATCCTACATAATTAGAAGCAGCAGAAAGATTGCACCTACTAAGCGCATCAGCCCTCCCGACCAAGTCTGTGGGCAGCTCTATGGTCACCCCATGTCACGCCACGTGCGAGTTTCGTGCTCCTCATCCTCTCTCTAGATACTTTTAAGTACTATAGCCTCTAATTTAGCTCTTCTGAAAAATCCAAGTCTAAATTAATTATGGTTCTGCTAAAGGGGGAAAAAAGATATTAGATGCCTGAGCTAGAATAAAATGAAATCAACTTTTTTCTTTCTTTATTAGATTTTAATGGTATTATTATAATAATTAAGCTTTTCATTAATTTTTTCACGCTTATTGAGTCACGGTTCCCTGCAGACTTGAATCATATTTAACTTATAATCATGGCGGTCCATTCTTGGGAGGGAGTTGGAAGGTGGAGAGGGGCCTCACCCACACTTCTTAAATTAAAGCGAGCAGCTCAGGGACCACTCACTGTTTTTTAAAGATTTTTTGAAGATTTTATTTATTTATTTATTTGAGAGAGAGAAAGAGGGAGAGCACGAGGGGGTGGGGAGCAGAGGGAGAAGCAGGCTCCCCACTGAGCCTAGAACCCCACGTGGGACTCGATCCCAAGACCTTGAGATCATGACTGAGCCGGGGTCAGACACCCAACCGGCTGAGGCCCCCAGGCGCCCTAGGACCACTCACTCTTTGCTGACAAACCAAGAGGGGCTTCAACAAAGCTTCCCGCTGCTTCCTGGGCGTGTGTGGGAGGGGGACGGGGCCCCTGCGGCCCTGGGGGTCATATCCAGGTTTGGGGGACGGCTGGGGGTTGTTGATTCCAGCGTAGATGTACTGTGTTGCAACTCAGGTCTGCTGTGGTGCTTCCGAGAAGAATGCATCGCACGTGCCCACGTGTGTCACTCACCGTCATTGGCTTGGGCCTTGGGAGAGTTTCCAGGTGAGATGGAGAAGACAAGTCTGCCCGAGACCCCGTCTGGGCCCTAGGGACTCTGCCCGAAGGCACCGCGCTCACTCTCCATGGCAGATCCCTTACACATAAGGACACCAACGTCCATGCACAGAGACGACTTGCTTAACATTTTAATCTGTTTACTTGTTTTTCAATAAGAATGAAAACGACTCCCCTGCTTTGGGAAGCCTGGTTGCCACAAAGTTATCTCACAAGGGACTCTTCAGTCTCGTGTGATGGCGAGTTACGGGAAAGAGGACAGCAAGACAGGGGCTGGGGAGGAGGGAGGGTGCACCTGGGAGGGACAGGTGCAGAGAAACAGGTTCCCTGCTCACAGAGGGAGTTTTCCCACACAATGGGAAAGTTCCAGAATCCAATCCTAGGGGCTCAGTCGTGGCCAGAAGGAGATAAGGAGAGCACTTATCTGGGGCCTGGGGCCGGGGAAGGAGGTGGATGGGGGAGAAAAGAGAAGAGAAGGGAAGGGGAGGGCAGTGAGGAGGAGGGGAGGGCAGGGGAAGGGAAGGGCAGAAGAGGAGGGGAGAAGAGGGCGAGGCAGATCAGTGATGAGGACGGCAGGGCAGGGAGGGCAGGGAAGGAGAACAGGAGACAGGAAGATCTGGAGACACATGGGATGGACGTAGTTTTCAAGGGAACAGGTGACTGCCGAGGTGGCTTCTGCGCGCGCGGCCGTGTCACCTGGGAAAGCTCCTCACCCCCGTGCGATGGGGTCTCATCCCCGGCCGACGTATTTCCCGCTCAGTCCCGTTGAGGGGTGGCCAGACCGCAGAGAGCCGCGGAGCACGCCACACTGTGTGCAGAGTGCAGGCTGCAGGGACAGGCCGGTGGCGGAACGTATCGCACGTTCCACCATTGGAAGCTGCACACGAGGGGGGAAAACCTCCCTCCTACGAACACAGCAGCAGGAACGCGCTCGTTTCCGACATCCTCACAACTTACGCATCTGTGCGCGTGTGTTTAGTCGTACCTCTGCTTGTTCTCCTCTCCGTTCTGACCGCAGCGTGGACTCCTCTCTCTCTGCAAAGTACGCACTTACATGTCCAGCGTCGGGCTGCTAGGTGACCGAGTGGGAATAGACTTGCGTCGGCTGCCTTAACTCCACACACGCATGCGGTCCACGGAGCTGTGGCGTGTCCTGTGGGACACGTGGCCCTCCTAACCGGAGTGACCGCAGCCGGCCGTCCCAGGGAAGGGCAGTCCCCCCTGTGGACAGGTGTCGGCGGAGTCCCCAGCTCCGAGAGTGAAAGGGGGTGTTGTGGGTGAAACTGTGGGATGATCAGACCCTTGTGTGTGGTGTGCTCGCCCTGACCCAGGTGGGGACGCCCTGTCTAGCCTCAGTGGGCTCCTGAGCCCTTGTGGACAAGCCCTGCGCCCATGTCAGCAAGAACCCTCGAAACCACGGTCTGAGAGCCCGCCCTTGCTGAGTCCCCGGGACCCGGCCGGCCCGTCTCCCTGCCCCTGACTCCCCCGACCCCGACCCAGCCCAGGGTGGACGTCTCCGGTGCAGGTCTCTGCCGGTCGCTGGCTGACTGTGTCCCGTTGCAGGTGCCCGGCTATTGCATGAAGCGTCAGGAGTTTCCCTGCAGCACATCAGGCATGGCGCTTAGAGGAGGGGCTCATGAAGCGCTGGCACTCCCAGCCGGCTGTAACTGGGTGGGGGGGGGGCGTCCTTTCACAGGACGTAGGGAGAGGCCGTGGGCTTCCAGGGCCTGGGACCCTGGTTGGGGAGCACACCACAGTCCCCCTGCCCCACGTGCCCCACACCACTCAGGGAGGCACAAGGAAAACGTCCAGGATCAGGTGGTGGCCGCCCACAGGTCTGGCTGCAGGGGGCAACAAGCTTGCCCCTCACTCCGGCACAGCAAACAGAGGCTCCGCAGACCCCCAGCCCTCGAACGCGCAGCGGGAGCCGTTGCTGGTGGCAGGTCCGACTCTCTTGGGTTTTATCTCACCGTCCCTGTCAGTCTGGTAAGTCCAGGGAAAACCTCTGGTCTGGCAATTTGCCTAAGTTTGCTTTACCATTTCGTGGAGTGCGTGCAGTGGGCTGTAGGAGAATATTCCAGCGTCCGCTGCCCGGGATGGCGCCAAGGAGCTGCGTGGCGAAACCGCCGATCGGACCCGGTGTAGTCGGTGTGGCTGGAGAGGGTGACGGGAGAGAGATGTGAGCTGGTCAATATGACCAAATACAGGAAACTGCGTCTGCGTTAGAGTAACAGAATGCCTTTTTCTCCCCCCTGAAGGAGACTTTGTAAGTTTCCCCGTTTGTTGCATCTTTAGCTGGGCATTCTAAGGACCGAGTCTGGGGAAGTTACGTGGCGTACCCACACACACTGTGTGCACCGCACGGACCCCCCATCGGTAGTCCTGGCGGGCAGGTCTGGGGCCTCCTGCTCTGAATATAAAACCCATCCTGGGGCACTTTGATGTAAAAACATCCTGAAAGGATCACAGGGGTATTTGCTGCCGTCCCATGAGCGGCTCCTTGCAGGCTCAGAAGCCAGCGTTGGTCCCTCCTTAGGAAACCGGAACCCATGACTCCTGCCACTTGCCCCAAAAGGAGAGCCGAAAACCAAAACCCTGCGAGTGTCCGTGTGTGTGTCCACGCTGACATCTTGGCCACAGCCCACCCGGGTGTGTTTGAGGGTGAGGCCACGCACGCAGGAACTGGTAGCACGCTGTCCCCCGGGGCCTCTACCTACATGCAGCCTCGGTCAGTAAAACCGGGACCCAGAGGGGAGGACGGACTGGAACCCACAGAAATGCTTCCTCACTGACGTCTTCTCCACAAAGGTGTCAACAGGTTACAAATCAACAGTTAAAGAAACATTTAAATTTACTGCAGATAAAGATACACAGAGCACATGCTTTCAGATTCACTGGACCCACTGTCTCAGCCCAGATGGACGAGGGAGAGCCTCCACCCTGCCCCCCGATTCTGCTGGGATCGTCCTTGGCCCTCCCACTTTCTGGAGATTTCATGCAAACGTGCTTTAACCTACACCATTCCCTGCCTTGTCCCATCTCTGGACTAATTCCCGGGGGGTTTTGTTTTAAACAGAATAAATGAGGGACTTAAAATATCCATGATCGGTGCCGAAGGCCTCACTTCTGTGCAAGGAAGACCTGAGCCCACGACTCTACCCGGCCAGGTCAGTGAGGGCAGAGAGCAGCGGCAGTATGAAGACCCAGGGACCTCTACCCATGTGGGTGCCCAGGGGCTGCCGGGCCCAGTTCAGGAAGACAGCAGGTATGGAAGCAGAAGGATGCTGAACCCCATTTGTTCACACGTCCCTGCTCTTCACCGCAAACTGCACAGACAAGCCTGCCCGCCTGCCTGCAGGAGCCCCGAGCTTGGTACAGGGGGCCTCCCTGTGCACGGAGAGCTCACTCCCACCAGCGTGGAGGCGGGCCGACTCCCACGGGGCTTCAGAAGCAGACAGAGCCGACTCAGGGAGGGCATCTTGTCTGAGCGGCAGAGGGCTGATGACCTTGGAGTTGGGGTGCATGTGGCAAGGCGGCTGGAGCTCCATGAGATGAAGGCCACAGGCTCGCGGCCAACGCCCACACCCAAGATGTGAGTCCCAGCATCACAGTGGGGAGGGAAAGGGCAGGCAAGCTCTGCACCCCTTCCTCCCGCACCTGTGGTCGTGGAGGGTAGGGCTCCCCTTACCCCAAGCACTGATACCCCCAGGGACCCAGCTCCAGTCTGCAGTGAGCCCCTAATCCGGAAGAAAATCAAGGTCCCAGAGTGAATCAAGGGTGAGTGGAAGCTTGCTTGTCTTTTTAGATGGGGCAGAGGCACGTACAGAGAGAGGAACGGGCTGGTCGCAGGTGTGAGTGGGGCCAGGCTTTGGGGAAGAGACCGGGGCGCGAGTCTTAGGCACCTGTCTTCCATTGCTCGGTCAGCCAAGAAGCCTCTTGGGTGGGGGGTCCTATCTGAAGACTAGCTCTCCTGGCAGAGCACTCCAGAAACGCTGGCCAACACTTGCCAAGTCAGAAGCTTCAGTGAGTGTTTTTTCTGGGTTTCTTCCTCTTCCACACTCAAGAGAAGGGGAAGAGGAGGAGGAAAGAGGAGGAAGAGTGGGGGGTAGGAGGAGGCATGCAGGAGGAATGGGAGGAGGGAGGAGGAGTGGGAAGAAGGGGGAGGGAGGAGGAGGAAGAGGGGGAGAAGGGGAGGAGGGAGAGGAGTTCTCCAAGGCTGCACTTGGAAGGTTTGGGAACTAATCTAGCTATTTGGAAAAGTGACCAAGGAATCCGTAAAACACGGGAAGAAATGGGACAAGCTTAAGAGAAGGTACTGAGCAGAAAGGGGGGGTCTGGAGGCTGCTCTGGGACTCCGCTGGCTCTAGGCACCCCCTGACCATCCGAAGCAGGTCTTGCTACAGCTCGTGGCCCCAGGAAGCCCGCTCGCAGCCCTCTGTAAAGCCGGTTGCGGGTACCGTGGTCCCCCAGCTGCTGCTTCTGTAAGCCCGTGGCCAGGCCCCCAGCGAACATTCCCGAGGCCGGCAGGTGGAGGGCCGGGCCCTCGGCGCAGGGGCTGCGGCCAGGGCAGCTACCTGAGTGCACTCGGCCAGATGCAGGTGCCTCGTTCCAACAGCTGACTCTCTGTGCAGAGGCTTTGCCTGGCGTGGCCAAGCTGCTCGCGGCAATCTATTATCAAAGGCAGAAATCCGTGACACTGAACCCTGGTCCCTAGCACAGCGTACAAGCCTGCAGTTTCTGTCCAAGGGCGCTCACAGCAGACCGCTTCAAGGGTGTAGACCCTTCCCCTCCACGAGCAGAGAGAGAAGGCCGTCCTGAGTCCTCGCTCCACGCCCCTCCGCCCCGCAGATGTTCTCAAAGGCCACGGGGCTGCATGGCGAAGGGTCCTGGGCTCTGGACCCTTCAGACACCGCTCAGAGGGTCTGAAAAGCAAACACAAATGGGTATTGCTTGTGACATGTGTGGAACTTGTCTCTCTCTTGTATCTGGAGAGAACATGGGGCCTTCTGGGCCTCTTTGTGCCGTCCTTCATTTTTAATGACTGTCCCTGGAAAGGAGGGAGAGCAAGATGTCACGTCCACAGATTTCATCCCTGATCGAATTCGGGCTGGCAGCCGTCCTGAACTTTTGGGTGAGGACACAGGCTGAGGGTCCGGGGCAGAGGAGGTGGGTCTGCTCACCGGCCCACCCCAGCCCGGGCATCTGCAGGAGATGAACACGCAGCCCAGAGCTCTGCCTTGTCTCCACCTGTCACCAGAAAGGAGAGAGGGGGGTCTGCATTTTAGAAGAAAATTCCCAGTGTGCAAACCCATGTTCAGACCCATGGTCGTAAACCCATTTGCACACCCATCCATCGCATCCCATCCCTAACTCGTAGGCCGATGACTGCAAGGGCCTCCGAAATCACGTGTCCCCTGTGGCACTGACTTCCAGCTGTCCCAGACATGTGGGGGCCGGCCCCCAGTCCACAAAGAGCTCAGGAGAGACCTCTTCTTAGAGCCTTTCAAATTAGGCTTTTAAAACACTGTTGAGCAACGTCAGAGGTCGGGGTGCACACGGGGTACCCCAGGGCCACACTGCACCTGGCCTGCTCTCTGCCCCGATGACTGATGTGAATTATCGCACAGCAGGCACATGGGGGCATCGCAGGGCCTCGAGACCCCCCCAGGGAGCCCCACCCCCCCATGGAGCCCTCTCCCTCCCTCTGCCCAGGTGCACAGGACCCTCAGACACGTGGGCGGAGCATCCTGGGTGGAGGGGTAGATGGAGAGGAGGGAGTGGCCGCACAAGCAGAGCGGTCCCCAAGTCTGAAACGGGGTCTCCATTTTTCACCCTCAACGAAGCAAATCGGTGGAAAGTGACAAGTGCGGCAGGTGAGGGTGCCGAGGGCCCCGCATGTCTGTCTCCTCCCAGCCGAGGCAGCTCAGAAGATTACCCTGGCTTTGCAGCCCCTGCCATCTCCCCTCCCGTATCTGCGGACGCTCCGCTCGGTCTGGGAAGCCCCATCCCGTGGGGCTCTATCTCCAGTCCCACGGACCTCCTTGTCCTCCAGATCCTGCCCTCCCCTGCTGGGCCTGAGAGCTCCGCGGCCTCCCTGGTGGTGGGACCCACGTGGTGCCAGGCCGACTCTGGAAGAGCACTCTGCCCTCCTCACCCAGACATGTGCTGAAGGTGAGCTCTGTGTCCCTGGGGGTTGATAATTCCGTCTCTCCCTGGGCTGGGCTCCATGGGGTGGGCTCACCAGGCCCTGACACCTGCTCTCTGGGCCACCTGGGCCTCACTGCCTCTTGGAGCCCCTGGCCGGCCCCACCCTGGCTCTGTGCCCACCTGCCCGAGTTGGGAGCCCAGGTCCCTGCTTCTGCTCCTAGGCAGGGGGTCCTGCTCTTGCTGCCCTCGCTCAATGGGGAGACCTGCATCCTGAGCCCCATCCTGGTCTCGGGGTGCGGCTCACGGAAGACTGGCTGGGCTTCGTGACGGCTGACATGTGTGCTGTGCCTCATGGACACCCCCACTCCGCCCTCCTCCCCCCGGGGTCCTCAGACCTTCAGAGTCTGCCTCGGACAGAACCTGCCGGGCACCTGTCCTGGGGCAGGGGCTGCCTGCTCTCAGGCCCTCCAGCCCTTGGCTCTGCTCCCGTCCCAGGCCCGGCCCTGGTGGCACGGCATGGCCACTAGAAGAGCAAGCCACTGATGAGTGGTCCACATGGTCTGAAGCTAGCTTGGCAGAGACGCAGGCGTGGGCCCCCCGAGGAGCAGGTCAGGCTGCTGTGAGCGCAGCTTTAGTCTGTCTTGGGCTTTTGTCCTAAACTGCCGACCTTCTCAACCTCTGTCATCCGTGCCCTAACCCCACTCAGGGCTCTTTCCCTTAACAAGCGGAACATTCTCTCATCATCCGGGGTCATGTCCTGGAATAAACAAGGTGAGTGCAGAGGAGGGGTTGCTTCTGGGGACCTGGAATCGGGCCTCCCTCCCCAGAGTCAAGGTGGCAGCGGGGAAACCCATCCCTCCTCCCTCCAGACATGTTCCATGTCCACGCTGTCTCTCAAAAGCAGATTATTATTCTAAAATTATATTTTAAATGGCTACACTATCTGAGGGGGCCTGTTTCTCCCTTTTCTCTAAGTGAGGAAAAAACTCATGGATGTGAGTGAGTAATGTCCCCGACCCTCACTGACATTCCCATCCATCCTGGCTCTCTCATAGCTGAAACATCTGTCCAGGGTTAAGGATGTCTTGTGCAAGGAGATGGCAGTGAGATCCACCAGACGAGCAAGGCCCATCCACCCACCCATCCGTCTACTTAACCCGCTCACTCACCTATCACCTGCCCATCCACTCATCCACCTAGCAACCCCCCAGTCCTTTATGCACCCACCCACCTGCCATTCAACCATCTATTCATCTACTCACCCATCTTTCCATGTACCCACTCATCCACCATCTGTGTATCTACCCACCATCCATCCACCGTCCATTCACCATCCATCCACCATCCACCCACCATCCCTCCACCATCCATCCACCATCCA